>NW_024100610.1:1800000-2113493 GCF_016545835.1 Crotalus tigris | reverse complement strand
AGAATTGGATTCGGGGTTAAATTTCATGCTTAAAAGTGGTGCTTTATGTAGTTTTTAAAATTTGAGCCGTTTTGCTGTCTGGGGAAGGAAATTCCTGATGCCGGGGTCAGGGATTTTTGTGCTCCAGAGGTGAAAAATTTTTTTTGACCCCAAAGTAAAAACGGACATCAGAATTGGATTTGGGGTTAAATTTCATGCTTAAAAATGGTGGTTTAGGTAGTTTTTTAAAATGGAGCCGTTTTGGTTTCTGGGGAAGGAAATTCCTGATGCCGGGGTCAGGGATTTTTGTGCTCCAGAGGTGAAAAAATTTTTTTGACCCAAATGTAAAAACGGACATAAGAATTGGATTCGGGGTTAAATTTCATGCTTAAAAATGATGCTTTATGTTGTTTTTAAAAATTGAGCCGTTTTGGTGTCTGGGGGATCAGGGATTTTTGTGCTCCGGAGGTGAAATTTTTTTTTTGACCCAAATGTAAAAACGGATATCAGAATTGGATTCGGGGTTAAATTTCATGCTTAAAATGGTGCTTTATATCGATTTTAAAAATGGAGCCGTTTTGGTGTCCGGGGAAGGAAAGCCTGATGCCGGGATCAGAGATTTTGTGCTCCGGAGGTGAAAATTTTTTTGACCCAAATGTAAAAATGGACATCAAAATTGGATTCGGGGTTAAATTTCATGCTTAAAATGGTGCTTTATGTAGTTTTTAAAAATGGAGCCGTTTTGCTGTCTGGGGAAGGAAATTCCTGATGCCGGGAACAGGGATTTTTGTGCTCCGGAGGTGAAAATTTTTTTTTTGACCCAAATGTAAAAATGAACATTAGACTTGGATTCAGGGTTAAATTTCGTGCTTAAAAGTGGTGCTTTATGTAGTTTTTAAAAATGGAGCGTTTTGGTGTCCGGGGAAGGAAAGCCTGATGCCGGGATCAGAGATTTTGTGCTCCGGAGGTGAAATTTTTTTTTGACCCAAATGTAAAAACGGACATCAAAATTGGATTCGGGGTTAAATTTCATGCTTAAAATGGTGCTTTATGTAGTTTTTAAAAATTGAGCCGTTTTGGTGTCCGGGGAAGGAAATTCCTGATGCCGGGGTCAGGGATTTTTGTGCTCCGGAGTTGAAACATTTTTTGACCCAAATGTAAAAATGAACATTAGAATTGGATTTGGGGTTAAATTTCATGCTTAAAAATGGTGCTTTATGTAGTTTTTAAAAATTGAGCCGTTTTCGTGTCTGGGGAAGGAAATTCTTGATGCCGGGGTCAGGGATTTTTGTGCTCCGGAGATGAACATTTTTTTTTTGACCCAAATGTAAAAACGGACATCAAAAATGGAGTCGGGTTAAATTTTCATGCTTAAAAAAGTGGTGCTTATGTAGTTTTTAAAAATGGAAGCCGTTGGTTCGGGGAAGAAAATTCTGAATGCGGGTAATGGATTTTTGGCTCCGTGGAGGTGAAACATTTTTTGACCCACAGTAACAGGGACATCAGAAATTGGATTCGGTTTAAATTTCATGCTTAAAAAAATGGTGCTTATGAGTTTTAAAAATTGAGCCGTTTTTGGTTCTGTGGAAGGAAAATTCCTGATGCCGGGGTCAGGAGTTTTGTGCTTCGGAGGTGAAATTTTTTTTGACCCAAAGTAAAAATGGACACCAGAATTGGATCGGGCGGTTAAATTTCATGCTTAAAAATGGTGCTTAGCAGTTTAAAATTGAGCCCATTTTGTGTCTGGGGGAGAGGAAATCCTGATGCCGGGGTCAGGGATTTTTGTGCTCGGAGGTGAAAATTTTTTTTAACCCAAATGTAAAAACGGACATCAAAATCGGATTTGGGGTTAAATTTCATGCTTAAAATGGTGCTTTATGTAGTTTTTAAAAATGGAGCCGTTTTGCTGTCTGGGGAAGGAAATTCCTGATGCCGGGGTCAGGGATTTTTGTGTTCCGGAGGTGAAATTTTTTTTTTTGACCCAAATGTAAAAATGGACATCAGAAGTGGATTCAGGGTTAAATTTCATGCTTAAAATGGTGCTTTATGTAGTTTTTAAAAATGGAGCCGTTTTGCTGTCTGGGGAAGGAAATTCCTGATGCCGGGAACAGGGATTTTTGTGCTCCGGAGGTGAAACATTTTTTTTGACCCAAATGTAAAAATGGACATTAGAATTGGATTCGGGGTTAAATTTCGTGCTAAAAAGTGGTGCTTTATGTAGTTTTTAAAATTTGAGCTGTTTTGGTGTCCTGGGAAGGAAATTCCCAATGATGGGTTCAGGGATTTTTGTGCTCCGGAGGTGAAAATTTTTCTTTGACCCAAATGTAAAAATGGACATCAGAATTGGATTCGGGGTTAAATTTCATGCTTAAAAATGGTGCTTTATGTAGTTTTTAAAAATTGAGCCGTTTTTTAGATTGGGTATACAAAAATATTATATAGTTTTTTCATAAGTTTTATTTTTATATATATTATAGATAATCTTTTTATATATATAAATATAAAGTTCTTAATTTAATTTTTATTTTTACTTTTTAAGCCTATATTCTGCTCTGGGAAGCTCAGGGGGGGGGAAGGGAGGGGGGGGTTTTGGGAGGGGTGGGGGGTTTTTTTTTATATATATATGTATTGTTTAGTTTTATTTTTTTGTATATGTTGTCTCTTGTTTTGTATTCCTTTTTCTTTTTTGTAAAATTTATAAAACTTTTAATAAAAAAAAAAAAAATTGAGCCGTTTTCGTGTCTGGGGAAGGAAATTCTTGATGCCGGGGTCAGGGATTTTTGTGCTCCGGAGATGAACATTTTTTTTTGACCCAAATGTAAAAACGGACATCAAAATGGGATTCGGGGTTAAATTTCATGCTTAAAATGGTGCTTTATGTAGTTTTTAAAAATGGAGCCGTTTTGGTGTCTAGGGAAGGAAATTCCTGATGATGGGGTCAGGGATTTTTGTGCTCCAGAGGTGAAAAAATTTTTTTGACCCAAATGTAAAAACGGACATAAGAATTGGATTCGGGGTTAAATTTCATGCTTAAAAATGATGCTTTATGTTGTTTTTAAAAATTGAGCCATTTTGCTGTCTGGGGATTGAAATTCCTGATGCCGGGGTCAGGGATTTTTGTGCTCCGGAGGTGAAAAATTTTTTTTGACCCAAATGTAAAAATGGACTTTAGAATTGGATTCGGGGTTAAATTTCGTGCTTAACAGTGGTGCTTTATGTAGTTTTTAAAATTTGAGCCATTTTGGTGTCCTGGGAAGGAAATTCCCAATGATGGGGTCACGGATTTTTGTGCTCCGGAGGTGAACATTTTTTTTTGACCCAAATGTAAAAACGGACATCAAAATTGGATTCGGGGTTAAATTTCGTGCTTAAAAGTGGTGCTTTATGTAGTTTTTAAAATTTGAGCTGTTTTGGTGTCCTGGGAAGGAAATTCCCAATGATGGGGTCAGGGATTTTTGTGCTCCGGAGGTGAAAATTTTTCTTTGACCCAAATGTAAAAATGGACATCAGAATTGGATTCGGGGTTAAATTTCATGCTTAAAAATGGTGCTTTATGCAGTTTTTAAAAATTGAACCGTTTTCGTGTCTGGGGAAGGAAATTCTTGATGCCGGGGTCAGGGATTTTTGTGCTCCGGAGATGAACATTTTTTTTTGACCCAAATGTAAAAACGGACATCAAAATTGGATTCGGGGTTAAATTTCATGCTTAAAATGGTGCTTTATGTAGTTTTTAAAAATGGAGCCGTTTTGGTGTCTAGGGAAGGAAATTCCTGAAGATGGGGTCAGGGATTTTTGTGCTCCAGAGGTGAAAATTTTTCTTTGACCCAAATGTAAAAATGGACTTTAGAATTGGATTCGGGGTTAAATTTCGTGCTTAACAGTGGTGCTTTATGTAGTTTTTAAAATTTGAGCCGTTTTGGTGTCTGGGGGGTCAGGGATTTTTGTGCTCCGGAGGTGAAATTTTTTTTTTGACCCAAATGTAAAAACGGACATCAGAATTGGATTCGGGGTTAAATTTCATGCTTAAAATGGTGCTTTATATCGTTTTTAAAAATGGAGCCGTTTTGCTGTCTGGGGAAGGAAATTCCTGATGCCGGGTCAGGGATTTTTGTGCTCCGGAGGTGAAAATTTTTTTTGACCCAAATGTAAAAACGGACATCAAAATTGGATTCGGGGTTAAATTTCATGCTTAAAAATGGTGCTTTATGTAGTTTTTAAAAATTGAGCCGTTTTCTAGGGAAGGAAATTCCTGATGATGGGGTCAGGAGTTTTTGCGCTTCGGAGGTGAAAATTTTTTTTTGACCCAAAAGTAAAAACGGACATAAGAATTGGATTCGGTGTTAAATTTCATGCTTAAAAATGGTGCTTTATGTAGTTTTTAAAAATTGAGCCGTTTTGCTGTCTGGGGAAGGAAATTCCTGATGCCGGGGTCAGGGATTTTTGTGCTCCATAGGTGAAAATTTTTTTTTGACACAAATGTAAAAATGGACATCAGAATTGGATTCGGGGTTAAATTTCATGCTTAAAAATGGTGCTTTATGTAGTTTTTAAAAATTGAGCCGTTTTGGTGTCTGGGGAAGGAAATTCCTGATGCCGGGGTCAGGGATTTTTGTGCTCCATAGGTGAAAATTTTTTTTGGACCCAAATGTAAAAACAGACATAAGAATTGGATTCGGGGTTAAATTTCATGGTTAAAAATGATGCTTTATGTAGTTTTTAAAAATTGAGCCGTTTTGGTGTCTGCGGAAGGAAATTCCTGATGCCGGGGTCAGGAGTTTTTGCGCTTCGGAGGCGAAATTTTTTTTTTGACCCAAATGTAAAAATGGACATCAGAATTGGATTCGGGGTTAAATTTCATGCTTAAAAATGGTGCTTTATGCAGTTTTTAAAAATTGAGCCGTTTTGGTGTCTGGGGAAGGAAATTCCTGTTGCTGGGGTCAGGGATTTTTGTGGTTCTCTCCAAGTTGAAAAATTTTTTTGGACCCAAATGTAAAAACGTACATCAGAAGTGGATTCGAGGGTTAAATTTCATGCTTAAAAATGGTGCTTTATCTAGTTTTTAAAAATTGAGCCGTTTTGGTGTCCCGGGAAGGAAATTTCTGATGCCGAGGTCAGGGATTTTTGTGCTCCGGAGGTGAAATTTTTTTTTTGACCCAAATGTAAAAACGTACATCAGAATTGGATTCGGGGTTAAATTTCATGCTTAAAAATGGTGCTTTATGTAGTTTTTAAAAATTGAGCCGTTTTGGTGACTGGGGAATGGAATTCCTGATTCCGGGGTCAGGGATTTTTGTGCTCTGGAGGTGAAAATTTTCTTGGACCCAAATGTAAAAACGGACATCAAAATTGGATTTGGGGTTAAATTTCATGCTTAAAAATGGTGCTTTATGTAGTTTTTAAAATTTGAGCAGTTTTGGTGTCTGGGGAAGGAAATTCCTGATGCTGGGGTCAGGGATTTTTGTGCTCTGGAGGTGAAATTTTTTTTTGACCCAAATGTAAAAACGGACATCAAAATTGGATTCAGGGTTAAATTTCATGCTTAAAAATGGAGTTTTATATAGTTTTAAAAAATTGAGCCGTTTTGGTGTCCGCGGAAAGAATTCTTTGATGCCGCCCGGTCAGGGATTTTTGTGCTCTGGAGGTGAAAATTTTTTTTGACCCAAATGCAAAAACGGACATCAGAATTGGATTCAGGGTTAAATTTCATGCTAAAAAATGGAGCTTTATGTAGTTTTTAAAAATTGAGCCGTTTTGGTGTCCGGGGAAGGAAATTCCTGATGCCGGGGTCATGGATTTTTGTGCTCTGGTGGTGAAAATTTTTTTTGACCCAAATGCAAAAAAGGACATCAGAATTGGATTTGGGGTTAAATTTCATGCTTAAAAATGTTGCTTTATGTAGTTTTTAAAAATTGAGCCGTTTTGGTTTCCGGGGAAGGAAATTCCTGATGCCGGGGTCACGGATTTTTGTGCTCTGGTGGTGAAAATTTTTTTTGACCCAAATGTAAAAAAGGACATCAGAATTGGATTCGGGGTTAAATTTCATGCTTAAAAATGGAGCTTTATATAGTCTTTAAAAATGGAGCCGTTTTGGTGTCCGAGGAAAGAAATTAACTGATCCGGGTTCAGGGATTTTTGTGCTCTGGGAGGTGAAATATTTTTTTTTCAACCAAATGTATAAACGGATGTCAGATTGGGATTCGGGGTTAAATTTCATGCATAAAAATGGTGCTTTTTGTAGTTTTTATAAATTGAGCCATTTTGGTGTCCAGGGAAGGAAATTCCTGATGCCCGGATCAGGGATTTTTGTGCTCTGGAGGTAAATTTTTTTTTTCAACCAAATATATAAACGGACGTCAGATTGGGATTCGGGGTTAAATTTCATGCATAAAAATGGTGCTTTTTGTGGTTTTTAAAAATTGAGCCATTTTGGTACCGCTGGAAAGAATTATTGATGCAGCCCGGTCAGGGATTTTTGTACTCTCGAGGTGAAAATTTTTTTTGACCCAAATGTAAAAACGGACATCAGAATTGGATTCAGGGTTAAATTTCATGCTAAAAAATGGAGCTTTATGTAGTTTTTAAAAATTTAGCCATTTTGGTGTCCGGGGAAGGAAATTCCTGATGCCGGGGTCAGGGATTTTTGTGCTCTGGAGGTGAAATTTTTTTTTGACCCAAATGTAAAAACGGACATCAAAATTGGATTCAGGGTTAAATTTCATGCTTAAAAATGGAGTTTTATATAGTTTTTAAAAAATGAGCCGTTTTGGTATCCGCGGAAAGAATTATTTGATGCCGCCCGGTCAGGGATTTTTGTGCTCTGGAGGTGAAAAATTTTTTTTGACCCAAATGCAAAAACGGACATCAGAATTGGATTCAGGGTTAAATTTCATGCTAAAAAATGGAGCTTTACGTAGTTTTTAAAAATTGAGCCCTTTTGGTTTCCGGGGAAGGAAATTCCTGATGCCGGGGTCAGGAATTTTTGTGCTCCGGAGGTGAAATTTTTTTTTTGACCCAAATGTAAAAACGGACATCAGAATTGGATTCGGGGTTAAATTTCATGCTTAAAAATGGAGCTTTATATAGTCTTTAAAAATGGAGCCGTTTTGGTGTCCGAGGAAAGAATTAACTGATGCCGGGGTCAGGGATTTTTGGGCTATGGAGGTGAAAATTTTTTTTTGACTGAAATGTAAAAACGGACATCAAAATTGGATTCAGGGTTAAATTTCATGCTTAAAAATGGAGCTTTATATAGTTTTTAAAAATTGAGCCGTTTTGGTATTCGGGGAAGGATATTCCTGATGCCGAGGTCAGGGATTTTTGTGCTCTTGAGGTGAAAATTTTTTTTGACCCAAATGTAAAAACGGACATCAAAATTGGATTCGGGGTTAAATTTCATGCTTAAAAATGGAGCTTTATATAGTTTTTAAAAATTGAGCCGTTTTGGTGTCCGGGGAAGGAAATTCCTGATGCCGGAGGGATTTTTGTGCTCCGGAGGTGAAATTTTTTTTTTGACCCAAATGTAAAAAAGGACATCAGAATTGGATTTGGGGTTATATTTCATGCTTAAAAATGTTGCTTTATGTAGTTTTTAAAAATTGAGCCGTTTTGGTTTCCGGGGAAGGAAATTCCTGATGCCAGGGTCAGGAATTTTTGTGCTCTGGAGGTGAAATTTTTTTTTGACCCAAATGTAAAAACGGACATCAAAATTGGATTCAGGGTTAAATTTCATGCTTAAAAATGGAGTTTTATATAGTTTTAAAAAATTGAGCCGTTTTGGTGTCCGCGGAAAGAATTCTTTGATGCCACGGATGGGATTTTGTTGCTCCGAGGTGAAATTTTTTTTTTTGACCCCAAATGTAAAAACAGACCTCAGAATGGGATTCAGGTTTAAATTTCATGCTTAAAAATGGTGCTTTTTCTAGTTTTTAATTTTTCAGCCGTTTTGGTGTTCGAGGACGGAAATTTCTCATGCCGGGGTCATGGATTTTTGTGCTCCGGAGATGAAATTTTTTTTTTGACCCAAATGTAAAAACGGACCTCAGAATGGGATTCGGGGTTAAATTCATGCTTAAAAATGGTGCTTTTTCTAGTTTTCAAAAATTGAGCCGTTTTGGTATCCAAGGAAGGAAATCCCTGATGCAAGGGTCACGGATTTTTGTGCTCCGGAGGTGCAATTTTTTTTTGACCCACATGTAAAAACGGACTCAGATGGGATTCGGGGTTAAATTCATGCTTAAAAAATGGTATGCTTCTTCTAGTTTTCAGAAATTGAGCTGTTTGGTATCCAGGGAAGGAAATTCCTGATCCGGGGTCATAGATTTTTCTACTCCAAAGATGAAATTTTTTTTTTGACCCAAATGTAAAAACGGACCTCAGAATGGGATTCGGGGTTTAATTTCATGCTTTAAAATGGTGCTTCTTCTAATTTTCAAAAATTAAGCCGTTTTGGTATCTAGGGAAGTAAATTCCTGATGTCGGGGACATAGATTTTGCTGCTTCAAAGATGAAAAATATTTTTGACCCAAATGTAAAAACGGACCTCAGAATGGGATTCGGGGTTAAATTTCATGCTTAAAAATGGTGCTTCTTCTAATTTTCCAAATGAGCCATTTTGGTATACTGGGAAGGAAATTCCTGATGCCGGGGTGCATAGATTTTTCTACTCAAAGATGAAATTTTTTTTTTCACCCAAATGTAAAAACGGACCTCAGAATGGGATTCGGGGTTAAATTTCATGCTTAAAAATGTTGCTTTCTCTAGTTTTCAAAAATTGAGCGGTTTTGGTATCCAGGGAGGGAAATTCCTGATGCCGGGGTCACGGATTTTTGTGCTCCGGAGATGAAAATTATTTTTGACCCAAATGTAAAAACGGACCTCAGAATGGGATTCGGGGTTAAATTTCATGCTTAAAAATGGTGCTTTTTCTACTTTTCAAAAATTAAGCCGTTTTGGTATCTAGGGAAGTAAATTCCTGATGTCGGGGACATAGATTTTGCTGCTCCAAAGATGCAAAATCTTTTTGACCCAAATGTAAAAACGGACCTCAGAATGGGATTCGGGGTTAAATTTCATGCTTAAAAATGGTGCTTCTTCTAGTTTTCAGAAATAGAGCTGTTTTGGTATCCAGGGAAGGAAATTCCTGATCCCGGGGTCATAGATTTTTCTGCTCCAAAGATGAAAATTTTTTTTTGACTGGAATGTAAAAACAGACCTCAGAATCGGATTCGGGGTTAAATTTCATGCTTAAAAATGGTGTTCTCTAGTTTCGAAATTGAGCCGTTTTGGAGAACAGGGAAGGAAATTCCTGATGCCGGGGTCATAGATTTTTGTGCTCCGGATTTGAAAATTTTTTTTTGACTGAAAGGTAAAAACGGACCTCAGAATGGGATTCGGGGTTAAATTTCATGCTTAAAAATGGTGCTTTTTCTAGTTTTCACAAATTGAGCCGTTTTGGTATCCAGGGAAGGAAATTCCTGATGCCGGGGTCATGGATTTCTTGTTCTCCAGAGATGAAAATTTTTTTTGACCCTAATGTAAAAACGGACCTCAGAATCGGATTGGGGGTTAAATTTCATGCTTAAAAATGTTGCTTTTTCTAGTTTTCAAAAATTGAGCCGTTTTGGTATCGAGGGAAGGAAATTCCTGATGCCGGGTCACGGATTTTTGTGCTCCAGATGTGAAAAATTTTTTTTTTGACCCAAATGTAAAAACGGACCTCAGAATGGGATTCGGGGTTAAATTTCATGCTTAAAAATGGTGCTTTTTCTAGTTTTCAAAAATTGAGACATTTTGGTATCCAGGGAAGGAAATCCCTGATGCCGGGGTCATAGATTTTTGTGCTCCGGAGATGAAAATTTTTTTTGACCCAAATGTAAAAGCGGACCTCAGAATGGAATTCTGGGTTAAATTTAATGCTTAAAAATTGTGCTTTTTTTAGTTTTCAAAAATTGAGCCATTTTGGTGTCCGGGGAGGGAAATTCCTGATGCCGGGGTCATAGATTTTTCTACTCCAAGATGAAATTTTTTTCTTGACCCAAATGTAAAAAACGGTAGTCAGGAATGGATTCGGGGTAAATTTCATGCTTAAAAATGGTGCTTCTTCTAGT
The DNA here is from genome assembly GCF_016545835.1 of Crotalus tigris. NCBI lineage: Eukaryota > Metazoa > Chordata > Lepidosauria > Squamata > Viperidae > Crotalus > Crotalus tigris. Next base: position 2,103,408 of record NW_024100610.1, on the reverse strand, counting down.
TTTCAAAAATTGAGCCGTTTTGGTGTCCGGGGAAAGAATTAACAGATGCCGGGGTCAGGAATGTTTGTGCTCTGGAGGTGAAATTTTTTTTTTGACCCAATGTAAAAAACTTACATCAAAATTGTGATTCAGGGTTTAAATTTCATGCTTAAAAATGGGTTTATATAGTTTTTCAAAAATTGAGCCGTTTTGGTGTCCGCGGAAAGAATTACCTGATGCCGGGGTCAGGGATTTTTGTGCTCTGGAGGTGAAAATTTTTTTTTGACCCAAATGCAAAAACGGACATCAGAATTGGATTCAGGGTTATATTTCATGCTAAAAAATGGAGCTTTATGTAGTTTTTAAAAATTGAGCCATTTTGGTGTCCGGGGAAGGAAATTCCTGATGCCGGGGTCAGGGATTTTTGTGCTCTGGTGGTGAAAATTTTTTTTGACCCAAATGTAAAAACGGAGATCAGAATTGGATTCAGGGTTAAATTTCATGCTTAAAAATGGTGCTTTATGTAATTTTTTAAAATTCAGTCGTTTTGGTGTCCGGGGAAGGAAATTCCTGATGCCGGGCTCAGGGATTTTTGTGCTCCGGAGGTGAAAATTTTTTTTGACCCAAATGTAAAAACGGACATCAGAATTGGATTCAGGGTTAAATTTCATGCTAAAAAATGGAGCTTTATGTAGTTTTTAAAAATTGAGCCGTTTTGGTGTCCGAGGAAAGAATTAACTGATGCCGGGGTCAGGGATTTTTGTGCTCTGGAGGTGAAAATTTTTTTTTGACTGAAATGTAAAAACAGACATCTGAATTGGATTCAGGGTTAAATTTCATGCTTAAAAATGGAGCTTTATGTAGTTTTTAAAAATTGAGCCATTTTGGTGTCCGGGGATGGAAATTCCTGATGCCGGGCTCAGGGATTTTTGTGCTCTGGAGGTGAAAATTTTTTTTGACCCAAATGTAAAAACGGACATCAGAATTGTATTCAGGGTTAAATTTCATGCTAAAAAATGGAGCTTTATGTAGTTTTTAAAAATTGAGCCATTTTGGTGTCCGGGGAAGGAAATTCCTGATTCCGGGGTCAGGGATTTTTGTGCTCTGGAGGTGAAATTTTTTTTTTGACCCAAATGTAAAAATGGACCTAAGAATTGGATTCGGGGTTAAATTTCATGCTTAAAAATGGTGCTTTATGTAGTTTTCAAAAATTGAGCAGTTTTGGTGTCTGGGGAAGGAAAATCCTGATGCCGGAGGGATTTTTGTGCTCCGGAGGTGAAATTTTTTTTTTGTCCCAAATGTAAAAACGGACATCAGAATTGGATTTAGGGTTAAATTTCATGCTAAAAAATGGAGCTTTATGTAGTTTTTAAAAATTGAGCCATTTTGGTGTCCGATGAAGGAAATTCCTGATGCCGGGGTCAGGGATTTTTGTGCTCTGGAGGTGAAATTTTTTTTTGACCCAAATGTAAAAACGGACATCAAAATTGGATTCACGGTTAAATTTCATGCTTAAAAATGGAGTTTTATATAGTTTTAAAAAATTGAGCCGTTGTGGTGTCCGCGGAAAGAATTCTTTGATGCCGCCCGGTCAGGGATTTTTGTGCTCTGGAGGTGAAAATTTTTTTTTGACCCAAATGCAAAAACGGACATCAGAATTGGATTCAGGGTTATATTTCATGCTAAAAAATGGAGCTTTATGCAGTTTTTAAAAATTGAGCCATTTTGGTGTCCGGGGAAGGAAATTCCTGATGCCGGGGTCAGGGATTTTTGTGCTCTGGTGGTGAAAATTTTTTTTGACCCAAATGTAAAAACGGAGATCAGAATTGGATTCAGGGTTAAATTTCATGCTTAAAAATGGTGCTTTATGTAATTTTTTAAAATTCAGTCGTTTTGGTGTCCGGGGAAGGAAATTCCTGATGCCGGAGGGATTTTTGTGCTCCGGAGGTGAAATTTTTTTTTTGACCCAAATGTAAAAAAGGACATCAGAATTGGATTTGGGGTTAAATTTCATGCTTAAAAATGTTGCTTTATGTAGTTTTTAAAAATTGAGCCGTTTTGGTGTCCGGGGAAAGAATTAACAGATGCCGGGGTCAGGAATTTTTGTGCTCTGGAGGTGAATTTTTTTTTTGACCCAAATGTAAAAACGGACATCAAAATTGGATTCAGGGTTAAATTTCATGCTTAAAAATGGAGTTTTATATAGTTTTAAAAAATTGAGCCGTTTTGGTGTCCGCGGAAAGAATTCTTTGATGCCGCCCGGATCCAGGATTTTTGTGCCTGAGGTGAAATTTTTTGTTTTGACCAAATGCAAAACGACCTCAGAATTGGATTCAGTTTATATTTCATGCTAAAAAATGGAGCTTTATGTGGTTTTTAAAATTGAGCAAAAAAGTTTTGGTGTCAGGGGAAGGAAATTCCTGATGCCGGGGTCAGTGATTTTTGTTCTCTGGTGGTGAAAAATTTTTTTTTGACCCAAATGTTAAAACGGAGAGATCAGAATTGGATTCAGGGTTAAATTTCATGCTTAAAAATGGTGCTTTATGTAATTTTTTAAAATTCAGTCGTTTTGGTGTCCGGGGAAGGAAATTCCTGATGCCGGGCTCAGGGATTTTTGTGCTCCAGAGGTGAAAATTTTTTTTGACCCAAATGTAAAAACGGACATCAGAATTGGATTCAGGGTTAAATTTCATGCTAAAAAATGGAGCTTTATGTAGTTTTTAAAAATTGAGCCATTTTGGTGTCCGAGGAAAGAATTAACTGATGCCGCGGTCAGGGATTTTTGTGCTCTGGAGGTGAAAATTTTTTTTTGACTGAAATGTAAAAACAGACATCTGAATTGGATTCAGGGTTAAATTTCATGCTTAAAAATGGAGCTTTATGTAGTTTTTAAAAATTGAGCCATTTTGGTGTCCGGGGAAGGAAATTCCTGATGCCGGGGTCAGGGATTTTTGTGCTCTGGAGGTGAAATTTTTTTTGAGCCCAAATGTAAAAACGGCCATCAGAATTGATTCAGGGTTAATTTTCATCTAAAAACTGGAGCTTTATGTAGTTTTTAAAAATTGAGGGCCGTTTTGCTGTCTGGGGAAGGAAATTCCTGATGCCGGGGTCAGGGATTTTTGTGCTACGGAGGTGAAAATTTTTTTTTGACCCAAATGTAAAAACGGCCATCAGAATTGCTCCGAGGTGAAAATTTTTTTGACCCAAATGTCAAAACGGACATCAGATTGATTCAGGGTTAAATTCATGCTAAAATGGAGCTTTATGTAGTCTTTAAAAATGGAGCCGTTTTGGTGTCCGAGGAAAGAATTAACTGCTGCCGGGGTCAGGGATTTTTGTGCTCTGGAGGTGAAAATTTTTTTTTGACTGAAATGTAAAAACAGACATCTGAATTGGATTCAGGGTTAAATTTCATGCTTAAAAATGGTGCTTTATGTAGTTTTTAAAAATTGAGCCATTTTGGTGTCCGGGGATGGAAATTCCTGCTGCCGGGCTCAGGGATTTTTGTGCTCTGGAGGTGAAAATTTTTTTTGACCCAAATGTAAAAACGGACATCAGAATTGGATTCAGGGTTAAATTTCATGCTAAAAAATGGAGCTTTATGTAGTTTTTAAAAATTGAGCCATTTTGGTGTCCGGGGAAGGAAATTCCTGATGCCGAGGTCAGGGATTTTTTTGCTCTGGAGGTGAATTTTTTTTTTGACCCAAATGTAAAAATGGACCTAAGAATTGGATTCGGGGTTAAATTTCATGTTAAAAATGATGCTTTATGTAGTTTTTAAAAATTGAGCCGTTTTGGTGTCTGGGGAAGGAAAATCCTGATGCCGGAGGGATTTTTGTGCTCCGGAGGTGAAATTTTTTTTTTTGACCCAAATGTAAAAACGGACATCAGAATTTGATTCAGGGTTAAATTTCATGGAAAAATGGAGTTTTTATATAGTTTTTAAAAAATTGAGCCGTTTTGGTGTCCGGGGAGAATTTCCTGATGCCGGGGTCAGGGATAAGGTGAAAATTTTTTTTGACCCAAATGTAAAAACGGACATCAGAATTGGATTCAGGGTTAAATTTCATGCTAAAAAATGAGCTTTATGTAGTTTTTAAAAATTGAGCCGTTTTGGTGTCCGGGGAAGGAAATTCCTGATGCCGGGGTCAGGGATTTTTGTGCTCTGGAGGTGAAATTTTTTTTGACCCAAATGTAAAAACGGACATCAGAATTGGATTCAGGGTTAATTTCATGCTTAAAAATGACTTCTTTATGTATTTTTTAAAATTCAGTCTTTTGGTTTCCGGGAAGGAAATTCCTGATGCCGGAGGGATTTTTGTGCTCCGGGTGAAATTTGTTTTTTGACCGCAAATGTAAAAAAGGACATCATAATTGATTTGGGTTAAATTTCATGCTTAAAAATGTTGCAGTAGTTTTTAAAAATTGAGCCGTTTTGGTGTCCGGGAAAGAATTAACAGATGCCGGGGTCAGGAATTTTTGTGCTCTGGAGGTGAATTTTTTTTGACCCAAATGTAAAAACGGACATCAAAATTGGATTCAGGGTTAAATTTCATGCTTAAAAATGGAGTTTTATATAGTTTTAAAAAATTGAGCCGTTTTGGTGTCCGCGGAAAGAATTCTTTGATGCCGCCCGGTCAGGGATTTTTGTGCTCTGGAGGTGAAAATTTTTTTTTGACCCAAATGCAAAAACGGACATCAGAATTGGATTCAGGGTTATATTTCATGCTAAAAAATGGAGCTTTATGTAGTTTTTAAAAATTGAGCCATTTTGGTGTCCGGGGAAGGAAATTCCTGATGCCGGGGTCAGGGATTTTTGTGCTCTGGTGGTGAAAATTTTTTTTGACCCAAATGTAAAAACGGAGATCAGAATTGGATTCAGGGTTAAATTTCATGCTTAAAAATGGTGCTTTATGTAATTTTTTAAAATTCAGTCGTTTTGGTGTCCGGGGAAGGAAATTCCTGATGCCGGGCTCAGGGATTTTTGTGCTCCGGAGGTGAAAATTTTTTTTGACCCAAATGTAAAAACGGACATCAGAATTGGATTCAGGGTTAAATTTCATGCTAAAAAATGGAGCTTTATGTAGTTTTTAAAAATTGAGCCATTTTGGTGTCCGGGGAAGGAAATTCCTGATGCCGGGGTCAGGGATTTTTGTGCTCTGGAGGTGAAATTTTTTTTTGACCCAAATGTAAAACGGACATCAGAATTGGATTCGGGGTTAAATTTCATGCTTAAAAATGGTGCTTTTTGTAGTTTTTAAAAATTGAGCCATTTTGGTGTCCGGGAAGGAAATTCCTGATGCCGGAGGGATTTTTGTGCTCCGGAGGTGAAATTTTTTTTTTGACCCAAATGTAAAAACGGACATCAGAATTGGATTCAGGGTTAAATTTCATGCTTAAAAATGGTGCTTTATGTAGTTTTTAAAAATTGAGCCATTTTGGTGTCCGGGAAGGAAATTCCTGATGCCGGGGTCAGGGATTTTTGTGCTCTGGAGGTGAAATTTTTTTTTGACCCAAATGTAAAAACGGACATCAGAATTGGATTCGGGGTTAAATTTCATGCTTAAAAATGGTGCTTTTATGTAGTTTTTAAAAATTGAGCCGTTTTGGTGTCCGGGAAAGGAATTCCTGATGCCGTCAGGGATTTTTGTGCTCTGGAGGTGAAAATTTTTTTTTGACCCAAATGCAAAAACGGACATCAGAATTGGATTCAGGGTTATATTTCATGCTAAAAAATGGAGCTTTATGTAGTTTTTAAAAATTGAGCCGTTTTGGTGTCCGGGGAAGGAAATTCCTGATGCCGGGGTCAGGGATTTTTGTGCTCTGGTGGTGAAAATTTTTTTTGACCCAAATGTAAAAACGGAGATCAGAATTGGATTCAGGGTTAAATTTCATGCTTAAAAATGGTGCTTTATGTAATTTTTTAAAATTCAGTCGTTTTGGTGTCCGGGGAAGGAAATTCCTGATGCCGGAGGGATTTTTGTGCTCCGGAGTTGAAATTTTTTTTTTGACCCAAATGTAAAAAAGGACATCAGAATTGGATTTGGGGTTAAATTTCATGCTTAAAAATGTTGCTTTATGTAGTTTTTAAAAATTGAGCCGTTTTGGTGTCCGGGGAAAGAATTAACTGATGCCGGGGTCAGGAATTTTTGTGCTCTGGAGGTGAAATTTTTTTTTGACCCAAATGTAAAAACGGACATCAGAATTGGATTCGGGGTTAAATTTCATGCTTAAAAATGGTGCTTTATGTAGTTTTTAAAAATTGAGCCGTTTTGGTGTCCGGGGAAGGAAAATCCTGATGCCGGAGGGATTTTTGTGCTCCGGAGGTGAAATTTTTTTTTTGACCCAAATGTAAAAAAGGACATCAGAATTGGATTTGGGGTTAAATTTCATGCTTAAAAATGTTGCTTTATGTAGTTTTTAAAAATTGAGCGGTTTTGGTTTCCGGGGAAGGAAATTCCTGATGCCGGGGTCAGGAATTTTTGTGCTCTGGAGGTGAAATTTTTTTTTGACCCAAATGTAAAAACGGACATCAGAATTGGATTCGGGGTTAAATTTCATGCTTAAAAATGGAGCTTTATATAGTCTTTAAAAATGGAGCCGTTTTGGTGTCCGAGGAAAGAATTAACTGATGCCGGGGTCAGGGATTTTTGTGCTCTGGAGGTGAAAATTTTTTTTTGACTGAAATGTAAAAACAGACATCTGAATTGGATTCAGGGTTAAATTTCATGCTTAAAAATGGAGCTTTATGTAGTTTTTAAAAATTGAGCCGTTTTGGTGTCCGGGGAAGGAAAATCCTGATGCCGGAGGGATTTTTGTGCTCCGGAGGTGAAATTTTTTTTTTGACCCAAATGTAAAAAAGGACATCAGAATTGGATTTGGGGTTAAATTTCATGCTTAAAAATGGTGCTTTATATAGTTTTTAAAAATTCAGCCGTTTTGGTGTCCGGGGAAAGAATTAACTGATGCCGGGGTCAGGGATTTTTGTGCTCTGGAGGTGAATTTTTTTTTTGACCCAAATGTAAAAATGGACCTAAGAATTGGATTCGGGGTTAAATTTCATGCTTAGAAATGGTGCTTTATGTAGTTTTTAAAAATTGAGCCGTTTTGGTGTCCGGGGAAGGAAAATCCTGATGCCGGAGGGATTTTTGTGCTCCGGAGGTGAAATTTTTTTTTTGACCCAAATGTAAAAACGGACCTAAGAATTGGATTCGGTGTTAAATTTCATGCTTAAAAATGGTGCTTTATGTAGTTTTTAAAAACTGAGCCGTTTTGGTGTTCGGGGAAGGAAATTCCTGATGCCGGGGTCAGGGATTTTTGTGCTCTGGAGGTGAAACTTTTTTTGGACCCAAATGTAAAAACGGACATCAGAATTGGATTCAGGGTTAAATTTCATGCTTAAATATGGTGCTTTATGTAGTTTTTAAAAACTGAGCCGTTTTGGTGTTCGGGGAAGGAAATTCCTGATGCCGGGGTCAGGGATTTTTGTGCTCTGGAGGTGAAACTTTTTTTGGACCCAAATGTAAAAACGGACATCAGAATTGGATTCAGGGTTAAATTTCATGCTTAAATATGGTGCTTTATATAATTTTTTAAAATTCAGTCGTTTTGGTGTCCGGGGAAGGTAATTCCTGATTCCGGGGTCAGGGATTTTTGTGCTTTGGAGGTGAAATTTTTTTTTGACCCAAATGTAAAAACGGACTTCAGAATTGGATTTCGGGTTAAATTTCATGATTAAAAATGTTGCTTTATGTAGTTTTAAAAAATGAGTTGTTTTGGTGTCCTAGGAAGAACATTCCTGATGCCGGGGTCAGGGATTTCTGTGTTTCAGAGGTGAAAATTTTTTTTTACCCAAATGTAAAAACAGACATCAGAATTGGATTTGGGGTAAAATTTCATGCTTAAAAATGGTGCTTTATGTAGTTTTTAAAAATTGAGCCGTTTTGGTGACTGGCGAAGGTAAATCCTGATGCCGGAGGGATTTTTGTGCTCCGGAGGTGAAATTTTTTTTTTGACCCAAATGTAAAAATGGACATCAGAATTGGATTTGGGGTTAAATTTCATGCTTTAAAATGTTGCTTTATGTAGTTTTTAAAAATTGAGCCGTTTTGGTGTCCGAGGAAGAACATTCCTGATGCCGTGGTTAGGGATTTTTGTGCTCTGGAGGTGAAATTTTTTTTTGACCCAAATGTAAAAATGGCATCAGAATTGGATTCGGGGTTAAATTTCATGCTTAAAAATGGTGCTTTCTGTAGTTTTTAAAAATTGAGCCATTTTGGTGACTGGCGAAGGAAAATCCTGATGCCGGAGGGATTTTTGTGCTCCGGAGGTGAAATTTTTTTTTTGACCCAAATGTAAAAACGGACATCAGAATTGGATTTGGGGTTAAATTTCATGCTTAAAAATGTTGCTTTATGTAGTTTTTAAAAATTGAGCCGTTTTGATGTCCGAGGAAGAACATTCCTGATGCCGGGGTTAGGGATTTTTGTGCTCTGGAGGTGAAAAAATTTTTGGGACCCATATTTAAAAACGGACATCAGAATTGAATTCAGGGTTTAATTTCATGCTAAAAAATGGTGCTTTATGTAGTTTTTAAAAATTGAGCCGTTTTGGTGACTGGCGAAGGAAAATCCTGATGCCGGATGGATTTTTGTGCTCCGTAGATGAAATTTTTTTTTTGACCCAAATGTAAAAACGGACATCAGAATTGGATTTGGGGTAAAATTTCATGCTTAAAAATGTTGCTTTATGTAGTTTTAAAAAATTGAGCCGTTTTGGTGTCCGAGGAAGAACATTCCTGATGCCGGGGTTAGGGATTTTTGTGTTCTGGAAGTGAAATTTTTTTTTGACCCAAATGTAAAAACGGACATCAGAATTGGATTCAGGGTTAAATTTCATGCTTAAAAATGGTGCTTTATGTAGTTTTTAAAAACTGAGCCGTTTTGGTTTCCGGGGAAGGAAATTGCTGATGCCGCCTGGGGTCAGGGATTTTTGTGCTCCAGAGGTGAAATTTTTTTGGGACCCAAATGTAAAAACGGACATCAGAATTGGATTTGGGGTTAAATTTCATGCTTAAAAATGTTGCTTTATGTAGTTTTTAAAAATTGAGCCGTTTTGGTGTCCGAGGAAGAACATTCCTGATGCCGGGGTTAGGGATTTTTGTGCTTTGGAGGTGAATTTTTTTTTTGACCCAAATGTAAAAACGGACATCAGAATTGGATTCGGGGTTAAATTTCATGCTTAAAAATGGTGCTTTCTGTAGTTTTTAAAAATTGAGCCGTTTTGGTGTCCGGGGAAGGAAATTCCTGATGCCGGGGTCAGGGATTTTTGTGCTCTGGAGGTGAAAAATTTTTTGGGACCCAAATTTAAAAACGGACATCAGAATTGGATTCGGGGTAAAATTTCATGCTTAAAAATGTTGCTTTATGTAGTTTTTAAAAATTGAGCCGTTTTGGTTTCTGGGGAAGGAAATTCCTGATGCCGGGGTCAGGGATTTTTGTGCTCTGGAGGTGAAAAATTTTTTGGGACCCAAATTTAAAAACGGACATCAGAATTGGATTCGGGGTTTAATTTCATGCTTAAAAATGGTGCTTTATGTAGTTTTTAAAAATTGAGCCGTTTTGGTGACTGGCGAAGGAAAATCCTGATGCCGGATGGATTTTTGTGCTCCGGAGGTGAAATTTTTTTTTTGACCCAAATCTAAAAACGGACATCAGAATTGGATTCGGGGTAAAATTTCATGCTTAAAAATGTTGCTTTATGTAGTTTTTAAAAATTGAGCCGTTTTGGTTTCTGGGGAAGGAAATTCCTGATGCCGGGGTCAGGAATTTTTGTGCTCTGGAGGTGAAATTTTTTTTTGACCCAAATGTAAAAACGGACATCAGAATTGGATTCAGGGTTAAATTTCATGCTTAAAAATGGTGCTTTATGTCATTTTTAAAAATTGAGCCGTTTTGGTGTCCGGGGAAGCAAATTCCTGATGCCAGGGTCAGGGATTTTTATAATCCGGCGGTGAAATTTTTTTGACCCAAATGTAAAAACGGACATCAGAATTGGATTCGGGGGTAAATTTCATGCTTAAAAATGATGCTTTATGTCGTTTTCAAAAATTGAGCCGTTTTCATTTCCAGGGAAGGAAGTTTCTAATCATATCAATTCTAGACTAAGATTCATGAGTATTAGAATGAAATGTAGATTGTAATTTTTCTGGGTTCCTTTCTCTCCAAATGTCTTGTACATCAATTTCCTCTATTATGTTGAGAAAAGTCTTAAATAACCTTTTGTTCCTTGTTTCCCTGATTTACTACTTTTATAATCTAATGTCCTATGTACTATTGCATTGAAATCCCCAATTAGGCATATATTTTGATATTCTATTTCTACTATTTTTCTGTGAAGCTTTTGGTAAAATTCTTCTTGTTATTTGGTGCATATATTACTATAAAAGTTTCTGCTTTTGATTTAAAAATATTTCTACCATTAGTATTCTTCCTTCATCATCTGCATAAATCATTTTAGAATCTATTCTCAGTTTTCCAATTTTTGAATTTTCCAATTTTCTCTCAAAGAGAGAATCAACCTAGAACTAAGGAGAAACTTCCTGACAGAACAATTAACCAGTGGAATAACCTGCCTCCAGAAGCGGTGAATGCTCCAACACTGGAGGTTTTTAAGAAGAAACTGGACAGCCAGTTTTCTGAAATAGTATAGGGTTTCCTGCCTGAGCAGAGGGTTGGACTAGATGGCCTGCAAGGTCCCTTCCAGCTTTATCATCATCATTATTATTAATATCTTGCATTATTCCAATTTATTAGAATCCCTTCTGGCATCAGCCATCTAAAATTTACTCCTTTTGTAATCAGCTTTGTAATCAAAAAGTGATATTGTCTTTGAGTATTTCTTATTCTCTTGGGAATCTGATTCAACGCTCCGATTTCTTTATCTTTGTATTGTAATAGGTCATCTCTCTCTTCTCACCATCTGGACAATTTGTGTTTACTCGCATAGCTTGAATTCATTCTAAATATTTCATTTACTTCTTGCTGAATCTCCAATCTTTCAATTTTTAAGGCCTCTGCTTATAGATTAATAATCACTTCTGCTATATCTTCCTTTTTATCTTCAGGTGTGTTCTGGAATCTTAAGTAGTGTACAGCTTTCTCCATTTCCAAGGCAGCAATCGTCCCTTCTAAGTTTTTATTTGCTTCTTCTAATCTTTCATTTTCTGTCATTAGTACTTCAAATTTTTCCCCAGCATTTGTTCATTTAACTTATCAAGATTGCTTTTTCTTTCTTGATGATTCTTCTGCATCATTTCTTGCATTAGTTGTAAAGTTGTGTGCATTTCTTTTTGAAAATTGTTTGCCTTCTCTCATAACATTGTTTCAATAGATCCCTGACTTGTTAGACTAGATGTTCCAGAGGAGGGTGCAGAAGCAGGTTTTTTTTGTAATTGTGGTAAGGTTTGGCACACTCATTGTTCAGTCAAGCAAGTTTTGTAAATCCACAGGAAGACAAGAAAACAAAGAATGAAAAAAAAAAAAAAAAACCAAGCCAAGTGTTTTAGGTTATAATCCAACTTTAGAAAGAATCCCACTATTTTAGGCTATAATCCAACTTTAAAAAGAGCCAACTGCTTTAGGCTATAATCTAACATTAAAAAAGAGCCAAATGTTTTAGGCTAATCCAGATATTTCTGTCAGTTCAAAGATGTAAAAAACCCTTTGTCTCTAAATAGTTTCTATAATAGTTGGTTAGGATTAGGGTTCATGAACTTCAAGAGCAAAATGGACATCGCCAACAAACTTGGAGTGCTTGGGTATGATTAGGATAGCACTGACCACTCTAGCCAATCTATGTTTTCTGATAAAATACATGGGAAAACCCCACTGGAGGAAAATTCCACTTAGGGTTAGGGTTAGGTCACCATGAACTCGGAGAGCAAAATAGACATTGCCAACAAATTCAGAGTTCTTTGCTATGGTTAAGTGTGTGTGTATGTGTGTGTATGTGTGTGTGTGTGTGTGTGTGTGTGTGTGTGTGTGTTATATCTTTTAACTCTAGACAAAACTATTAGGTTTTTTTTACAAAAAAAACAAAGGTTTATACATACATACATACATACATACATGCATGCATGCATGCATGCATACGTACATATTAAAATACAATAAAGCCACTGAACTCCAGGATAGAAAAAACTTTTTAATAAATACAACTTAGCTTTCGTCAATCCTCTGTTGACATTGTCAGAGTTGGTAATCGGTGGTTAGAGAAAACCACTTATACAGCTAGATGGCTGTTTAACTGTCAAGCGTGTGGGCATTCCATCCAACTCTATTGGCCGGTGCTCACCTCAGTCATCATGTTAGTCTGAAGTACTTCTTTCAATGCTGCAAAGGGGGGTGTTAATGTCTCCCTTACTCTACTCACTATGCCCTCTTGCCTTGCCGTGAGTAAATACCCTGAAATTTTAGAATTTTTATTCCTGCGGTGCGGAGGTGGTAAGAAGTTCACTCATTTTGCTGCCCTGCACAGCTGTTTGTGCCTTCTCAATGTATGATAGGCTGGCAGCAGTTCTAGAAGGCAGTTGATCGAATGCTCATCCGAAAGCCAAGCCTCTTTCAATAGGCCGCCACCTTTCGTGAAGTCTTGGGCGATGATCTCAGCCCCCACAAAATTAAATGTATGGTCACTCTCGGCTATGTGCGTCCATATCTGAGAGTGCTGGTCATGCCGTTTGACTGCCAGTTCATGTTCATGAACTCTAGTCCAGAGGCGTTTCATGGTCTCTCCAATATAATTGCAGCGACAATCATTGCAATTGATCTTATATATCACAGATGACTTGTCGTCCTTGGACAGTGGTTCTTTTGGGCGCATTATTCTTGTGCGCAATATCTGGCTGTGCTTATGGGCCACATTTATATTATGGGGCACCAGTATCTATGCAGTCGCTTCGGATATGTTATTTTTTTTTTTTAAAAAAAAGGTTTTTATTTTCCATTTATTGATACAAAATACAATTAAATTCCTAACCATTGGTACCGCCTGCCCATTCCCCACAGGCTGCGTCCACCCTCTCTAATCCTTCCCCACTTCCCTCCTCTTTCTCTCCTCCCCTCCTACTCTCTTCCCCTCCCCTTCTCCTCTAACCATCCTACTTCCTCCCTACTCCTTCCTCCCCTTTCATCCCTCTCACTCACATGAACGCAGCATAGGGGAAATGCCCAAGCGTTTACCATGTCTATATTATCATTACCCACCCACTCACCCACCCACCCATATGTTATTGATATATGGAAGCATGGCCCAAGTTACGGTTGTTAACTTGTCATGGGTTGAACATGGTCTCTGATATCTATGACAACATTGAATGAAGTCTGTTGAGTATCCATTCTGTCTACATATGTGGTAGAGGTATGTCTGTTCCTTAATTTTCCATCTTTAAGTGAAACATCAAATTCCTATATGGACACCTCAGTCATCTCTTCTTCAGTATCAGTTTTTTGAAGCGGGTCTGCTTCCGAAGACTTCCATCTCATCACCTGGCTCTGAAATTAATTTATGTCTGCTCAAAAATTCCTTGGCTTTATCTATAGAAATCAGTTGAAATCTTTGTTCACAGTATGTGTCACCCCCTCAAGCTTACCCCAATAAAAGGGGATTTTTCTCATCTTCAAAATCATCTTTGAGTAGGCTTTCACAAAATTCTTATAGGAATTTCCTTCAAAATAATTATGTCTACATTTTTCATTCGTAATTTTGATTTAAAATGACAGTCCAGAACACAGTCCCATTATTTTTCTTACGAAGTGGACCAAGACATCCCTTGGCAATTTTCTCATAGCAGCAAATCTCAAGTTCAGACGGTATGCCTTTCCAGATTGAGACTTTTTTCATCACAATGAATTAATATAGCCAAAGCTTAATCGTCCTTGCTCTGATGTCCTCACCAGGTTGTTAAGGAATTGCTCTAAATCTTAATTGAAGTTCTTTAGCGTGTATTTCCAGGAGAATTCTCTCATTTAATTCAGTTTCAAGAAGATTATCTTACTTATTAACTTTGTGTTCCACAAATTCCATCCTGTCCTTCACCTGATTGATGTCTCCTGTCAAACATTATATCTCATCACGAAGTTCCTTTTCCAATGTATCAATTTTGAGTTCAAGGTGAGTTCTCATTGCCTGTATAGCTTCATGTGTTTTGTCTGTGTATTCATCCAAAAAACATCTAAAAGATTTTACATCTCCCAGTATCTTCTCTGTTCTTTTATGGGTGGCCGTAACTTAACTAAACTTTAAATTTTAGGCTGAATAAGGCCACAAAAGACGTTTTAAAAGAGGAATCACAGTTCAACGGTCTTTGGCTCCCTCGTGTGGTCAAACAGTACCACTACAATAAAAGAAAGTTTAGCCATGAGGCTAAAATTGTTTTCAATCGAAACGCTAAAAGGGATGCTAGGACAAGATTTGGGGTTGAATTTCATGCTTAAAAATTGTGTTACACCTCACCTTCTCCTCCCTTGCCAGGCTTATCTGCACAAGACATTAAAGATATAATGGGAAATGCTGTACCAAAATTTCTTTTCTTGTTTCAAATGCTACCCATTTTAAAGAATGAGGTTAATTTAAATGAATGGCAGAAAGGTATTAATAAATTTATTTGGGCAGGGAAGAAACCAAGGGTAAAGCTCAAAATTTTGCAGGACTTCCGTGAGAGAGGTGGACTCAAGGTACCGAATCTGAAATTATATTATGATGCTGTGGTTTTAACATTAATTAGTGATTGGGTAAACTTAACAAATGTAGAAATACTCCATTTGGAGGGTTGGGATTTACTTTTTGGATGGCATGCCTATTTAATTTTTAATAAAAAAGTGGATCGGGTTTTTAAATCTCATATTATAAGGATTCCTCTACTTCGGGTTTGGAGGAAATATTATAAAAGTGATTTTAAAATACCATTATGGGCTATACCCGGGCATGTGATAGAGGGGATAAGGAGAGGAGTTAAAATGGATAGGGTCTCTTATACACAATTACTTAAATGGGATGGTCAAAATTGGCGGTTAAAATCTTTGGAAGATTTAGTACATGAAAATATTACCTATTCATGGTTTCAATATAGACAAATAGTGGATAGATGGAAGATGGATAGCAATATAGGCTTGCTTAGAGAAGATGAGAATCTCTTTAAACAAGTAAAAGATCAAAGGCGAACTCATATTAAGAGAATTTACAGGGTTCTAGTGGAACTGGATTCAGAATCAGAATTAATCAAAAATTGTATGATTAAATGGGCACAAAATTTTGGTGAACCAGTTCTATTGGATACCTGGGAAATTATCTGGGTGAGAAATGTTAAATTTACGCAAGCCCAGAACTTAAGGGAGAATTTTTATAAAATGTTTTATAGATGGCACCTTGATCCACAAAAAATGTCTCGTATGTATCCTGACTTACAGCCTAAATGTTGGAGATGTGGATGTTTGGATGCTACCTACTATCATATCTGGTGGTCGTGTAAAAATATAAAAGCTTTTTGGATTAAGATATGGTGGAATATTCAAAGAATTTTTAGAAGGAGGGTAAAATTTACCCCACAATTATTTTTGTTAGGTATTGTTACTGATTGTGATACTAAAGAGATTATATTGATGTTAAAGTTAATTACAGCCGCAAGGCTGTTAGTAGAGCAATATTGGAAGAAGGAATCTTTGCCTACTTTGCAAGAGTCGTTTTTTAAAGTTTCTTACCTGGCGGAAATGGCAAAGATTTCGGCTTTTTTAAAGGAGCAATCACAAGAGAAATTTTTTGCCGTATGGGAAAAATGGATAAATTTCATACAATATAAATTGGATATAAAAAAATACCATTTAGCCTTTTCATAACTTGTATTTAAATTTGATATTTTATAGATTGTATTCTTTCTTTCTTTTTTTTCCCTTTATTTCTTTTTTTTCTTTTTTTCTCTTTCTTTTCTAAGTATTTTTTTAATGTATATGTTTTTATTGTTATATATATTTTATTGTTAATTATCTTATAAGTTGATTATTTTTTTTTAGAATTTTTAAAATTTTAATTAAGCCTATATTCAGCTCTGGGAAGCTCGGGGGGGGATGGAGGGGGGTGGTTTGGGAGGGTTTGGGGGAGGGTTGTTTTATTTTTTTTTGTTGTTTTTTCTTGTTTTTTGTAAAACTTTTAAAAAAATGTTCAATAAAAAAAATTGTGTTTTTTGCTTTTTCAAAAAAATTGACCATCTTTGGTCCCCAGCAGAGAAAATTCTTGATCCTGGGGTCAGGGAAGTGGGAGGCAAGGAGTTCAATTTTTTTTTTTAACCAAAATGCTAAAACGGATGCTGGGACAAGTTTCAGAGTTGAATTTCATGCTTTAAAATGATTGTTCTTTTCTTTTTAAAAATATTGACTACATTTGTTCCCCAGCTATGAAAATTAATGATGCCAGGGTTATACATGTGGGAATCCAAAATTGTTTTCAACTGAAATGCTAAAATGGATGCTGGGACAAGATTTGGGGTTGAATTTCATGTTTAAAAATGGTTGTTCTTTTTTTAAAAAAAAATCAACCATATTTGGGCCCCAGCAATGAAAATTAATGATGCTGGGATTATATACACGGGAGACCAAACTTTTTTCAACAGAAATACAAAATCAGATGCTGGGGTCAGGGACGTGGGAGGCCATGAGGCTAAAATTGTTTTCAACTGAAATGCTAAAACGGATGCCAGGACAAGATTTGGGCTTGAATTTCATGAATTGTGTTCTTTTCTTTTTCAAAAAATCAACTATATTTTGTCTCCAGCGGAGAAAGTTCACAATGCTGGAGTCAGGGTCCCCAGTAACAGATGTCAGGACAAGATTCAGGTTTGAATTTCATGCTTTAAAATTGTGTTGTTTGCTTTTTCAAAAAATTGACAATATTGGATCCCCAGTTGAGAAAATTCAAGATACCTGGGTTGGGATTGGAATGACAAATTGTTGGAAGAAAAACCAGGTCCAGTCCAAGCCAGGAGTAAATAAAATGGAGGCTAAGGTGCTGGAAATAAAATGGAGGTTACTTAGAAATAAAAATGAAAGCTGTTTAGAAAGAAGGTTCCAGTTTATTGAAGAGCAGAATAACATCATGTAGTTCTGGGACAGCTGACCAAATGGAGTTGAGCTCCCATCAGCTCCAAGCTTCCTGGCCCCAGTTTCCCTGCATGGATTAGAAAATCTGCATTTTAAAAGAGTGGTCTTCTCAGTTTCTGTCTGGGGCAGGGAGACGGGGCTGTTTCTGCCTAAGATTTTTTTCCATTTCTCCTCTGGGGAAATACTCTGCCTATTTTAATATCCCCCAAAATATTTCCTTCTCTAGGAGGGTGGGTGGGTGTTGACTTTCTACAAAGGATAAATTTGTGGGTTTCACCCAATTAAAAGTACTCCTCCCTAAGAAGTGCATTTCAAATGTCGAAGGGGGGGGGGGAGAACCAAGCTTATAGGCAGTTGAGCAGGAAATGATCATCCAGGACAGATTTTATGTGGGCGTGTAGGGGGTCGAATGCCTCCAATGCATACACCAGCTAATTGGAATGTAGGTGTTTATCTAAAATAACAGAATGAAGTACAGCACATGGATCAAACTTTCCTATTTGTGCTAGCTGAGGAGGGAGAACACTACATTTGATGTGGAGCAAGGAAGCTCAGTGGAGATTATCTTCCCAGTGTGGATTGAGGATGACAGCATTTATTTCTGCCCTCCCCAGTGGTAAGGAATCTCTGTTTGCAGAGGGGCAAGTAGGAAAGTGGAGAGCAGCCATCTGTGTGTCCTAGCCTATTTTGTCATATGTTAAAGTGGTTTTTGCTTTAATCCTTATAGGGAAAATCTGAACTGGAAAACTGTCCTTTCAAAATGGCCAGTGAAACAAGTTGTCGTTTTTTTTCAGCTGCTGGTAGTCCACTAGAAAAAGAAAAGGTTTTTTTTAGTACACAGAAGTATCCTGGCAAAAAAGCCAGCTTTTTAGTTACCTGCACAATTGCCAGCAGGTAGTGCCTTAAGTGTTCACAATTAACGCAGCAGACATTCTCAAGTGAGTAAACTAAGGGTTTGCTTTTTGTGATTGTCCCTAAGGATAAGAACCAGTTTTCTCACTCTTTGCAATAAAAACATCCCATTGAGCCTTTTAAAATGTCTGATATGACAATCATTGATGCTGGATCAAAAGAGTGCAGAAAATATACATGTCTTGCCTCAAAGGGGTATCTCCACTGCAATTTTCAAGTGAGATTAAGACAAAGGTAGTGAATCATGAGGATATGGCATTAGAAAGGTTGCCAGGTCATCTTTATACTCTGGATAGGAGACTGTAAGGACCAGCTTTGACTTGAAGAAATAGGTCAAAATCAAAACCTCTCTCTGACCTTTCCCAATAGCCCTTTTAGAGCAAAAATCTATTCTGACAGTCCCCCCCCCGAGTTGCACTATTTAGTTTCACTTTATTTTTTTCTTCATTGTGGTTATTTTTGTTCTTGTCTCTCGAAAAGTCAGAATAGAATAGAATAGAATAGAATAGAATAGAATAGAATAGAATAGAATAGAATAGAATAGAATAGAATAGAATAGAATAGAAAGGGACCTGGTGTTTTAGTCCAGCCCCCTGCTCATAGGAGAACCTATACTGTTATGTCCTGGGCCTGCTGAATCATTCCGCAGGCTCAGAAATGTTGCAAAGAGTCCCGGGCAGACCACAAGGTTGCCCGGGACCAGACTGGCTGTCTCCAGCCTTGCACACATGCCTTGCATTCATTGGGTGATGTTGTCCTTGCAAGGACAATATAAAAGGCCTGTGCACCATTTTAGTTACTGTTCTGTTGATGTACTTAATAAAGAAGACTTGCTGTTTCACCACTCGTTTCCTTTCAATGCCTTTAACCCACAAATACAACATTGGCGATGAAGGTGGGATCGCTGCAAGCAAGATTACCAACAGAAGAAGATATGATTCACCAAGGAAGTCCTGAAGTCCTGGGAAAGTTCTGCGTCCAGAATCGCAACTCTGCCTGCCAGTACGGAATCGCTGGAGGTGAGCTCGGCAGAAGGACCCCTCTCCAACAAAAGGCTTGCAGCGAAGACATTGACGAAGTTTGCAGAAGGCTAAGATGTCTAAGATAGGCCGGTTGTCAGACTTTGATATTTCCCACCCAGAACGCTGGAACTCTTACGTGGCTCAGGTGGAGAATTACTTTAGAGTAAATCAGATAAGAGAAGACGGCCCTAAAGCGGCTACCTTGCTGTGTGTTTGTGGACAAGAAACATTTGACATAGCAGAGAATCTGGTGGCCCCAGCACTTTTGGAGTCAGTGTCTTATGCAGATTTGAAGAAGATGCTGAAAGAACACTTCCAACCTAAACTTTCAGTGATTGCTTGGCGACACGCGTTTGAGCAGAGGGACCAGAGGCCTGGTGAGTCTGCTGCGGACTTTATTGCTGCCTTAAGGCAAGCAGCAAGGTCTTGTGAATTCAAGGATCTGAAAGAGAGGCTGCGGGATCGTTTAGTTTGTGGCCTGAGCAGTCGTGAGCTGCAGCAGAAGATCTTCACCAAGGAAGATGTTTCGTTCCAAGATGCTTTGAAAGTGGTTGCAGCTGAAGAAGCAGCGGGCGGCTCTGTGAAGGCCTTGCGGCTTGCCAGAAATCCTCCAGCCACCATTACCGTCCATCAAGAGGTCGCTCGAGAAGATCCAAAACAGGATCCTGGTGGATAGGCTGCACCAGTCAGCAGAGAGAAGGCCGAAGGAATGTCCAGACAAGGCCCCAGCATCTCCTCGGTGTTTCAGGTGTGGAGGACGCCAGAAGCACGCTGAATGCAGATTCCGCTCTGCCATTTGCCGGGCATGTGGCAGGCAAAGCCACATTGCCTCCATCTGTTTGAGTCGCCAGAAGGTCCGGCCTCAGGAAGAATTGCTTCAGAAGGTACCAGGGTCCCTAGCCAACATAGGGTGGGTTTCTGCGCGTCACGCAGGAGCATTTTAAGAACAGGAACACATAAGCCACTTAAAAAAAAGCTTCACATTGATGTGAAGTTGCAGGGGGTTTCCTTGTTGATGGAGTTGGACACAGGGTCTGCTCTATCGATCATTTCTCATGACACCTTCAAAAGGATTTGCAGCAGTAGTGGCCTACGAGTAAAACTCAGGCCATCGAACTTAATTCTCACTGACTTCCAGAATTCCAGAGTCAGTGTGAAGGGGGAAGCCACACTCAAGGTGCAGAGTAGGGCTTTTGAAGGCCTACTAGATGTGGTGGTGTTTGGGGGTGATCGCACGAGTCTCATTGGACTCGATTGGTTCGAGACCCTTGGAATCCAAGTGACTGGGCTTCACAGCCTGCAAACGTCAGGCCTTGCAGAAGTCTGCAAGGAGTTTGCTGATGTGTTTAGCACAGAGCTTGGCTCATACAAGGGGCCTCCCATTGCCTTACACTTAGATCTAGCTATCACACCCATTAGGATTAAGCCTAGAAGGGTGCCTTTTGCTCTCAAAAGCAAAATTGATGTAGAGCTGGACAAGCTGCTCCAGCAGGGCATCTTAGAACCTGTGGACTCTAGTCCATGGGAAACCCCATTGTAACGCCTCTGAAGGCTAATGGAGAAGTCCAAATTTGTGCGGACTATAAATGTACACTGAAAAAAGTGCTGCAACAGTATGCATATCCAGTGCCTATGATGAGCCACATTCTGGTCTCCCTCAAGGGGGGGCAAATTTTTGCAAAACTTGATTTGGCACAGGCCTACCAACAGTTACCTGTTGATGAGGCAACAACTGAGGCTCAAACAATTGTAACGCACCGGGGAGCCTTTAAGGCAATGGTTCTCAACCTTCCTAATGCCGTGACACTTTAATACAGTTCCTCATGTTGTGGTGACCCCCAAACCCCCATCTAGCTGGCCGGGGGGGGGTGTATCAAAAACTTGACCAAAAGGAAAAAAAAGGAAAAAATGGGAAAGTATGGGTAGTCCTCGACTTACAACAATTCGCTTAGTGACTGTTAGAAGTTACAACAGCACTGAAAAAGCAAATTATGATCATTTTTCACATTATGATTGTTGCAGCATCCCCAGGGTCATGTGATTTATATTCGGATGCTTGACAACTGATTCATATTTATGACAGTCACAGTGTCCCAGGGTCACGTGATCAATGGCCAGGGGGCGTGGCCAGCTGATCACTCACGTTGCAGAGTGCCTATGGGGGGAATCTGTGGGTCTCTTGGATGGGACTGGGGTGGGTGCCTGCCTTCCTTCCCTCCCCTTGTCCCTTCCTTCCTTCCTTCTTTTCTTCTTTTCCTTCACCTCCCAGTCTCTTCCTCCTTCCCTCCCTCTCTCTCATTGTCCCTTCCTTCTTTCTTTCCTTCCTTCACTTCCTTCTTAGTCTCTTCCTCCTTCCCTCCCTCTCTCCCATTGTCCCTTCTTTCCTTCCTTTCCTTCACCTCCTTCTTAGTCTCTTCCTCCTTCCCATCCTCTCCCATTGTCCCTTCCTTCCTTCTTTCCTTCCCCTCCCTTAGTCTCTTCCTCCTTCCCTCCCTCTCTCCCATTGTCCCTTCCTTCCTTCCTTCCTTCCTTCCTTCCTTCCTTCCTTCCTTCCTTCCTTCCTTCCTTCCTTCCTTCCTTCCTTCCCTTCACCTCCTGCTTAGTCTCTTCCTCCTTCCTCCCTCTCCCATTGTCCCTTCCTTCTTTCCTTCTTTTCCTTCCTTTCCTTCCCCTCCCTTAGTCTCTTCCTCCTTCCCTCCCATTGTCCCTTCCTTCCTTCCTTCCTTCCTTCCTTCCTTCCTTCCTTCCTTCCCTTCACCTCCTGCTTAGTCTCTTCCTCTTTCCCTCCCTCTCTCCGATTGTCCCTTCCTTCCTTCATTCCCTTCACCTCCTGCTTAGTCTCTTCCTCTTTCCATCCCTCTCTCCCATTGTCCCTTCCTTCCTTCCTTCCTTCCTTCCTTCCTTCCTTCCTTCCTTCTTTCCTTCCTTTCCTTCCCCTCCCTTAGTCTCTTCCTCCTTCCCTCCCTCTCTGCCATTGTCCCTTCCTTCCTTCCCTTCACCTCCTGCTTAGTCTCTTCCTCTTTCCCTCCCTCTCCCCCATTGTCCCTTCCTTCCTTCTTTCCTTCCTTTCCTTCCCCTCCCTTAGTCTCTTCCTCCTTCCATCCCTCTTTCCCATTGTCCCTTCCTTCCTTCCTTCCTTCCTTCCTTCCTTCCTTCCTTCCTTCCTTCCTTCCTTCCTTCCTTCTTCATCCCTTCCTTCCTCCCCCCCTCCATGCCCAGGAAGGGACAAGGGGAGGGGGAATAGGCTGCCAGCGTGGCTGTGGGCTTTGCTGCCAGCAAACCTGCCTGTGCACAGGCAGAGACAGAGGAGAGCTCCACCCAGCTCACTTGCTCAACTTCGCCGAAAGACATGCGGCTTGCTAAGTTAGCAGAAGCTCCAGGATCAGTGCCGGACTACAGCTGATTTGCACTTCTGCTAAATTAGCAAGCGGCATGTTTTCTAGCAAAGCTCGAGCAAGTTTTCTGGGCAGGAGCCAAGGAGAGCAGCTACAGCTGCAGAAGAGTGAATCAGCTGTAGAGGCTTGCCCCGATCCTGGACAAGAGGGAAGGAAGGAAGGACGGAAGGGACAAGAGGAAAGAGGGAGGGAAGGAGGGACAAAGAGGGAGGCGAAAGGAAGGAAGGGAGGGAGGAAGGGAGGGAGGGACAAGGGGAGAGGGAGGGAAGGAGGGACAAAGAGGGAGGCGAAGGAAAGGAAGGAAGGAAGGAAGGAAGGAAGGAAGGGACAATGGGAGAGGGAGGAAAGGAGGAAGAGACCAAGAGGGAGGGAAGGAAAGGAAAGGAAATTCCAGCCAGCAGAGGCTTGGCAGCCCGGCTGCCAAGGAACAGAAGAGTGCAAAGCCAAGGAGAAGAAGGTGGTGGTTTCCTCCCAAAGGGGGCTCCTTTTTTCCACCCCTTCCCTGGGTTTGTGGGGAATTTCTCATCACTAATGCTGACAAGCGCTCGCCCCCTTTGCTTCCCCCCCCCCCGCTTTCGTGAGGATTGTGGTGACCTTGGGAAGCCGATTGTGCTTTGAAGCTTAGGAGAGGAGGAGGAGTCTCTTCCTCCTTCCCTCCTTCTCTCCCTGTCAAGCCCCGGCAGGCTAAACATGAACGGGTGGAGGAGGAGATGAGGATGGGCGGGGTGGCAAAGGAGACTGGCGGCCATTGCCAGACCTCCCGGCTGACAAACACAAGTTCGGGGATCGCCAGCTGACGGGCGCAGGAGTTGGGTGCTGCGGCGGCCTCCCCTTCGCTGACCTGCGTGCATGAGAAGAAGTCAATCCGGTTGCTGCACAATGAGTTTCTGGGGAGGGCGGAGCCTTACTCTATGCCTGCGCTCTTCATGTGCCCCCTGCAGGGCACATTTGGTAGAGTTTGTGCAGACTGCCACAAAGCAGCATATTTTCCACAAACAAGTGAGGTGGAGCAGAGGGGGGGGGAGGGAGAGAAGGCGGTTGACAAGCCCTGCCTAAGACCATCAGAAATATGTGTTTTCTGATGGTCTTAGGCGACCCCTGTGAAAGGCTCGTGTGACCCCCAAAAGGGTCGCGACCCACAGGTTGAGAACCGCTGTTTTAGTTGCTCTTCTCTAAACTTTTTGCAAGGTTTCAACATCTTTTTTGTAGTATGATGACCAAAATTAGTTGCAGTATTCCAAGTGTGGTCTTACTAGGGTTTTATAAAGCGTTACTAATACTTCAGGTGATCTTCATTCTATGCCTCTGTTTATACAATCCAGGATTGTATTAGCTTTTTTGGCTGCTGCTGCACACTGCTGGCTCATAGTTAAGTGATCGTCCACTAGGACACCAAGGTCCCTCTCACAGTTGCTGTTTTTGAGCCAATCTGTACTTAAACCTTTGATTTTTCCTGCCTAAATGTAAAACTTTGCTTTTCTCCACATTAAAATTCATTTTGTTGGATAGGGCTCATTGTTCAAGTTTGTCAAGATCTTTTTGGATCCTGAGCTTGTCTTCTGGGGTGTTGGCTATTCCTGCCAATTTAGTGTCATCTGCAAATTTGATGAGTTCCCCTTCTATTCCCTCATCTAAATCATTAATGAAGAGTACTGGGACTAAGATGGAGCCTTGTGGTACCCCGCTGCTTACTTCTCTCCATGTGGATGTAGTATCATTGAGGACTACTTGCTGAGTACGGTTTGTCAGCCAGCTACAGATCCATCTGATGGTGTTGTTATCTATCCCACTTTTTTCTAGCTTACTAAGCAGCAGGTTGTGGTCTACTTTGTCAAATGCCTTAGTATATATGTATACTATGTATAGTGAGTATACTATATCCAAAGCATTTTGCTGGTCTATTAATTTAGTCACTTTATCAAAGAATGAAATAAGATTGGTTGACATGATCTGTTTTTGACAAACTCATGCTGGCTACTGGTTATAACTTTGTTTGCTTCTAGTTGTTTGCAGATCTGTTTTTTTATTATCTTTTCCAAGGTCCTCCCAGTTATTCATGTTAGACTGACTGGTCTGTAGTTTCCAGCCCTTCCCAATCATCAGGTACTTCCCGGGGCTTCAGGATTTTTGAAAGATATGGTACAATGGTTCTGAGATAACATCTGCCAGCTCCTTCGAAACTCTGGGATGTAATCTGTTGGGTCCCGGTGATTTATATTTGTCAAGGTCAGATAGGTGTTCTCTTACCATTTTTTTTTGCTTAGTTTAATTTTTGTTTCTAGTTTGTCTTTTGTAGTAGTTTTTGGGGTATGTTGGGCTATAATTTCTTTTTGTGTGAAGACTGATGCAAAGAATGAGTTAAGCAGTTCTGCTTTCTCCCTACTGCCTGTTACTTCCTTGCCACCTTCTTTCTTTAGTGGACCTACAGTTTCCTTGACTTTTTTTGTTATTAATATTTTGAAAGAAATGCTATTGTCCTTGATTTCTGTTGCAAGTCTTCATTCATTCTGAGCCTTTGCTTTCCTGACTTTATCTTTGCATGTTCTGGCTGTTTGCTGATAATCAGCCTTAGTTATGTGTCTCTCTTTCCATTTTTTGTACTTGTCCTTTTTGTCTTTCCGTTTGTCAGAGAGAGCTTTGTGCAGCCATGCTGATTTCCTCTTGAATTTCTTGTTCTTTTTTTTAGTGATATTGCGCTGGACTGGGCCCCTATGATCATACTCCTCAGTGTTTCCCACACTTCTTGGTTGTTTTCCCCTTTAGGATTTTCGTCCATGGAATCTTTCCTGGGTTTTCTTTGAGTTTGTTAAAATCCCTTTCCTTTTATCCCTACCATTTGTAATAGAAATTTCTGTGAATGAGCCATGTCTCCCCAATGAGTCCATTAGGAATCAGGGCCATTTTGGAAAAAAAAAACTGGTTTAGGATACAGTACAGTCCCCCATCTTCTTTGGCATTAGCAATATGTCTATCTTTGACTTTGAATTTCAAACACACATCTGATTTTAAAAACTCCTGTCATGCTTTCAAAATTGCAAATGTGCTACCAAGTGGAAAAGTTGGCCTTTTGCAGACCAATGCTCTGCTCTGTTCCACTAAGTGAACAAGATTGAAATTAAGTGCTTTGAATTTTTCTAATATCTGCTTTTATTTGCAGTGAGCAAACAAAGTAGCAGGCCTGCATTGGGGAGCAGAACAATGCCCTTCTTTTCAAGGCTTTGCCTCCAAAAACTCTTTGCTTCCAAAAACTCTTTTGCCTGTTTGCCATCTTCAGTTAGCCCAAACAGTGCATCATAGCACAAACATTTTTGAATCAAGGTACCTCAAATCTGCTAACTTAAAATGCATACAAATTCTGGGACCCATTCATTCCCCTTATGTAATTGGAATTTCAAGGATAGTCACACCAGTTGTGTTTACGAAGTTATGGTTGATGCAGTGTCACGGTGGTTATCAGTAGTCACATGATTGTGATTTCCAAAGCTCCTAACTTACCAGAAGCAAGGTCAATGGGGAAACCAGCATTGCATTTGCTACTTCTGCAGCTGCTTTTTTGCCCACCAGTGGTCATTCTGTTTGCTTAGATATCTTGTAAAAGATGAGCCAATGGACTATATGGATTGTCTAGCCACATATTAAAAACCTTTTGTTTTTTTCGCCTTCTGTCTGCTAACCATTACAATGTAACAATTTGCCTCTTATCCTATGCCCCCCTCTGAACTTCTCCTCCCTTCAGGGCAGCTAGGAAAAGCGGGGTGAAAAGATACAAACCTTCAGGATCTGGTTTATTTCTCCGTCATCAAATTAAGGTATGAAGAGCTGTTGAATGATCGTGCACAACGGAGCCAGATTGATGTTATCTTTCCTGGATTTAACACCTAGGAATTTGCCAGTCTGAATCGCCCAGAAGAACTGTGGGGTGGGGTTTGCTTAGGGACACTTTAAAACATCAATCTGTAAGGGTATCCCTCAGATCCTGTCTATTATGCCTGCTATCGACTACTCTTAATAAAAGTTCCTGTTGGAAGAGATTGTTTCCAAGAGTTCTGCTTTCTTAAGATGTGGGTTGAAGTGGGGTCTTACAGCTGATGATGTTCTGAAGCCTTACAAGTACTTTCCTAGCTGAAGATCTTGTCCATATTAGACGTTTTCAGGAGAAAGTTTGAATCAGATAGTATGACTTGTGTGCTGCTAAAACCACTGAAAAGCAACTTGACTGGGTGGATGAATGACTGTGTTTCTCTGCAGACTTTTTTTTTTTTTTTTTACTAACTCTATGACTGGGCCTTTGATAGAGGCCGGATCTGCAGAAGTTGGCAGGTGCAGATTATTGGAGGAGTTGTGGTCTAGAAGATCAAGCCACAGTCAAAGGCAAGGTACAGGAGTCATTTGAATATCTGGCAAAAGCTTCGCTTAATGCTTCTTTTTTAATTTCAAAAAGTTGACTGAATATCAGTGGTAGATGAACTCTTAAATATAATTATTTAGCCATGCCTTCCTTAAAAGCACTATGAACCCTATCCTCTTCAAATTATTGGCAAGCCACAGATAAATCTATATTTCAACAAATGTGGAAAAACTTTTAAAGACTTAAAAGAAGAGGAGCTATTACAGGTTTGTACAACTCAGACAAATTGCTACCAATAATGTTGTTTGTGTAATATTCTTGGCACACTGCACTTTTTATTGCTTTTAGGCTCTCTTGAAATCAATTCCATTACCACTTTTTAAAAATTCTACCTGATTAGCAGGACAACACATGAGTACAATATAAAGCAGATGTTCCAGATAGTTGGATGCAAAAATGCCACATTTGTTAAAAATTCTCACAGGACTAGCTAATCCAATTGTAACCAATTTTTTTTATTAATTTAAGAAGTGAAGGGGCTATAGTAACAGAGTTCTCCATGTTTAGCCTCTCATGTTTATGTTGAACACAATGTTTTTGACTCCTAAATCTTTAATATATGCATAGACATATATTTGGAATTGGATTCTTCTGGGTGTTTTGCCAACATCAGCTTGTAAAATGTGATTCCATTAGGCAGCAGTCCAAAAACTGTCCCTGACAAAATAATTGTTTTGTATAATAGTAATTCCATTGATTGACTGCCACCATTTCAGTCTCTGTCTGTTATGCTAACAGCAATTTATCTATTGCACAGACATTGGCATATCTCCCTGCTTTAGAAATATCTTGGCTGATCTCTGCTGTTCAAGATCCTCTTAAAGATTAGCTCCTATATCTTCATCTGGAGGTTGGAGGGACAATCTGCCTGGCCAATGCAAGAAGGGTGGCTAGATTCTGTCAAAGAGGGGATATTAACAGTTAGCAAAATTATTTTGTCAAACAAAAATCAGTCCTGCAGAAATGAAGGTTCTTTTACATTTCTTCTAATATTTGTCTGGAAATTGTAATCTGCTTTTTATAAATAAAGGTAGGCAAGTGTGCCACTGGACAATTTCATTGGCACTCACCAGCCTTCCTTAATTTTTAAGATACTTTTAGCTAATATAAATTAAACAAGAATCTGGCATTGTCAAAGCATAAACCTTCACCATTATTTGCAAGAATATTGGGGGCTTCTCCCAACTATCTGGAAAAAATAAAAATAGTGTGTGTATGAGGTCATTGCAGCCCAGTGTTTAACATGTTAGGAACAACTGCAATGAAAGGGACATGATTAAAAGAGCTACATTATTCTAATGAAGGGAATGTACGTTTTTTCCCCACCACAAATCTGGTGCAAACTAATGTTGATTTCAAATATTGTGAAAAGCCAGGACTTGTTTTAGTCAAACTCATTTTTGGAATGACTGATTCACACACAAAATACACTTATAATAATAATAATAATAGTACTAAAGTTGGAAGGGACCTTGGAGGTCATCTAGTCCAACCCCCTGCTCGGGCAGGAAACCCTACACCATTTCGGACAAATGGCTGTCCAGTCTCTTCTTAAAAACTTACAGTGTTGGAGCATTTACTGCTTCTGGAGGCAAGCTGTTCCACTGATTAATTGTTCTCACTGTCAGGAAGTTTCTCCTTAGTTCTAGGTTGCTTCTCTCCTTGATTAGTTTCCACCCGTTGCTTCTTGTCCTGCCTTCAGGTGCTTTTGAATTCACAAACTAGAATGGCTGAACTTACACATAATTTAATTTTAATTTAATATAATTGATTTGTTATAATTGCCAGCCCCAGTAGATTGTGGGCAGCTTACAATACCCAGAAAACAGTAAAAGCAATTAAACACACATCAAGAGATAGTATGGACTAAAACAACCAGAACAATAAACCATACAGTGCACATACCTCAAAGACCCCACAAATACATTAACCCCACATCTGGAACACAGGGAGGTCTTAAACGCTTTTTGGAATGTGAGGAGATAGGATCAACAGGGATGGCCTACTTCAGTCCACAAGATGGCAGAAGGGATGTGCAGAAACAATTGGAGACAGTTGTCCCTCAGATAACTAGATCCTGAATCAGGAAGAGCTTTATAGATGACAATCAGCACCTTGAAGTACACCAGGAAGCCTGCTGGCAACTATTGTGGCTTGCGTAGCAGTTGTGACATATGTGAAGTGTCCCTTGCTGCTCACACCACTGTATTTTGTACCAGCTGTACCTGCCAGATGGTTTTCAAGAGCAGCCCCATAGGCAGCACATTGCCATTGTCTAGTTGTGTGTTGACCAGGGAACAAGTGACGACCTGAAGGACTTCCTAGTCAAAGAAAAGGCACAGCTGGTAAATAAGACGAAGTAAGATGAATATCATGGTAAGCAAAACAAAATACACGTGGTGTGAACCCAGTACTTTAACTATTGCTGCGGTTCTAATCTCGTTACGTTAACACATTTTGACTAAAATATTTGGAATGGTGCTTCATTCAATATATGGAGCCATCATGTGACTTGTTGGCTTTGACTTAGTATGCCACGTAAATCCAGATTCATTGTTTGTAATCCATAGTTCATAATTTGGCACATTTTATGAGCCCAGCCAATTAATGTTTATTTTATAAACCTGTATGGCAATAATGATCCATTTTCAAAAGAATGCTTGCTGTAATTAATATAATGGTATCTCCCGAAATTCTTTCTTAGATAATCTTGGGAGATACTATTATACTAATTATAGCAAGCATTCTTTTAGACAATTCTTTAGGTAAGCATTCTTTAGATAATCTCAGTAATCTTTTAGGTTTTCCGCATATTTCAGATTGAATTTATAATATCTATAGGTATGTGTCAAAGAGATCAGTCTGACATAAGCAGCATTGCCTTTTGATGATGGAAGCCTTTTTTGTATATAATAACTTGTCATGCATATTCAAAAGGGACAAAGTTGAAGTGCAATAGTGTTACTGATAGAGATTATCACTTTATAGAAACACATAATCTGAGTGGAACATGGGTTCCTGTTTTAAACTCTGCAAGTCTCTGTTCTTGGGACACAGCAACGGTTATAAATATGAACCAGTTGCCAAGGATTTGAATTTTGATCACATGATCATGGGGATGCTGCAAAGATTGTAACAGTGAAAAACAGCCATAGGTCACATTTTCCAGTGCTGTTGTAACTTTGAATGGTCACTAAAAGAATTGTTGTAAGTCAAGGACTACCTGTACTCCTTTTTTATTGCAGTCGAACTCAAAGCCAATATCCAGGCTGGAGTCCCACCAGGCTGTACTGCTCATCATAGCTTGTGATCCCTCCAACTGAATGATACTCCTCTTGCCTGCCTGTACAGGTAGTCCTTGAGTTACAACCACAATTGAGCTCAATAATTTATGTTGCTAAGTGAAACATTTAAGTGAGTTTGCCCATTTTACGACTTTTCTTGCCAGTTGTTAAGTGAATCATTGCATTTGTTAAGTTAGTAACCTGGTTAAGTGACTTTGTCTGTCAGAACACGAAAGTTGATCACATGACCCCAGGACACTGCAACAGTCATAAATGTGAGCCAGTTGCCAAGCATCTGAATTTTGATCATGTGACTATGGGGATGCTGTTAATGATCATGTGAAAAATCGTCATAAATCACTTTTTTCAATGCCATTGTAACTTTGAACAGTCACTAAATGAACTGTTGTTGAGGACTACCGATAATAGCTGCCAATCTCCAAACATCACCTCCGCTTCTCCCTCTGCTTGTTGTTTTTTATATCCTGTTTTCTTACACACACACACACACACACACACAGCACACACACACACACACACACACACCAACTTTAGTGTTTGCTTTTGTAAGTGGAGAGCGGAGGAGGAGGGGTGCCTGCCTTTAGACATCATCATTCTTTGAAAACTCCAGGGTGTGGTTCAATTATTACAGGCCGCTGGTGTAGATGCTACCGTGTTTCCCCGAAAGTAAGACCTATCCAGAAAATAAGCAAGGCGCATGCCTAAAAGTCAAGCTAGGACGGGGGAGGGTGGGGGGATGTAGCTTACCATTGCAGCCAGATCTCCCATGGATCAACACTTGCCTGCTGGCCCACTTCTGTGGCCAAAGGAGCAGTTTCATTCTGCAGCTGAGAATGGAGCTTCGGCCTGCATTTCGCAGTCAGAGGCCTTTCCACAAGCCGCTCCTTCGGCTGCAGAAGTGAGCTGGCTGGGCACGGCTGTTGGTGCCGCTGCTGTGAGGTGAGTGGAAAAGACATCTCCAAAAATAAGACCCAGTGCCTCTTTTGGAGGCAAAAAAACCCCCAGGTGTTATTTTCAGGGAAATACAGTAGTGAGTAAAGTTGTGACTGACTGAATGTTTGTATGTGGGAAATAGAATGGGAAGCGTAGCTGTAGTTGGTTTTTCCAAGTGCAGTCAGGAATCCTAGCATTTTCATGCAATAATATCTTGTTTGTCCTAATTGGTATTATTTTGCAAGCTGCAGAAATTTAGAACTTTGCTTATGACATCCAAATATATTGATGAAAGAGCTGATACTCAAAACAATCATTCTGCAGCCATTACATTTGTCTCTTTAAGCAAGATTCTGCTGGTTTCAGTGTTATTTTGGTGTTTAAGGCAGTTCTATATTTAAGCCCACTTGATTGATTGATGGTATAGCTTACTCTGGACAATTTCTGAAACCCAGAACAATAAATAGGAAATAGACCAATCCTTTCTGTTTTCTTAGAAGTAAATTTTATTTTATTTATAAAATTTATTAGCCACCCACCTTAGTATAGGGTAACTCTGGGCAGCTTAGTTACCAACACCTTTGGTAATCAGTGCAACTCATGGAGCATTCTTGGGGTCCACAAAACTACCTGTGCTGCCACACCAGCTGTAGCTTCCGAATGGTCTTCAAGAGTAGCCCCATGTAGAGCTATTCAAGTTAAGTTTAGTGGGACAACTCTTGGAAACCAAGATTACCACAAACTTCTATGAAAATTCTTGGCTAGTTTTGCAACTCAGATGAATAGGGGATTTTTTTTTTTCCTACTGAGCCCAAAGCTCTGTAAACTGAATCTTCTCTCTGATAGTGGGAAGTGGAAAAGCCATAGTATTGTGACTGAGTACCATTGGGGAATATGTCCTTTCCTGTTCCTTTTTTAAAATGTTACTATGCGCAATCCTGTAGAGAATAAGGAAGATAACATTGATGGAAATATACAAGAGCCATCAAAGCAAAGGAGGCCAAAACATTTTTTAAGCCCTAAGAAGGAAGGTAATGTTTGGAATTTGCTCAGGTGGACACTTTCCTGATTCACTCAAGTATAAGAAGGGAGAAGACTTGCAAGTTTGTTATTATAGGCAATCTCAAAGTAGCCTTCTAGCTTTCCTGTAGAGTTGATATCCTAGTGCGGCTGACAAATCCAAAATTATGTGTTTATTTGGAAGTAGAATTTTATAAGTGATTCAGATTATTTACTTTTACATGAGCGTTTCTGGTAGTGTAGCATGCAGTTAATAAATGAAAAAAATTATTGTAGCAGAACTCTTTAATCACCATGAAAGAATTCCAGCACCTGTACCATATGCAAGCTGATATCTCTTCAGATTTTTTTCATTCCAAACTGAAGCCAAGTTCTCTTGGGTGGGAGGTAAACTTTCAATCTGGCCCTGGTCCAATCATGTATTAGGCTGCTTATTTTTTTACCACGTAAGAACTAGCTTTCCTACAAGAGCTCTTGTAGCTCTAATCCTACAACAAACTACATCAAAATACTGCAGAAACTGGCTTTATTTACAGTATGACTGATCCAAATGATCACCATATCACAAAAAAGATGTTGAGAGTTTGGAAAAAATTCAGAGAAAGGCAACTAAGATGATCAAAGGCCTGGAGACTAAAAGATACGAAGAATGGCTTAGTATTGGGTTTGGCTAGTCTAAAGAAAGAAGAAACAGAAGCAATATTGACAGTAGTGTTCCAGAATTTGAGGGGCTGCCACAAAGACGAGGTTGTCACATTATTCTCCAAAGCACCAGAGGACAGGACAAGAAACAATGGTTGGAAACTGAACAAAGAGAAGCAACCTAGAATTAAGGAGAAACTTCCTGACAGTGAGGACAAGTGGAATAGCTTGCCCCCTGAAATAGTGGATGCTCCATCACTGGAGATTTTTAAGAGGCTAGACAGTCACTTGTCTGAGATGGTATAGGTTCTCCTGCTTGAGCAGGGGCTGGACTAGAAGACCTCCAAGGTCCCTTCCAGCTCTATTCTATTATTATTAAATATGTTAGGTGATAGCATTTGCATGATGCAATGTCATCTTTCCCTCTCCAAATGCCTCTTCTGGTAGCATCTATAGGAAGGCTGTGCCCAAAGAGATAAAGCACTAGTTGTGGCACTCCTTTGATGCATGTAGAATAGGGGTGGGACCATTACTTTTACTATCAGTATTTTGACTATCTTGACTCTCCTTTTTAGATATCTGTAGACTATAGGAAGTGAGGGACGGACTTGGAATAGGAGGAATCTCAGAAAGTCAGATGTTTGGCAGTGAGTGATATTGGGGAGGCGTGAGAAAAAGAATGGACGGGATTTTTTTATACTTGCGTTATAGTGAACACAATAGGTGTGTGTGAGAGAATAAGTTCTAGTCAATGAACCTGAAAGAGAAGTGAGCAGGCTGAATTGATGTGTGACAGAGCTGGAGAAAATTCTGAGTAAGAAAATAAAGTTTGGGTTTAAAGGAGTGCTTTGTATTTTGGTGCTCAAGCCACAACTTCTGGTTAATTTTTGGTTAAAATAATTAGATTTTAAGTGAAATGATTGGTTTGAAATTGGCTATAATAACGGCATTCATTTTGAATGAACATTTCTCACAGCAATGATTTTCAGAGACGGCTCACGGCATGTAGAGTTCCAACTATGACTGTGGGGGTTTTAGGCTAATGCTTAGAAGGGAAGAAGAGCTGGATGAGAATTAAGCAGTTAAAGGAATTTGTATTCCAACAGAAGACAAAATCTTTAGAAAAGATACTCCCCTTGAACAACAAGAACTGCAACAAGAGATTTCAGAATTTTGCTAAATGACCATTGCAAAGAGTGTCTATTTCTGAGGAATTCAGATCTGAACTGAAGTATACAGTACCTTTATTGTATCAACACTGAACAATTATAGTGCACACTACTTGTTTTTAAAGTCTTTAGAATTTGTTGATCCAGAGAGTAAAAGCCAAGCTGTTACTGAATATGGAAGTCATGTACATTAACAATTTATAAGTTATATACCATTTATAAGCTCTGCTTATATGGTAGCTACCCAAATGAGATATGAAATATTTTGTCCTTGTTTGCCGGTAGATGCAGCCTGTGTATCTCACAAATTAAGTCAGCAAAACATTGACTCAACTAGCCTACAAACTAAAATAATATAAACCATTCCGATCCATAATTTAATTTTCTAGCTTCTTCAATTCTTAGTTTAAATTACAGTTAAAGGTTTCTTGCCTAACCTGCTTGTGTTGAAATACAAAGATGTTTGTCCAGGCTAGAACCTTATTTGCCAGCTTATCAAGCAGAGAGATGACTTGTACCAACTCTACATTCAAGATTGACTGTGAAAACAAATCCAGCTGAAAAGACAGGATTTCCCCCTTGAATTCCAAGTAATTTTATTCCAAATACTTTCGTTTGACCTCCATAAAATGCACATAAGATTACAGCTTAACTGAAAACACCGAATACATCAACCAAAATATGGAACTGGGAACAGCATATGACAAGATCTTGGGGCAGAGTGCATTGAAACACATCTTTAGAAATGCTTCTCTGTTCAGAATCAGAGTCTATATTTAATATTCTTCAGTAAATTCTTGTGGGCCAAACTGCAGTCACATATGCTCATTTAAAAAAATAAGTGTTGCATTAATCAGGTATGAAATGCAGAAGCTCAACATTTTAAGGGATGACCGTTTATATATTTTAATCAAATTACAACACTTCTTTTAAATTGCTGTCAGTATTCAAAACTTATAAGTCCAATTTTGTTTAAGGGGAATCATTTGGGAATATTATTTTTTTCCTTCCTTCAAACAGCTTGAACAATCCTATATTATTATCCCAAACTTGAAAGAAAAGTACTTCATTCCAACAAATAGTAAGAATACATGAAGTTACAGCCAGCCAGACAGTTGACAGTCATGGAGTCTTCAACAGTTTATTAGAAATAATGTAGACATTAAAAAATCCCCACTGCTTTGAACACAAATTGAGGTTTTCAGGCTTATAAGCTGGTCAAAAAACAGAAGATCCAATAGTGTATTAACATTTTGTCACTCGCTTTCATACCAACAGTGCAAATACAATTTGGTCTAAATGTACAGATCGATAAGCAACAATGTACAGGCTCCCATCTCCACAGCAAGAGATTCATGAGCTCTGAGGATTTAACAACCAAGTGTACACGCTTCACCCATTTTAAGTTTTAAAGGGGTTGCTAATTTTAGCTAGGATATCTTGAACACTAACTAGTGATTAAATACAACAAAGTGAAAAGCATTAAACATTAGTGGAACATACCCTGAAAACACCCCAGGAGGTACAGCATGTTACCAGCTTAAATTTCAAAAGCCAATTAGAACATTGCTTCAGCCAGTTTTGTTCCAGCTACAAAATGTGAGTTGTCTGCAGTCCACAATGTGAGGGGGAAAAGTATACATTTACCACTTCATGTAAATTGAGTTTACCCATTGTAACATCTTACGATGAGGCAACGAGGCATTATAAACCTTTTTATTGCAACTGATTTGATTGCCTATACCTCAAATATTTGTGTGACTGGGTTTTTGTTGTTCCTTTTTTGGAAGTCTGGAAAACTTTCATGCTAACATTATTGCCTCATGTAGCTTAAGACTGCCCTGAACAATGGTATGCACCAATCAATGAAGCTGCTTAAAACAGGTTGAAGATGAATTAAAGGATGCATTTTCTGTCTTTAGAGCGATCAACTCAAGAATTCTTATCTCAATTATGAAATGTTGTGATGAAGTCTTTCCCCAAACCCCAACATTTGTCAGTTTCTTTTATTCGAGGTCTGGCATTTCTAAAAGAAAAAAGAGAAAAAAATTGATTTTAGCTTATAGTGACAGCTTAATTATTGCAAAAAATAAATTTTTAAAAAATCTGTAACTTTCAACCTCCAAAAATGTGACAATATACCATTTGATAGCTAAGCTAGAGTACACAAAGGTTTGATAGCTTTCACAGATATCTGGATTACTACCCTTAATGAGAGAATATGTCCAATTGCGTACATATAATCCTTAACTGGTTACTTAGCAACTCTTTAAAGCTGATGGATCCTGAAAAAGGGACTTATGATCCAGAATCAACAGTTCAATATCCATTCCAGCCTCCATGATCACAGAACTGCATTAAGGGCACCAAGCTCACTTTTGTGGCCATTTGCAACATCCTGGGGTGACATGACTGTGATTTACATTTTTTTTTTAAAACTGGCATTTATTTCCTTTTCAGCAAAAATCACCCCAGTGAAAAATAGGTTCATGTAACAACTATGGTATTTGCTTAATAACTGCTGCAAAAGGTTGTAAAATCAGGCAGTCACATAATGACCCACTTTATAATCGTCATAACTTCTGACTGAAATTGTGGGTTCAATTATAGTCTTAAATCAATGACTATCTGCACTTTCTTTCCCAAATGTGCTAAAGTCTGGATATATAATGCAATTTCCCACTATGTTTTACATTTTCCAATCACAGTGCAAGACACACTAATCCTTTCCAGTTCATCCAGTATTCGTATTCCACAGGACTGGGGGCCAGGGAAGAAGAATAGATTGGTATGCAAATACAAGAGAGGTTACCTAAAAACCAAAGGCAGTAGACTTTACATGGGCAATATATTTCTTATTCCAACAAACTCAAAAGGTTTATTACACTGATCGATAATGCATAATAGTTTATGATACCATCTCTGCTAACCCACAACTTGAAAAAAGAAAGCCAACCTCATGTTAAATATTAAGGGAGTAGTTAGCTGTGAAAAGAGAATTCTACCACTTTGATACTAGATTATTGTCAGGTTATAAGGAAAGGAGCTCACTAAACATGTAAATAAAGAAGGAAAAAATATAGGAGGTGAAATAGATCCAGTTCAAGTGACTATTATGTAAACAACTTTGTCTAACCTGGTAGATGTACTGATATCCACTCAAACCGTACATAAGCTACCATATTGAGCAAGGGTAATGTAGAATGTAAGACTCAACTACTACCTCTGCCCACAAAGTGTCAACAACTAGAGGAAAACTGAAAATAACTGATTGCAGCACTTAAGGATTTGTAACCTAGTAGACCTCAGCAATAGAAATTATTTCTATGTCACTTAGAGTCATTTTATCAGTGA
The DNA here is from genome assembly GCF_016545835.1 of Crotalus tigris. Taxonomy (NCBI): domain Eukaryota; kingdom Metazoa; phylum Chordata; class Lepidosauria; order Squamata; family Viperidae; genus Crotalus; species Crotalus tigris. The sequence goes on along the minus strand of NW_024100610.1, from coordinate 2,066,119 downwards.
GATGAACAGCATAGAAATTTAAAAGAAAAAAAGAAATAAATATTATGTTTAAATAAAAATGTATTTGTGTTTTCTTAGTAAAAACAGGTTTCCTATTAGGCCACAACTTTCATGCTTAAAATTACTGGCTCCTGGATCAGTGATGAGTGAGGAATTCAAAGCTACAGGGATAAACTAACAAAAAATATATTACTTCCGAGCTTATTTGCCACTAACTGGTTTCCAAAATATTGGTCGTTAATTGAAAAAAGCCCTGAATAACTTGGGATTTCATTTTCCAAAGTAGCATTCTCCAATCTAGTATACTCCAAATACTAAATCCTATCACCTGCTGAAATTTATAGGAGTACGGAATCACTAACCCATGTGTAAAATCTATCCCAATAGTTGATTGAACATTTAAAATAGATAAAAAAATACTTGATACTTGAGTTGCCTTATGTATTATACATAAAAAGTTTATACACCAGTTAAAATGCTGGATTTTTGAAATGTAAAACAATCAGACAAAGATATATCACTTCAGATTTTTTTCTTTAATATAGCATATAAGCTGTTCAATTAATATAGCATATAAAGCTATACAAGCATATAAATTGTACTTAAATCTTTTATGGGGAAAAACAACAAAAATGAACAATAATGTGGTTGCATACGTATGCACACGCTTAAATGAATACTTTGTGGAAGCACCTTTTGATTTTATAACAGCATCCAGTCTTTTGGGGTAGGAACTTATTAGCGTGGCACATCTTGCCCTGGGAATCTTTGTCCACTCTTTCTTTGAAAAGTGCTCCAAATCTATCAGATTGCAAGGGCATCTCCGGTGCCCCAATATCTGGAACTGTTCATAATTTCCTCCACTTTGATTACAACCCGAATTCCAGCTGAAGAAAAGCAGACCCAAAGCATAATGCTCCCACCACTATTGTTCACCCCTGTGGGCATGGTATACTATGGTGTACTTTTGGTGATGCGCAGTGTTGTTTTTACATAAAAAAATCATTTTTGAAGTTCTGGCCAAAAAGTTCAACCTTGGCCTTATTAGACCATAGCACATTTTCCCACATGCTTTTGTTATTTGATGTAGGTTTCTGCAAAATATAGCCAGGCTTGAATGTTTTCCTTTGTAAGAAAAAGGCCACACTACCCAAAGCCCAAAATATCAAGAGATTTTTGTCACACAATCACTACTTTCCAGAAATTCCTGCAGCTCCTAATGTTGCTGTAGGCCTCTTGAACCAATTTTCTTCTTGCTTTTTCATAAATTTTGGAGGGACATTCAGTTCTTAATAATGTCACTGTTGTGCTATATTTTCTCTACTTGATGACTGTCTTCACTATGTTTACTGGTATATCCAATGCCTTGGAATTTTTTTTGTACTCTTTTCCTGACTGATACCTTCCAACAATGAGATCCCTGAGGCAACTGAGTAAATGTCAGAATAATCCTACTAAAACAGCTGAACTTTATATGGGCTTGATCAGAGTCACTTCAATTGATGGCAAGTGTGTACTGACTACTATTTAACATCAGTTTGAATGTGATTGGTTAATTCTGAACATAGCCACATCCCTAGGCATACTTATGCAACCATGTTTTTTTATTAAAAAGTTTTTATTTTCCATTTATTCATAGAAAATGCAATTAAAATAAATTCCTAACCATTGGTACCGCCTGCCCATTCCCCCCAGGCTGCGTCCACCCTCTCTAATCCTTCCCTACTTCCCTCCTCTTTCTCTCCTCCCCTACTCTCTTCCCCTCCCCTTCTCCTCTAACCATCCTACTTCCTCCCTACTCCTTCCTCCCCTCTCATCCCTCTCACACACATGAATGCAGCATAAGGGAAATCCCCCAGCATTTACCATGACTATATTATCATTACCCACCCATTCACCCACCCACCCTCAACCCTCCCCCCCTCGCTTCCCAGAGCAGAGTACAGGGTTATTAATAAGAAAGTTAACAATAATAAAAAAAGAAAATAAGAAAGAAAAAAGAAAAGAAAAAAATCATACTTAATCTTTAATTCCCCTTAAATTAAGTCATATAAACAAATCTCTACAAGTTACTATAAAATTTATTCATAAAATAAATGAAACTTTATAGTCCCATATTTTTTCTGAATATAATCTATCCATCTTCTCCATACAATAATATATCTTTCTTGTGTATGATCCTTCAAATAAGCAGAAATTTTTGCCATTTCTGCAAAGTTAGAAACTTTAAATATCCATTCTTCTAAAGTAGGCAACGAGTCCTTCTTCCAATACGAGCCTACTAATAACCTTGCTTATGCAACCATGTTATTATATGTTTTTATTGTTATTTTTCTCCCTAAAAGATTTCAATTTGTTTTGCAATTGAATTGTACCACTTTTATGTTATCTTAAAAGTAGAAAAATTATGAAGTGATTTATCTTGGTTTGATTTTTTAACAGGGTTGTGTTTTTCTTATGTTCACTGTACAAAGAAAACTTTTAAAAAGAAAATTACCTACAACAGCAACTAACTATCCTTGATTGAAATAGAAAGGATGAAGTATGGGAAAGACAAACCAGTAAAGTTCCCAGTATTTTCTTAATTTTACAAGAAGTATAATACAGGAAATAAATGTCCTAAAACAATCAACTTACTTTCATCATCACTATCTGGTGAATCCTGTAACAAAAAGAGACAAAGTTAACAAGTAAATTCAATGTACTGTTTTAAAATAAGCTAGGGCTTATTTTCAGGGTAGGCCTTACTTTTGGGGAAACCTGGTACTACTAGACATGAAAAATTGTACTGTGGGCCTCCGTAGTCAAGTCTATATAACTGGAATCTTCCAAGCCCCAAACAAAACATATGTTTAATTATGCAGGGCTTTTTTTTAAACATCAAATGTAATACTGCAAAATGTGCAAGTATCACCTTTGTTCCAAATTACGTTCATGTAGACATTTCCAAAAGACGTTTCTAGTATGATGTTCACAGAAATTCTTATGCATGTTTACATGGTGTTATCAACATTCAGGGTTGAAACATTCAGGTGAAATATGCCTTATAGCAGTGGTGGCGAACCTATGGCATGTGTGCCAGAGGCAGCACTCAGAGCCCTCTCTGTGGGCACGTGCGCAATGCCCCGGAGATGGCAACCGTCCCTCTTCAACCAGCCGCCCGCTAACTCGCCGAGGTCCCACGTGGCTGGATGCACCCATGCGCTCGCTGGCCTCTGTGTATGAGGGCCGATGGTGTCAGGAAGCAGCTGCCCTGGCCCCTGCCTCACCTTGCCTTGCCCTGCAACAATGGCACCCCGGCCCTACCTCACCCTGCCTCACCCTGCAGGACGAACCTCCTGCCCACCACCCAACCTTCCAGAGACCCCCTGGATCTCCCCCAACCCTGCCCGGCCCCCACATGCTTCCCTCCCCATGAGCAACATCGAGGTGATCACACCCACCTTGGCCAGACCCACTCAGTCTGCCATGACCACAGCCACGCCCACCCAGTGGGCCACATCTATCTGGCACCCGGTGATAAATAAATGGGTTTTGAGTTGCAGTTTGGGCACTCGGTCTCTAAAAGGTTCCCCATCACTGCCTTATAGAAAGCTACTCACATCATCTGCTCCATCTACTTCTGGCAAATCTACATCTTCATCACCACCCATGTTGTTCATCATCTAATTACAAATGAAATATAATATTCAGTAATGTTTCATATTGTTATTTTGGACCTGAGCAACCTGAAGGAAGATTTGCTCTTTTTTTATACCAAGAATTAAACTTTACCATCAGTAATAGTGCTCAGTACCAATTAAGCCATCCTAAACCATTGAAACCCTTTTCAGGTTCCAAGCACTATCAAGAATCTCTCATGATCGTATACATAAATGCCTAAAATCTCACAAACACAAAAATGGAATCTTGTGAAACTGACATTCTTATGTGAAATTTCATGAGATCACCCTTTTAAAAAAATAACATTCTGTGTTACAAATATATAAATGTTCTGCAACAGCATTTTAATCAATCCAGCACTTATTGGGACCATGGTGTCAGCATTCTTCTTATATAAATATTCCACTTACTTCAGAAAAGCGATCAAAATTGGACATATCTTCATCAGAATCATCTTCCCAATCTTTCCAGTTGTTAAAATCCACACTGAGCCAATTGAGCTATGGATGTAGAAAGTAAACATTTAATTCAGGCAGCTTGTAATCATGTTAAATAATGTGAAAAGTTTAGGAAACTTCAAAGGGAAAAATGTTTATTTGTTTCTCTTCTACTGGTAAGTTTTCCAACCTTAGGAAAACTAAGAGGAAAAGGAAACAAAATCACCTCCTCTCCACTTTGTTGATTAAAGAAAGCCTGTCAACATAAAACTGGATTAGGTTTCCCCCACTGTTCCAAATAGATCACCAATGGTATAGAAGTCTTCTCTTCATTAATGCCTTCCCCACTGTACCGTAATTCCCTAGTATTTATAATTTCAATCTGATTATGAGAAAAGCAGTCTTAATAGGTCTGTGTCAACATTTATACTTACAAATTTGTTCAACAAATAAGGAAGAATTAGAACAAAGACCAGCCAATCTATTTCTTGGAGAATAAAATGTTGAATATCTACCATATTCACGGAACATGCAAGAAATGAGTCTGCACATGTGACTGCTTATAAAAGATACATAACGAACAAATATAGGACAATTTTACAGTAACTGCTAAATATTCTAATCTCAAAACAACTGTTTCAAATGTTCTGAACTTGAAACAAAGCAAAGGTGCTTCATATACTGTGTTGTGGTTTATTTCCCAGGCAGCTAATATTTCATACTCGAAAGATAAAGACATACATTTTAAGGTTGTGTAAATGCAAAGCCTTGGGCTGGGTGATTTGTTGAGCTTTGTTAACATGCACTTTCTGTACATTCTTTTATCTTACTGATTTTGAGCTTCAGAGTGCATTGTTGGTTTAAATTGGTTTGTTCTACTAGGTGGGCTTTACTCTATGTATATTTCCATGCTCTTTTTGTAATTTCCAAAGTGCTTTTAAAAATATCTAAGAGGAATATAACTGTGGAATTATCATTAGGCAAACTCTTCTTTTAACCTGTATTAATCTTATGTAATTTATTTCTGCTGACTCAGTTCTATATTACTTTTTTCAAAATGTATTAGGTTGGCTGATTTAGACCTTGGGGCAGGTACTTATTTATTATTGCATTGGATATGGGTAGTCCTCAACGTATGACCACAACTGAGCACAAAATCTGTTGCTAAATGAGACATATGTTAAGTTTTGCTTTACTTTATGATCTTTCTTGCCAGTTGTTAAGTGAATCACTGCAGTTGTTAAAGTTCACATGGTTAAGTGAATCTGGCTTCCCCATTGATTTTGCTTGTCAGAAGGTGGCAAAAGATGATTACATGAACCTGGGACACTGCAACCACCTTAAATATGAGTCAATTGCCAAGCTCTGCAGCATCCCCACATGACTGTGGGGATGCTGCAGCAGTCATGTCATTGTAACTTTGAGCAGTCACTAAATGAACCGTTGTAAGTTGAGGACTATCTGTATATTAATAAAATATATAGAGGATTTCAATCAGCACAGTTGCAGTGTAAATTAAAATTAATTATTTTCAAACAATAAAAAGTCATAACAAAAGGCTATGATTTTATTAGCTGGGTGGTTTATTTAGTTATTCCTTCCTGGGGCAATGGAGATATACTCTATCTGAACTAAGTGCTAATTGAAATAATATATTTAATTTAAGGAAGAAACTGCTAAAAACAGGGGATAGCAAACTTAATAATAAATTCAATTTTTGAAGGATTTTGAATTTTGAAGCTTAGCTATTCTGTTCAAGCTCAAATAAAATATATTTTCCATTTTATATATATCCCAACGTATTGTGTTGGGTTGAGTATTCCAAAAATGCAAAGTGTGTTTAGAAGTGATACAAAATGGTACAGTGAAAGTTTTTACCTTAGCTTTCTCTTTTGTTAACCTTGGCCATGACTGGCCGGATTCTCCTTTCCGTAAACAACATAAAACAGATCTGTCTGTTCTTTTATGCTTGGATTCCTAAAAAAAATTAAAAAGTTCCTCTATAATTAGTGTATGTCTAGTTCTAACAACATGAGATAGAATAAAGATATTCCTAGGTTATATTATAAAGAAATCAGATTTTACCCAATTAAATGCTCTCCCACCACATATTCTTGTTTTACTATAATTTGCCATTAAATGGTTTTTCTGAATATAAAAAAGATCATTTTAATATGAAAGTATATTCAATTACATGGCTCCCAGCCCATAATATGGTACAATAAAAATGATGCAAATACATAAACATAAAGATACACCATTGGAAATATGTAAGACTAAAATTCTACTTCCAATTTTATAGAAGAGCCTGCTCTGCTTAAATCCATTTAATGAACTTCCAAACAGCATAAACTCTTCAATGTATATTATTCAATGTTAACCAAGACAATCACTAATAATTCTTTCCCAATAAAATAACCATACAATCTGTAATTAGTCACCATCTCTCTAAGAGGAATAGCAGTAGTGGAAGTGAAGAAGACGTGCTAAATCAAGTGCACACAAGCAGGTATGCATAATGAGCTTTGTTAAAAAATTGGCATTATACAAATAAATGAGAATAAACAATAAGGATGAGAATTTGGTAGCTTAACTTTTCTACATAATCATAGCCTTGACTGACTAAAATGTTACAACAGTGTTTCTGACATGTTAAAATTAAGTGTAGAAAGACAAGGAAGACAACTTACGTTTGGATCAATAGAATTATAAAGATCAATTTCATTTAAATGTTTGAAGCTATCATTTCCTCCAAGACAACTGCAAGAAAATAAAAATCAAGTATTCTCAGTATCAACAAAAAAAGCCAATTTATTCATATCAATCCTATTCATACTCAGTTTTCAGTTTGTTAAGAGTGGACAGCTATAATAAATTTAATGAATTAAAATGATTTACTTACGTGAATGTAAGTTTGGCTTTCTCAAATTTTACATTAACATCTTTACTGTCTTCAACACAAAATTCAATAAAGACGTAATCCCTTCGGTCATACCACTTTGCTGAAGCAGGCTGCCTAAAAATAATTTGAGAATTAGATCAATACTAATATCCAACAACCATCTGAAATACAATAATATAATACAATATTGATTGCTTATCCAAAAATCCAAAATTTTTCATTTCCTCCCCAATTAGTTCTTTTCATACAGCCCTATTTTTTTGTTGTTGTTGCATGTATTTTTTACATGAAATTAAGACTGCATACAAATTCTGTTTTAGTTTAGAGTACACAATTATGGAAACTTGCAGTTTGGGACTGGACTAAATTGACTGTCAGCTAGGCCTCCCCAGCAGCTTTGGCTAAATGCAATAATAGCAATAAAAGGAAGTGTTTTTCTTTTTAAAAAACTGCTTTAAGGTCAAGCATAAAGATAGGCCAAAATCAATGAATGTATTTGAACAATTTGCAGTTGATCCCTTTAAGCCAAACTATTAAAATATAGAAACTGGAATTATGTAGATGAAAATATTAATATTGAAAGCAGAAAAAAAGGCATTTTGTTCATTAACCACATGCTTGTCTACTGCATCCTCCATTCTTCTTTTGTTTCTAGACTGTTGAATATTGAGGCTTGCATTAAAACAGCAGCCCCCAACCTTTTGGGCACCAGGGATCGGTTCTGTGGAGGGCGTTTTGTCTGCAGACTAGGGGAGTGTGGTTTTGCACGCTGCCTAGATCCTGAGGGTGGCATGGATGGGGCTTTGCTGTATTTGCATGGCCCAGTTCCTGCTGGGCTGCAGGCTGGAGGTTGGGGACCGTTGCATTAAAAAAAAAAAAGGAAATTGAAACTTTCAACTTATCCTTATCCTTAGTTTATAACCATCTACTTTTGCCATATTTATTATAGATACAATTTAATTTCCAAAGCTTGGAAATTTTAAGCGGTATGTGGATTTGATTTATTCCTATGTGTCTTTTGATCGCTGAACATACCTCAATGGCTTGATAACTACACATAAACTACATTTACACAATATTCAAGAGATATTTAAAAAGCTAAGGCGGAATCAAAAAGACCAGAACATAGTAATCCCAACAGCCAACACCAAAGAAAAAACCACGTTCTTATCAACTGGGCAAGCAACTTTATACAAGCAAGGAGCAAACCCCACACTCAACAGCACTGATGATATTACCTAGTGGGGTAATGAAATGTAAGAAAACAGCCAAGATCAGAGAACATCAAAAACTCCACATATCTTCACATTCCTGATTCACAGAAACTCCAAATGAGAGTGCTACAGAACTACATCACAATTCTTACTGAGATACTGCTAGTGAGAGATAGAACACTCCTTCACATTTATGCTATTGTGATTCACATTAAGGTACCTAAATAAAGCTCTTGGTTCCACAATAAAGCAAATGCATGGCAATGATCTGGATAATCCTTGCATACTAGCTCTCAGAACAACTATTCAAATATTTTTAGGAGCAGATTACTGCCAAGTTCATAAAGGACTCACAATGGGATCCTAAGTTTTGCCCAGGAAACCAATTATATAATGACATACTGAATATTGCGAATAAGAGGCAAAAATATAGACTGTCACAAATTTGTAATACACAAGTTCTGTTAAACAGTTGCTTATGTCACAGCATATAGCTAAGGTTTGTTGCCATGGTCTTGGCATAAACAAAGGCAAAGCCAGCACATCAAGATAATTGCTGCAATCAAAGCAATGAGTATCAAAAGGTAGCATACAACTGCACTATTGCATCCTCTTTTACCGATTTTACACCAAGTTGGTTCATATTGACTCCAAGGTTCAATTACTAAAAGGACAATCATTACCTTGAGACCAAAGGTGCATTTTCTTTTTCTGGAAGGATTCTTGAATCTAGAATTTCCATATTAAAAAAATATCTGTTCAATTCAATAATGGTCTCCGGGCTTCAAAAAGATGAGGGTATTTTAAAAAGGCTATTTCTATTGTAGTGTTGCTCCAGGTTGCCGAGTTACTTATTTCTTTTTAGTGGGAAACAAAACGTATGCCCAAATTCTTGCAATTGTTGTGCCCTACAAACTAGAGACTGAAGTTATATTGAATTTGATTTCCAGTTCCTGGTTTGGGAGGGGAAAAACTAGTGAAAGTTCAATCTCAGATGTAAAGGGTAAATGTTTGCCTCATTAATTTTTGGGTGGTTTAGCAGAAAGAACTAAGTAGGGAGAATAGTGAATGGTAGAATTTACAGCAATTGTGGCTTAATGTTAAATCCACACAGTTTTTGCTGCTTTTAGGCATACTCAAATTGGGATAAACTTGGAAGAACAATGCTCCCTTCAGGTTTTTCAAATATTTAGTTATGTAAGAATTTACATTTTACAAAACTATGCCACTTATTTGTCCATTTAAACTTACTGTTCCAGTAAAACAATTTTTAAAATGTAACCATAATTCTAAAGTTGTATCAATGATTCTCATTTTAATTAGGATTCAGTTTGAAAAAAATGAAGGTACAATATATTTAAGCCTTAAGAGCATATTAACATAATTATAAATGGAAAAAAAATACTTAAGACTTCAAAAAACAACTGGATTGCAAACTGGCTTATTTTAAATTACTAAGAATGTAAGTCAATTCAAATTGGGCTTAAAGCAGGGGTCCCCAACTCCTGGTCGGTGAACCAGTACTGGGCCGCAGCATGCCAGCAACCGGTCCGCACAAACAAGCAAAGCCCCATCTGCAAGATTCAGGCAGCACACAAAACCACGCACCCTCCGGTCCGCAGAAAAACCTCTCTCCGCGGAACCGGTCCCTGGTGCCCAAAAGGTTGGCTTAGGTAGAGTTTTAATGTTTCAGGTTACAGAAACCTAATCTTTAAATCAACTGCTACCATCAGATATAAGCAATACACTTCCCCAATCATCAAGTAAACTTTTTTAAAGAACTCCTACTGCCCTATTCATGAATTGAAATCAACTAGATCAGGGGTTCCCACCAGGAGTGTGAGACGATATTCCGGGGGCGCGAAAACTTGGGTTTAAAAGTTTCAAAATTATAGTGTATATGGATAATTCATTGCCGTTATTTCGAACCTTTGTAAGGGGTGCGAGAATGTATTAGAAGGGTTCTAGGGGTGCAAGGTATAGAAAAGATTGGGAACCGCTGAACTAGATGCATAATATAATTTCCACAATGCTAGAAGTCAATTCTATACAAGTTATTTCTAAAAAATATTTGACATAACATGTAATTTTCAATATTACAAAGTACACTTTCAAATTTTGACAAAGATTTCTACTCTAAAAACTGGGAGCCTTTCCGATTACAATGACCAACCAGAGTTAGCTTACAGAAATATATAATGCTCATAGGTATAAAACTGCACAATTTCAGTTGACATCAGCATCATGCAATTGTTTAATTTCTTTTACTCCTTTTCTCACTGAATTATTTGTGCAATGTATGTTTCTGAAATCTGTGATCAAAGCATATGGATTTTTTTCTGAGTTGTTAGGCCCTGCTGCCATTCTACAGGAACGTGCCCATATTTTCTTATAGATATTATACAAGTAATCCTCGACATATAACCATAATTGACCCAAAATTGATTTTGCTAAGTGAGACATTTGTCAAGTGAATTTTGCCCAATTTTACAACCTTTCTTGCCACATTTGTTAAGTGAATCACTGCAGTTAAGTTAATAACACGATTGTAAAATGAATCTGACTTCCCCATTCACTGTTTGTCAGAAGGTTGCAAAAGATGATTCCATGACCCTGAGACACTGCAGTTGTCATAAATGATCTCAATTGCTAAGCATCTGGATTTTGATCATGTGACCATGGGGATACTGCAATGGTTGTAAGCATGAAAAATGGTCATAAGTCACTTTTTTCAATGCCATTGTAACTTTGAAGTCACTAAATGAACTGTTTTAAGTCAAGGACTATCTGTACTGCAAATTAGCAAGGTTTTTTTCTGAAAGCATATCTAACATTACTGATATTCTCCTGTGAGGGGACTTTGAAAAATGGTTCTAAATGACTTTCTTATATCATGTATTTTTAAGCACTCTAAATTTAAAAATACAAAACAATCAAACCCACTATAAATATTGATGTACATGGCAAGAATAGAATTGATATATTAACCAAGTTCCAAAATACATGTGACTGCTATTCAATTCAGATTCAACATTGTGCCAGAAAGGAATTATTTTGGTTTATACTTTACATAGTTTAGGAAACAGTTTACCTATCGTATCCTCAAGATTCAATTTAACATATCTAACCACAAAATAACTACCGTATATATATATATATATTTATTTTCTGAGGTTTTCGCGGGTGTTTGTACGTAGGTCTTTGGTTATTCGGGTTTTCTCCCACGTAAAATTGGAAGTGTCTTGGCAACGTTTCGACGAAGTCTCATTCGTCATCTTCAGGCTGGTGCTTTCGGCTTCGTGCTTCTTCGTGCTTTAAAGTCCAGGAAATTATATATATGTGTGTGTGTGTGTGTGTGTGTATAAATAAATAAATAAAATTTCCTGGACTTTAAAGCACCAGATTGAATGTAGCTAAGAAGCAGTTTTAGATGCTTGGACCTGCATTCAGTAGAGATACTAGGTAATCATTGCAATTATCCTTACAACAAAGACACAGATTTCACAGGGAATAAAACAGAAAATTAAATTTGCTCAGTAGAAATTCAGTTACAGGAAGCTTTCAACAAACTACCTAGCAACAATCTTATATAAAAACAAATGGCAAGAAGTATCATCCACAGTTAAACATCAAAGAAGTGAACGATTACTTTTCACCTTATATTCTAAAAACACTTTAAATGTAAGAAATGTTAAGGATTAATGAAATAGCAGGACTACCAGATTCTGTAATAGCTTTGTTCCCTATGCCATTCGTCTGGTAAACTTGCAAGATTCGTTTTTCTCGCCAGGCACATGTATACATAATCCAAATCAGACTGTGTTGTTTCTCTGCATCATATATGTGGGTATATGCATAATTCTGTATTTATTTTTGTCATATTTATGTAGTACATATTGGAGGTGGTGACTCTATATGCAATGAAATTTCACTTTAATATATGCCGATTAGTGTACATTCAAAGTGACAATAAAGTTTCTATTCTATTCCAAATATATTAATTTCCTCCTAATGCCGTATTTTCAACTTCTTATATAATGACAAAACTGCCATTTTATAAGGTATTAAGTCCTCACTATACTAAATTATCATTAGAATTGCTATATACAGGGTTACTATTCATTCTGGAATACCTAGCAGTAAATATTGTTAGCTGTAATTCAATACAACAGTAAATCTTAAAGTTGTGATGCATGTGTAATAGGGAAGGGAATGTGTGAAACCATAGCTTGTTTCATTTTTCTTACTAGCTATGCATTTCCAAGTTTTGACACATTTAACATTGGGATGTTATTTTGTGACAGAAGCTCCATGACCTTAAAGCCACAAGTATATACAACCCTGCAGGAGCATCTAATTTCTAAACGATGTTCCTGACAGCAGCTAATGATTTACCGTAAATTCCGGCGTATAAGGCGACTTCCGCGAGCGCTGAAATCGGCGCCAAAGACGGGGGTCGTCTTATACACCGAGTCATCTTATACGCCGGAAATACTGGTAGTTTCTGTCGTATAAGACGGCGTTCTAGGAATGCGGCCCGGCTATAAAGACGGGGGTCGTCTTATACGCCGGGTCGCCTTGTACGCCGGCATTTACGGTAATGTTTTCTATTAAGAACTCCAGATCCCTATAAAAAGTCCTATATAGGACTTAGTTGTTGGTGATTTCAATTATCATATTATAGCAATAGTTTATCTTTAAGAGAGGTTTTAAGTATGTAAGCATAACTAATATAAAACTTATGTATAGGCTGCAAAGTTAACCCCAAATGAATAGTTGAATTGTTGATATGCATTTCCTTCAAAACTCCAATTAATATCTTCATCTCTTGATTTGCCTCTACATCTTAATCACACAAACCATAGTTTACATAACATCTTACACATAAAACATGATTGCAAACCAGTTTGAAAGTGGCTTCCAGTTTTAATTGAAGACAAAGCCTTATACAAAATAGTTTATACAGAACAATTCAAATACATCATGTACTGTACTGATTTATCAAACCAGAAAGTGAATCATGCACAGCACTTTTCAACTTAATCTCCCTTCAACTTCCAGAATTCCTATTTCAGCATGGCTATTACTAAGAATTCTGAGAGCTGAATTTCATACTTAAGATAACCAGGTTGGAGAAGGATGAATCAAAACATTTTCAGGGAAGAGGGAGTGTATGAGCTTGCAGACAAGATGTTTAAACAATACACATAGTCCCTGACTTATAACCACAATTGACCTCAAAATTTCTGTTACTAAGACATTTGTTAAGTAAGGTTTACCCCATTTTTACCACCTTCCCTGCCACAGTTGTTAAGTGAATCACTGCAGTTGTTCAGTTAGTAACATGGTTCTTAAATGAATCTGGCTTCCCAATTGACTGCTTATCAAATCACAAAAGTTGACCACATGACCCTACTGCAACTGTCATAAATATGAGTCAATTGCAAATGGTCATAAGCAGTGGTGGGATTCAAATATGTGAACAACCGGTTCTCTGTGTGGATGCCACTTCCGGAAGTCCATTCTAGGCCTGGACAACAAAAAATTAGCTACCGGTTCTGCCAAAGTGTTGCAAACCGGCTGAGTCCCACTACTGGTCAAAAGTCACTATTTTCAGAACTGTTGTAACTTCAAATGGTCATTAAATGAACTGTTGTAAGTCAAGGATTATCTGTAGTGTGCACCATGATATGGTTGTAGATTGTTTTCACCAGAGATCAGTAAAAGTTCTTATATTAATCATCTTATTACTTGAGAGCGACACAAACAGCAAACAAATGATCAAGGCCACTATGAATGTACTAAGCCAAAATGCCTCAATCTCTTAGATCAGGGGTTTTCAGGCTTTTCACCCATTGTACCACTTTTAGGATATGGCAATATCTGAGTACCATCAGTCACTTAGCACGGTGTCAAAAACTTGATGACAAAAAAAAGGAAAAAAGTAATGAAGTACAAATAGTCCTCAACTTACAACAGTTCGCTTAGTGACTGTTCGAAGTTACAATGGCACTGAAAAAAGTGCCTCCCCAAGCCACAGCCTGCCCACCTGGCGGTGCTCTTCCTCCTGTCCGAGGTTTTCATTGCTGTGAGCATTTCTGTTGAGGATTGGCAGCAGAGGAGGGGGTTATTTGGTTTTATTCCCATCTGCTGGGTGGTTGCAGCAGATTTTGATCACTTCACATGACCCTGGGACACTGTGACCGTCATAAATATGAATCAGTTGCCAAGCACCTGAATGTAAATCATAAGACCCTGGAGATGCTGCAACATTCCAGCTGATCAGTGCTTCTTCTGGGCTCAGCAGAAGCGCCAGGATCAGTGCCGAGTTCCAGCTGGAGCCTGGTGCTGATCCTGGCGCTTCCGCTGAGCCCTGACAGCCCTGCAGCTCCAGCCATCTCTCGCTCAGGCTTGTGTGGTGCTGCCACCGGTTCAGCTCATTCTCCTCCCCCGCTACCACTTTTCTAGGATGGTCGCATACCACCTGCCAATGTACCACCGGTGGTTCCCGTACCACTGGTTGAAAAGCCTTGTCTTAGATGTTCCAGGCACAATTTCAGAACCATCTTAAAACAGTATGTTTAACTGCATATTACACTTGTATAGCAAGCAGCATTTTGCATTCTTGTCAGTGTAAATTTATTTTGTCAAATGTGGTTTCTCAAAAAACTTTCTAGCTTGATTGAGCTGAACTTCACTCTCCAATAACAGCAATATATTCTAAATACAAAAATCTTCACACACACTCAAAACTATTCAGCCCCAAAACATGTGTCAATACTCATATTTAACTAGGACATTTCTAAATGTTCCTAAATCATTAATGCAGACCAACTGCCCTTTCCACACTAGTTTGGGTAACAAGCAAACAAGGGAGTAGTCCAATATGGATTTTTAATCTGGAGCCTATCAAAATTGTTTCTGTTCTTGATGAAAGTTTTCATCTAGGCAACATATTCTCTCCTAGAATTTTGCTTCCCTCAACTGTTTTGTGCCAAACTGAAATCCACTTCAGCTTGAAATAAAGCTATTCTATGATTAGAAAATAAATTCATTGGAGAACATTTGGAAGGTGAGGCCTCCCTTTTTACACCTACAGGAAAAATGAAAATGATTAAGTCTAAATAAGATTATAGCAAACCCTTAACAAAATCAAAACTAATATAACCTCAAGATATTAAGATAAAATCTTCAGCAATAGCTTAATTCTTGATGACTCCATGAACATATATATCAGCGGTTCTCAACCTGTGGGTCGGGACCCCATTTGGAGTTGAACGACCATTTCACGGGGGTCGCCAAACAAGGCTGTCCGCCATTTCCCCCCCTTTTCTTTGGCCACGCACCTGGCACCCGGTGATGTATAAGTGGTTGGGGGTCACCACAACATGGGGAACTGTATTATGGGGTCGCAGCATTAGAAAGGTTGAGAACCACTGATATATATGTAATTTTCTTGGGAGTATAGTATAAATTGTCTGCAATTGTCTTTTTCTAAGATTTCTGGTTTTCCCAACTAGCATACCATTCTGGTACATCCCAGCAGTTCAGGCAGTCACCTGGAATCAACACACTCCAACACACACACATATTTAGTACTAACTAGGTTGGACTAACTTTGAGATAAACTAAGGTTAACTAGACAAAATATTATAAATTCTTGTATCAGCAAGCCCTCTGAACCTTTCTAAAGAATCTAAAAGGCTAGGTAGATTTCCATCTTAGGCCAGGAACAGACTGTTTCCAGAGCAAGAAAACTCATTCAAAAATGGATTCACAATTTACTTTGAGACTGGTACCAGCACTGAAACTCATCTCCAACTATTCTCATTTCTTAGTTATTATAAATCTACCAATTAGCACTCCAAACAATAGTAAATAGGATTTGCCTTTGATCTTTTTCACTATTGCTCGTGGGACTTTTTCCCTCTTTAGTACAGTATGTACAAGCACATTCCTCAGCCTGATCTCCAGTATTCCTCCTTTTACAAGCCACAAGTCTTATTTCCATACTTAAACATATTTACTTACTTCAGCACAATAAGGAATACTGTGAGGAAAAAAACCAGTTGTTTAACCCAATAAACCGCAAGAACTCCAAGCTATTTCATTCACATTTTGATCTTAGTTGCATTATTTCTTCCCTTCACAGAAACCTTGTCTGCTGTATGACCTTGTTCTCTTAACTCCTAAAATAAAAGCTGCTTCAGCTCTTCCCTACTAATAATTTTCCCCGCCCCCCCCCGTTTAGACAAGTAACCATTTTCCTCACAATTTTACCTAGCACATGCTTTTTGTTCTTATATACCAGACATTGCATAACACAACCAGCGTTTAGATCTCCACTTTCCCAGGATTTTGACCGCTCCAACAAGAACCACCTAATCGATAATTTAGGTAGATTAAGGGAAAGGGAAGAGAAGGTCGAATAAATTGGATCCAATGAAGGTGGCGAGGTCTTCAAGGCAGTGGCGAAGAAAGTGCGCTCCAAACGTGCACAGAGGCACTCTTCTCCCATAGATTTAAGGAGGCAACGCCCAGGTACAGAAGGAAGGAAAAACCGCACCACATTCCATAGCAACCCCGCGGTAGGCCGCCTTTCTCATACCGTTCCATCATTAACTACTACCATCCACACACCCGCTCCCCTATCAGGTCTAGGCTCAATAAAGGCATGGGTGGTCTTTGAGAGAAAGATTTTCGCATTTCCAGATAGTACACATTCATCCATCCGGCTGCCACACGCGAGGGACCATCCGAAGCCACTTCGACCGTTCCCGGCCCGCCTCACTCACTCACATGGCGAGCGATGTTAGCAGCGACGGCGGCTCCTACTCCTGCTCCTTCCTCTTTCTCCGTCTCTCCAAGGGGCTCGGACCGGAAAAACGAAGGCGGGACTGAAGGTCTCCCGGCAAGGACGAGGTGGTGGCAGGGTGGCGATGGGAGCGGCGGCGACGGTAGGAGCGGCGGCGGCTCGTCCTCGGGTCTGAAAGGCTGAGGCCTGTTACCCACAATGCCGCGCGCACGCGCGCGCGCGCTCTCTCGCTCGCTCGCTTGTTCTCCAGCAACGGCAGCTTCCAGGCAGCTGGTGACGCAGCAAAATACTCACCACCACCCCCGCCTCCACCACCCTTCAGTCATGTTGAAGTACGCATGCGCACTGTTCGCCAACATCTTGCCGCTTCGTCGTCCTCCGCAGCGCGCTTACCAAAAGCCGGCGGATGTTTTGTTCCGCGCATGCACGTCCCCTCACCTTCCAAATACGCATGCGCACCAGTCTTTCGCGCACATTCTCTTGCACTGCCTACCGTCACAATTCAGATAGTGACGCATGCGCGTTTTTAACTTTCGCGCATGTTCTCGTTTTTTCTGGACCTTCTCTAGGGATTAACCCCTATTTTCCAGCGCATGCGCGGAAGAGAAAGATTTACAATGTAGTTGCCGAGCCACTGTTTGCCGGCTTAGGGTTGGCTAGGATGAACCTTGTCTGGTTTGACTTACGCCGCTGTATTATAAAATGGTACAATTTAATTCCAAAGAAATTGACCTGTACTTTCCTAGTTATATTGAAACCAGTCTAAAATCGGAGAGCTTCTATAATAGCTTCCTAAAGTTTCCTTAAAATAATTGTAAGATAAAGCCTTCATCCCCAGAGAAGTGAATTGAGCAATCTGAAACAGTTATCTCACCGCTTTACATTTCCTTTGAAACTGATAATGGGACACAAGATGTGCATATATGCCCGGAGCATATACATAGGGGCAAAAGAATGGACATTGATTCGAGTCTCAACCTGTAAAAGCTTATCTTATTTTCTTTTTGTGACTGTTAGAAAGACATATAAATGACCTCACAAAAAGCTTTGAACTATCACTTCAGCAATGGACAATCCTGAACAATATTTGCACTTCACATGGTGTCTGCCAGCACTCTGTATAAATGGGACATAGTATCCTCCCCTCAGTATGACTACGGGATCTGTAGATCACATTGTGACTGGCTGTAAGATGAAGGCATATACTGGTCCAGTATCTGATTTTTTTAATATAAACAATGCTGCACTTCAATGGTCCGATGGCCTAGACATTGATATTTGAACATAAATCTTTTTAACATGTATATTCTATTGTGTTTTACCAATCTAGATGAAATGTTAATATATATTGCTAGTCCATGTA
The DNA here is from genome assembly GCF_016545835.1 of Crotalus tigris. NCBI lineage: Eukaryota > Metazoa > Chordata > Lepidosauria > Squamata > Viperidae > Crotalus > Crotalus tigris. Next base: position 2,047,725 of record NW_024100610.1, on the reverse strand, counting down.
TGATATACCATATGTTAAATAATTTGTGTCTTCTTAGCCTGTGCTATGGGTCAGTTTCTCACATTCCATGACTGTGTTTCATTAATAAAGCAGATATCATATAAAGAAATCTGCATAGAGAGTAGCTTAATTCCTTTGAAACTGGATCAACAACTGGAATAGCTTTAGCAGGTTGCAGTTTGTAGCCAATAGTTGGAGTTGACTATTGGAGGTGAAGCTATAGATCAAATTGTCAGTGTGCTGTGTAAACCTCTATCAATGGAACTCCCCCACTTAAAAGCTAGTTTGTAAAAAAAAACATTTAGTTTGTTGCCATGATTTCCAAAAGGCATCTGAAATCTCTTGCATTCTTGACATTCTGCAGGGAGCAGTGTTTGTATTTCAACATAACCAAGGCTTTTTTTCTCATAGAATGCCCAGAACAGAGTTCCGGCACCTTTTTTGGATGGAGCCTTGTAGGTTAGGCAAGGCGGGTTATATGATGTGTGTGAGTTCCGGAACTTTTTTTTTTTTTTTTTTTTAGAAAAAAAGCACTGAACATAACACTGGAAACCCATCTTCGATGCCCTAATTCAGTGGAGAGGAGTGAAACTGGGGAAACACTTTAATTAACTTCTCTGTAATTTGTGAAAACAGAGCAGCCAGGGTTAAAAGAAGAAACGATGGATAAGTTTAAGAACCTATTAGTTTAAACAAATTTATAAAAGAGTGTCAGAATGGAGTAAAATCTAAAGTAGTCAAATGCAACCTTTCTTGAGCAAAAAGTCGTATTTTCCCTTTATATGGTCTGCTTGGGGCCACATAAAATAGGCAAGTTCAAGGATTTAATCCTTATATTTGATTTATAACATCTATCTCATTACAATTCTGTCTCCATATTATGGTGATTTTCATATGGTTTTATCTTAACTTAATATTGGAAATAGCACTAGGTACAGGGAAGTGTTAGTAGCACTGTATTGTGAAAGTGGGAGAAACGGGGTACAGCAAAGTCTTTTACTCTGCATAACAAAAATTCAATTTAACAGGCCATTTGGGGGACAGGGGTATCTGCTATTCCCAAATGTACAATAAATATGAAAATAGGTTATGACAGCAATTTACAACATCTGTTGCAGATGTTAAATTCAAAGGACTTTAACATAAATTTAACTGTCTTGTACAGATTAGTTCAGATACAATAGATTTGTCATTTTGGAAACGGAGATGTCTGAATGAAATTTTTTAAAAGTTTTTTTATCCCACCTTTATTATTATATTTTTAATAAATAATTCAAGGTGGCAAACATACCTTACTCCTTACTCTTTTTTTTCCCCCTACAGCAACCATCCTGTAAGATGAGTTGGACTGAAAGAGTGACTGATTGAAAGTAACCCAGCTGGCTTTCATGCTTCAGGCAGGACTAGAACTCAGTCTCCCAGTTGCTAGCTTGTTGCCTTAACCAGGGCTTTTTTTCTCATAGAACGTCCAGAACGGAGTTCCGGCATCTTTTTTGGATGGAACCTTATAGGGTAGGCAAGGCGGATTGTATGATGTGTGTGAGTTCCGGCACCTTTTTTTTTTTAAAAAAAAAAGCACTGGCCTTAACCCAGGAATGTCAAAGTGCTGGCCCACGGGCCAGATGTGTCACGATGAAACTGCACCCACCCCATTGCCAGCAATGGGGAAAAAGTCGCAATATGTCACACGACATCACATGACATTGCAGGTTTGACATGCCTGCCTAAACCAGTAGACCAAACTCTCATAGCATCTAAAATTCATTAAAAGGGACTTGGTTAAATTAAGGTTTTATTGTATTACTCTTTTTATCCTACCACTCTAACCTACCGTTCATTAGCAATTATTGATAGTTCTTGTTATGTTTTGGAAACATCAAACTATATTCTTTCATAGTCAAAGAGATACTGTGTTGCTATACAATAATGTTTGTTCTATTAAATGTATTAATGCTCAGTGTAAAGCTTATGTATATTTCTTCACTGTAATCTGAAAATAATAAATTGTTAAAGCAAAGCAAAACAAAACACTTTACTGTAGAAAAGAGAAATTTTCCTGTCACTTCCTTCCTCCAGGAGGTTAGGAAAAAACAACTATACGGCATCTCATTTTGTTTCAGTAAATTATACTCTATTTTGTACTGGTGTAAACGTCTCGATAGGGTATCAGAAATTGGGAATCATAGCCAGATCATCGCCCCTAGCTGAGCTTATAACTGCTGCACCAAAAGCTGTTTTTGAAGCAAAAAAAAAAAAAAAAAACAAGAACAAAAAAAGCCCACTTTATCCAAGCCAGACCATCCTATAACACAGGTCTCCAACCTACAAGTCGCTCACCCCCTCGTTCCACCGTTGACGCAAATGTTGTGCAGGTGGGAACAGCAGCACTGTGAGCGGCAGGTGGTGGCATTGCCATGAACCTTGTGCGAGCAGCGGCAGGTGGGCTGCGGCGCACGCCTCGCACCGGGGGTGGCGACGGGAGCCTTGCGCTGGTGGTAGCATCGCCGCAAGCTTGGCGGCGCTGGCGCCACAAGCCTCACACAGGTGCCATCGTTGCTGAGAGCCTCGCGGGCATGCTCGTACCCCCGTTTGCATGGTGCGCATGCTCGCAGCCTATTTGTACGCGCGTGCACGTATGGCCACATTCATGTTTGCGCATGTGCGCGTAAGGTGCCTGCCCTTCCCTCTTCCACCGGTCCACCAACCCAAAAAGATTGGAGGCCCCTCAATAGGTTTTTAATCTTCTCATCAACTTGCTTTAACCACAGATTTCACTTGATATTTTAGGGCAGCGGTTCCCAACCTTTTCTATACCACCGTAGAATGTTTCTGATGTATTCTCGCACCCCCTACAACAGTTCAAAATAATGGTAATGAATTATGCATATACACTATAATTTTGAAACTTCTAAACTCAAGTTTTTGCACTCCCTGGCCTATTGTCTCGCGCTTCCAGTTGGGAACCCGTTTTAGGGGATGAGTAACGTTTTGAGAGTTTGGAAGTTGCATTTAATATTTTGACAGGTGAGGGACACAAAAGTACATGTGCATCAATGACTCAGGTTTTTTTTTGGGAAGGGATTTGGAGAGGATCACTATCTTAACAAAATGATTTGATTATTAGAGCATTTTAGTACTTACGCTTGTTTCCACACATTTCCAGTTTTGTAAACACAGGAAAATTTCAAGAGAGTTGGCAAAAGTTCAAATGAGGGAAATTGGGGGAGGCATGCATACAGCCTTACAGCCACCAATTGGGCACCGTTTTAAGCCATACACGTTAAAGAGAATAATTTTAAAGTTGTTTGTCCCTATAACTCATTGTTTCTTTTGGTAGCTGGGGAATATTTCTAAAGAAAGTTGCCAGAATGGGGTTAAACAAACCCAGCCTCTCCTCCTGGCAACGAGATAACCATGAATGCTGACTTGCAATGGGGACTCTGCAATGGGAACAGAAAACATTGAAACAGGTGCATTTTCTCTCATGGAAGCTGACATAATGGCAGGGCAGAATATCAGGCCAGGATTTCAAGGTTTGTATGACCTTATTATCAGGTCACTACCAGTCTCACAGAACCTTGGATTACTGATGCAGACAACTGCAAATGAATTTGTAAACTACAGGAAAATTACCTTTTAATTCAAGAAAGTAGGAGGAGTGCTAGAAATCAGTCAATTATGGTAGTATCATCCACTGGATTGAGAATTATGGCTCCCTTTTGGCCTGGTCATCTTTCAATTCCAAATTCCAAATTTGTAGTTATCAATACTATACAGTATTTCTTTGACATCCATTAGAGATCATTGTCATTAATTTAAGCTTTCATTACTAACTGCACTGTTATTTCCTCAACCTGTTTAGTCTTTACCCTCCACCCTTGCTAGTCATGTAATGTGCAAATGATGATCATACTTTATGCAGATGAAACTGCATTTAAAATGTATATCTCATTCATTTCTTCATCTTATTTAAAGTCTAAATCAGAAGCTCCAGTTTACAGACAAGCTAACATGTTTATATCATCATAGAATTTAAAACTTTGAGAAGCGAGATGTTCTACTCTCATCTCTCATCCTGAACTGGGACTGATGGGAACCAGGGATTAATGGTAGAGGGCTGCAAGTCCTCCCTCCCATCTTAAAGACCTGAATTATGATAGGTGGTATAAATCTTGATACTTTTTATGAAACTACTTAATTTTGGTTCTAGGAATCTTGCCATTATTTTTGGCACATTTAAGCAATAGGATTTAGAATAATTTTTGTTAAATACAGAGTGCATCTAAATATGCCTTCATTAACACAAGTATGTACTCTCTTTTGCTGCTAACTCATTTGAAGATGACCTCCAAGAACCTTATATATAGGGATGTATTAAGAAAACTACAAAAATGAAGGCAAAAATGTTACCCATATGTATAATAGCATTTTTTAAAAAAATTAGCTATTTAAACTTTAATAATTTTTAAAATTGCCTTATAAGTGGACTTTGGAAAAAAAACTATTAACCTTCCTAGTTACATATTATACAGACATGCAAGCATACAAACAACAAATAAACTCCTTGCCTGGATCAGGTTAGTTTATCATAAAATGACTGTTCATTTCATCTGGTTGATATAATTAGAGATATTAGCAAACATTTTACAACTATAGTACATTGAGAAAGTAAAAACATGGATTCTGTCACTAGAGGACTATACTTTTTTAAAAAACATCATTTTAATGTAATTCATTAATCAGATCAGATACAAATTTAAATTGTGTTTATATACACATGCATATAATTCTAGCCCTGCCTTAGATGTAAAGCCAGTTGGGTAACTTTGGGCCAGTCACTCTCTCAGCCCAACCCACACATTCTGGGGAAAATAGGAGAGTAAGAATGTGTATTTGCCGCCTTGAGTTATTTATAAAAATAATAAAGGTGGGATATAAACAAAAATAAACATGCAAAGTGTAAACAAGTCCCTACATTCACGTTTATCTAAACTTAATTTTTTTTTCACAAATGGCTCCAGCTGATGAATCTCAAATGTTTTGAAAAATTCTAAAGTAGATTTTAAAAACCCACAACAAAACTAATCCCATCCCTTGTGTTAGAAATTAGTCAATCCTCAGATTCTCAGTAGAAATAACATGATTAAGTCAAGCTATATGAATAAAATTAAGGTATTTTGGAGCATGCAGAAGCTTTGTAAATGGTAGTAAAATATAAGAATTATGAAGGATTAAAAAATAATTATTTCAGCTGTATTTTTACAGGCTTTGAGGTTGGATGAGTGTGTAATTGTGTTTTTGAGTTGTTTTACTTCAGCTGTCCTTAGAGGTTTCATGTTGTTTTTATTTTATTTTCACTGTTATCTGCCTGGGGTTGCTACAACAAGATGAATGGCCATACAAGTTGAAATAATAAAATGTTTTGCTATAACATTTCTATTAATTTCCTAAAGGGTGCAGAACAATCTTATCTGGAAGAGCGTTGATGCAAAGCAGGAGATTCAAATCATTTTTGTATCTATTCTGTGGTGGAATATACATAAACAATCCAGATTTATCAATAGATAAGGATATAGGTACCAAGGTCCACAAAACAATAATCCTGAATAGTTGCTGTCCTATCATTTTTATCAGTAGGGAAACAAACGGAATTCACAAATGAGCAGTTCCCAACAATGCAAGACCTCTAAATTGCACACTTGTCTACTTTGCCAGGTGATTTTTCCAAACAGAATCTCTCTCCTTTTGTTTGACTGTCTCTGGATTTATTGCAAGTGAATTTATAATCTTGAAATGCTTACACTGTTTATGCATACTACACAAATGAACGATTTGCATGCAGCAAAATACCCAAAGCATCAGGATTTTTGAAAGGCAAATATACAGATCTAAATATCTAAACCCAATTTCTAGGGTTATATATTATATGCCAGGGATATCAAACTCAATTTTATTAAGGGCCGCATCAGCATTGGGGGGGCAGGTGGGTGTGGCCAGAGTGGGTGCAGCCTACTGGGTGGGCGTGGCCAGTTTTACATCATTCGCGCCAAGGGTGCCTGTGGGGGCCTGGGCAGGAGTGGGATCTGAGGGCCTCTGGCAGAAGGGGGTGGGACCAGGGCAAGTGCCAAGGCATGGTCCACCAGGGCAAGTGCCAAGATGACCACCACAACATTGTACATTGGCTCCCAGCTGGCCTGGGCCAGGGCAGTGGGGGCCGTTCTCTCAGTTTCCAGGATGGCTTCGCGGGCCACATGAAACCACTTCACGGGCCGCATCTGGCCCCCAGGTCTTATGTTTGACATGTCTATTATATGCCATATGTACTATTATCTCAACATTTTATCTTCAGATACTCTGATTCCATTGCTAATAATTATAGAAGTTTGCTGATTTGGATTATTCTTATAAATGTAAAATCAGAGTAGGTCTTAATGATATCTTCGTTAATACCATCCCCAACTTCTATAGTATTAATTAAGGGTAATTTTACATCACACTGGTAAGATCATTGCAACAGTGTAAGATTTCCTACACAATGTTCTCTACTTTTTATAATGTGTTTTACAAGTGAAGAGCTGTATTAGTAGAATCCTCTTTATGGACCTGCAGATTTAGTTCAGTAATAAATAACAAATGTTGTAAGCTACCCACCTCTGTTGGTCAGTTGGATAGACATATAAATGTGAATAATTAAATAAATAGTTCAAGATACTCTGTATTTTTCTTGACTATAAACTTTGAATTGGTTACATGAGCCACTTAACCACTATGATTAAGAGCATCAGTATCAAGCCAAAATGGTGCAATTACTGTATACAATTATATTTACCGTATATGCCGGCGTATTAGGCGACCCGGCGTATAAGACGACCCCCGTCTTTATAGCTGGGCCGCATTCCTAGAACGTCGTCTTATATGCCGGAAACTACCAGTATTTCCGGCGTATAAGATGACTCGGCGTATAAGACAACCCCCGTCTTTGGCGCCGATTTCAGCGCTCGCGGAAGTCGTCTTATACGTCGGCATTTACGGTAAGTACCAAAATCATATAATATGCATATTGACATCTTAATGCATTTGTCATTTTCCACTCTGCTCCCCCATGAATACCTATGATTGTAAGACTGTCCTCTTCAAGAGACCTGGGAACAAATACTGTGTTTGCAGTTCATACTATCCCAGAATATTAAAAATGTGGTCTACTCTAAACAATCCATACTGATCCAACTTCTTATCATCCTAAAGCATAATGGCTTACTAGACACATATTAAGCCACAATAATTAGCTTGGTGGGGGAACCTAGTCATTACAAAGAGTTGCATTCTAAATTCAAACATTTTTTTTTCAATTTGATGCCAAATAAAGCTGTTGAATATACTCCATCATTATTCATAGCCAGCATAGAACAATGCATATAAGCCAGTATTCTTTCTCTATTTGGAGTGATTCCTTTCGTGTTTAATGTAATGATGCTTTATGAAAAATATGAATTACTGAGAACCCCAGAACATGGGATTATATAATACATAAGTACTGCAGCACTAGCTGTTTGAAAGCTCCATTTACAGTATTTTTTCTATATAAGATGGATCAACAAGTATAAGGCAGCTGATACCCCAAATATCACAAAACCATATGTATAGTTAAAAGCAACAAAATGTCATACACTATACACAACTCAGTTCCTCGTTGTTTATGTCTGCTTATATTGAAGATTTTTTTCTTATTTTTTAAAGCTGCATTTTTAATGTATCTGAAAAATATGCAGTTAGTTCAGTGGTTCTCAACCTTTTTAATGCCGCAACCCCCAACCGGTCGTTAAGTCGAGGACTACTCAACCAGTTGTAAGTCGAGGACTACTCAACTGGTGCAGCACCGTTTGCAGAATGGGACTTTTGGCGGGCTCAGCAGGGCAGAGACAGCCTGGACAATTCCTATTGGCTTTTGAAAGCCAATAGAATTAGACTCTATTCAAGAGAGTCTATTCTATTGGCTTTCAAAAGCCAACAGAATAAAAGGGAGTAGCACAGCTAAGGAAAAGGGGGGAAAAAATGGCGGACTGCGTTGTTTGGCAACCCCCGTGAAATGGTCGTTCGACCCCAAAGGGGGTCCCGACCCACAGGTTGAGAACCACTGAGTTGGTTGAATAATTTTCCAGTGGGTAGAAAGAGGACATATACTTTAGCCCTAACAAAACAAATGTAAAATCATAAAATTATGCAAATTTATTCATAGAAGGGATAAAATCTAGGTTTTCCCATTGAAATTTAATTTTCTCCATGACCACTCAAATCAACATACGATAAAGAAATATTCAAGACAGGAAAACAAGCAAAGCTGTAACTTAGTTTCCTTAGCATGAGGAAAGACAAGCTATCATTCTGTCAAATTCACTGAACAATTATACTGCTTAAATTTCAGTTATCTGTAAAATCAGCATCAATGTTGCAAGGATGCAATCTGACTGTTCAAGAGCATGTCTCTCACCTACTTTTCTGCAGCATTTTTTTTTTTTGGTTCTTTTCAAATTGGTTCTGCATAAACAAAGTGAGTAGTATTCACACACAGTAATACTACTGCTGAATTTCTAATGAGAAGCTATAGTGACATCTATTATTTGGTTTGTATTTTATGTACAATACTTCACATATATATTAACCAACAAGGATAAACGGAAGGAGTCCAAATTATGAATCAGCATTAGTTAAGACCTATTGTAACCAAAGAAACTGTAGCAAAATCTTTTCATGAATTGCTGAAACAAAGACAACATTTCTCTATCAAGTATAGTTTTAGTGAGATCATAAACAGGAAAATTGTGCATACAACCACTGTTTCTATGACTGCAGCTGCATCTATTAAAAAATGATTCACATCAAGCCATTTCTTTGGCACTCTAGCAAAATTTCAAAGAATTAGTAGAAACTTTCCAGCAAATAAGGAATTCAAACCAGGATCATTAGCCACTATTTTTTTTTCCAATTTCAGGATTCTAACATGTTTTGGAAAGCAAATAGATGTGAAATCTTTTAAACCACCACTTTTATTAACTGATAGAAATAGTACAAATTTTCAGTTCAGCTGTAATTTCTCTGTAACACCAAAAAGTCCTTTCTGGATAGCTACATCGTCAATTCCTGGAAAGAAATAGAAAAGAGCAAGTGAGAAACAACCTCTTTGTTTGTTCCCTTAAGTGGTGGGATGGGAATGTTCACAGCAAATTGTTTAGCCACCCAACACAGCCAAGTGACCCTGAGGACTATTATTATAACTGCCTGTGAGGTCAAGGAACAGCAAGGGTGCAATTGTTGCTGTGACAAAGCACAAAGATACAGTGTCTAGTTCCTGAATAGTTGCCTAGGATATAACATTGAGCACTAAGGCATCGATATAACCCCCGAGGAAACAATATTGCTGTATTTGTATTAAAAGCTTAAAGAGGTTTAACTGGGCTATCTGGAAATGGAAGTTTCTCCTATAAGATACTTCTCTGCTTCACTGCATAGTTAATCTACCACAGTTAACCTAATTTTTAGAACATATGGCATCTTGATATCCATTTCCCTTGTACGCTAACAATTATTAGCAAGCATACTGAATAAAACCAGAACAATATTCTTGTAATGAGTTGGATAATCAAGTGAAATAACGACTTAAAATGCCCATGGTCAGTTCTCCCAACTATGTTCTAGATTTTGGGGTACAGCAACCTAGTCACATATAGCATTCAATCAGGCACTTACCATAATTGCATTTACGATATCGTTACTATTATTCTTTAGGGCACGAACAGCTTTTGCCCGAGAAACATTTGCTTGCGACATAACTAGCTCAATGTCTTTCACTTCAACACCAGTCTCATCAACCTGGAAGGAAAAAGATAATCTCTCAAGGCATCTGCCAGGTTTTCTGTCAATCAGGAAAGAGACGCTCTATTACACTGTAATACTCAGATTTCACAATAATTATAAGAATTTCTTAAGATGCCACAAAATATAGCCTAATGAAATCTTAAAGATTATTACAGACATTCTGGTGAACTTAAAAAATTTATCTGTTTTCATTTTTTATCTCATGAGTAGCATAGAATGGTGAGTTTTCCTGGTCTGGTGAAAAGTATACCAAAATAGAGAGCATATTATAAAATCCAGGGAAAACAAATCAAGAAAAAGAACAAAATAGAGACTCATTGCTGTATATGGCATCATACACGTCTAGGAACTTTAAACAGAACTTAATGAACAAAACACAACAGCTTGGCCTGACTGAATTCTGCACTATTATTATAGAGAGTATGTGTGGCTTGATTAGAAAAAAATATTATAGAGCAAACCAGTAGGTCCACTATGTATACATGCTCACATTTCAAAGCACTTCCTACTCTGGGCTTTGCTCCATCCCAGAGTCCATGCTAGGTATCGGTTACTAATACCAGAGAAGTCTATGTGCACTGCAGGGAACAGGCCAATCACATAGCTGGTTGGTGTACAAGCTGTTATCTAGATATCGGGCAGTGACATCAGTGAATGGCAGCTAAGTCAAAAAGGGATGACGCTCAAGCACAATTATAGTTATTAGGATCATGCATGGCACACAAGATAGTTAACAAATGGATGCCTCTAGCAAAAATTCAGTGAACCTAGAGATAACTTGCACTTTTCTAGTACACAGTATCCATACAAATGCTGGAAGGGAGACACCAAAGGACAATATTCATTAATAGGCTCAGTTTCTTTCTGCCTTCTTAAACAGAAAAAATATTTGAAAATGATATTTGAAGATGCAAAAAGGATGTTGAAAAACTGAAGCCAAGTGGTATGGCGCTTCCCTGGCTGCAAGAATAGAGGCACATGTATACTATATTTTGAAATAATACCATGGCATAACCATGAAAAAAACCTGGAATGAAATACCTCCTGCCTCTTGTTGACCTGGAGATATAAAGGAAGCTGAATGTTCACAAGAGCTGGAAAAAGTCAGCACAGGCTGGCCAGTAGACATAAATAGGACACAAAGCAGTACTAGGCTCTTTTTCTCAATGCCATTTCAGTTTGATACCTCTTTTTAGCCTAATACTCTAAGGCCCAATAATTAACTTTATATCCCCCAGGTAGGCTCTTCTGGCCATACATGTCTCAACAGACAAGATTACCAGTAATGATTTAGCAAAAACTACTAGCTGCATGTCTTTACTTCTTGGAAAGTCCACCTCACAAATTTAAGAGGGCACCTTACCTCTTCCTCCTCACTTTCTTCTTGTACAGTAGGAGTCTGTGTGTTTTCCTGGATGTTTGAAATAGCTTCTCCTTGCACTTTGAATTTCTCAGCAGCAGCCAGCTGTGCTTGCTGAGAGAGATCTTCAATCTGGTAGAAATGAATGAGGGGGAAAAAACCCCAATGACTTGTAGATTTGTTGATATCTACAATCAAGTAGTTTACAATTGACAATGCTAGTGGAATGCAAAGAAAGCAAAATAGAGAACTTTATAAATACTACAATGATAGGGGCTGCAGATTGGAATGAATTTTTCCCTTTCACAAAAATTTAACCCCTTCCCATAAAACAGACCACATCCATCCATATGAACCTGTTGTCAGAAAAATCCTGCAGAGGAAGTGTTCTTTGTTTGAATGACAAGCCCAAAGTTCTAACTCAGGGGTATCAAACTGCTGGCCCACGGGCCGGTTTCATCATACCGAAGTATACCCACCCCAATGCCAGCAATGCAAAAAGAGTCGCAATACGTCACGTGACATGGCAAGTGTGACACCCATGTTCTAACTGGTAGCAAATCTACTGACTGTTGCAAAAACAAATGGTAAAGATTTCCTTGCTGGGTATTCCCTAAATTCATTTTACCTTTGCTTCTCCAAAGACTATATAAGTATCTGACGCAGGACTCTTATATACATCTGGCTTGGTAATGACAAAGAGGATATTCTTGGATTTCCTGATCGTAACTCTGGTTACACCTGTGACCTGACGAAGGCCAAGCTTGGACATTGCCTTGAAAACAAAGCATAATTGTTTGAGGAAAAGATTTAAACACAGCGCACCTGAGTATTTTATTTCAATGTTTATTTAATTTTATAGCCACCCACTTCACACATGTGACTCTGGGTAGCTTACAGTAAAATAGACAAAAACAATTAAAATATATTATATAAAAAGTGCATGGCAGCTGAGCTTTATAAAAATAGTGATCAACAAAGCCCAGAGGCAGCCTCCATCATAGTCTCGAGTTCCACACTGTGGTTTTAAGGATTTTTTTTAAAAAAGGCCAACAAGGTCAGGGCTAAATCAATCTCAGGAGGAATGAAGTTCCACAGGCCAGGTGCCATGGCATTAAAAGGCTCCTCCTGCATCCTGCCAGCTTACACCCCCTCAATTGATGGCACTCACAGAATGCCTCTCCTGCTGGATTGGATGGGATGGGTACAAACAATTGGGGAAAGATATTCCCATAAGTCAGTGGTTCTCAACCTTTCTAATGCCGCGACCCCATAATACAGTTCCCCATGTTGTGGTGACCCCCAACCACTTATACATCACCGGGTGCCAGGGGCGTGGCCAAAGAAAAGGGGGAAAAATGGCGGACAGCCTTGTTTGGCGACCCCCGTGAAATGGTCGTTCGACCCCAAATGGGGTCCCGACCCACAGGTTGAGAACCACTGCCATAAGTAAACCAGTTGTGAAGGGATTTAAAGGCAACTACCAGCACCCTGAATTGTGTCCAGAAGCCAATGCAGCTTGAGGAGCATATACACTGAGAAAACAATGCCATTAACTGCCTGTGCCACTGCATTTTGCATCACCTGAGGCTTCCAAATGTTCCTCATTGTACAGCATATTGCAATAGTTATGATCTGAAGGTCATAAGGACTGCAAAATGGCCTGTGTAATGGAAGACACACTCTTTACTATTTGACGAATGTAGTACATCTACACAATCCTTTTCTGAAAGGGAAGTGGCACCTCCCTCTCAAACCCAATCCAGAATTTTGTGCCATTTTCATCTTTTTTTTTATAAAACAAGAACTGCACTTCAGAGTTTGACTGTTTTTAGAATAAGACTTCTCTGGACACAAAAATTCCCCGATGGAAATCCAACAGACTCAAGAGATTTATTCAAATATATCCTTTTCTGTGATATTAGTTTTGGGATGGTATCTTTCAACTCACCCTAAGCCCTCTTTCGATCAACAGCTTTTGCAAAATAAGGATGTGCTGTAAGAAATGACTTGTAGAAACAGCAACAAAAAAAAAGCCATTCTGATGGTTGCAGTAGAATAGGCATTGCAAGACAACCTAGCTGGTATGTTACATGATTAAAGATTCAGGGACACCAACAGCTTTTGTTGGCTGAATCAAGCAAGCCACCAGGAACTGTTAATTTGATCTTACCTTCCGTGCTTTCTTTTCACTCCGGCTCTGTTTTGCTTTGCTAACTGGTTCTTCATCTATTTCAGCTGCTGCTGCAAGCTGCCAAGAACACCACATTTTAAAAAAAACAAAAAACCCTGACCATCATGAGAACTGCAATGTGCACGTGCATTTCTTCATCAAAAAGCCTCCAGATTAAAATACAGGGCCAGAGCTTTGCCAGACAACTCCCAGTTCGTTTAATTATTCCCAGCTTCTTGCACAACTTCAAATACTGAACTGCAAATATTATTTCTGTACCAAACTCAGATCATAATGATCTGTGGAGAAGCAGTTTTAGTGCATAGTGTCCTCTATCTTTGGAATTTTCCCTGTGTATGCTTCAGAAGAGAAACAAGTTCTGATTGAAACTGAGTGAGGCCAGAAATAGGATGACAAACATTACAATCCACAGTAGGGAAATTCCTTATTTAGCTCTACAATTGCAGCACTCTCCTTCAGATCAAAGCCAGCAAAGAAAAAGTTAGGAAGGGAAAGGAAGCAGGACATGAAGAAAAACCCATGAGGTCTCTCAGCAACAGCTGTATTTCCATTATTTTGGAAAAAAATATAGCAGAAATAAATTGAAGAAACTGCCCAGTTAGCTTCCATTGTAGTTTATCTAACTCATGAAATGTTCTGTACTTAGCATGATTCATTTCAACCATATCCAAACTCCGGATGTTTTGGATTGTTACTCCCATAATCTTTGCTCCATGCTAGATGTGACTCATAGAATGAAGAAAAATTATACTTCTTCCTGCTTTATTATTTTGCTGTTACCTTATTAACTATCTACCTTGCAGAAAATTCAAAAGGAAAACACCCACTTTTCAAGATGTATAACGTATGTAGGATACTCTTCTCCTAATTTCATGTTTGGGAATTGTAGCATACCAATTTTAGATGCCAATGCACTGTATCTACCATTTCTCTATCTACTATAGACAATGACATGGATAAAAATTGTGTTATAACCATAGCACAAATTAGAATCTGCACCAATGTGCAAAACTAACATTGCAAATTAGGGTACAAAACTTTTTGTTTAAGCTGAGGTCTACACATTGCCTTTGGAGTTTTCGCCTTTAAAGTGTGTATGTTGGGGGATGGGTACAAGGAAAGCTAGGGAGGAACAGGAAAAAAACTTCCACTGAGCTGATCATGGCTAACTTTTTCATAATTCCCATCTCCATATTAGGGAGGAGGCAATATATAGAATGAGAAGGGGCGTTGACTTACCTGAACGCCTTTTCTCAGCACGGAGATGGATAATCCACGCAGTGGGTTGAGACTGTATTCCTGGCCAATCAGATCAGTCAGCCAAAGTTGCCACGCCCCGTCTTGGACCATGATCCTTTAGTCTTGACTCGAGCGCAGCCATTGACTGACAGTAAGACGTTTTGGCTCCACTAAATATACCCTATTATTCTAGTCTATAAGGGTGGGTGTGGATTATCCATCTCCGTGCTGAGAAAAGGCGTTCAGGTAAGTCAACGCCCCTTCTCCAGCACTGGAGATGGATAATCCACGCAGTGGGACATACCAAAGCCTATTGTCCCTTGGGTTGGGGAATAGACTGGTCCCGTGTGCAACTTTGGTCTAGCACCTGCTGGAGAACCCTCCTACCGAAGGAGGCCTCTGCAGAGGAGTACCTGTCAATTTTGTAATGACGAATGAATGGAGAGGGCGAGGCCCAAGTGGCTGCCCTGCATACCTCTTCAATAGAAGCCTGCATGGCCCATGCTGCTGAGGTGGCAGCACTCCTTGTGGAATGGGCTGTGATATGCTTGGGGACTTGCAAGGACTCCGCCTGGTATGCCCCCGTGATGCATGCCCTAATCCACCTACCGATGGTAGAGGACGAGACCTTCCGGCCCCTAGTAGCAGGGTGGAAGGATATGAAAAGCGCTTCCGAGCGTCGGAATTCCGCTGTGCGTGAAATGTAATGTCTTAGTGCCCTGCGTACGTCCAAGGTGTGCCATTGTTGTTCCAGGGGATGAGCTGGGTTTGGACAGAAGTCTGGTAGGACTATTTCCTGTGATCTGTGAAAAAGGGAGTTGACCTTTGGAATGAATGAAGGGTCTATTCTTAGGACTACCTTGTCCCTGTGAAAATGGCACAGGTCCTTCCTCATTGAGAGAGAAGCTAACTCGGATATCCGCCGAGCTGACGTGATGGCTACCAAGAATGCTACCTTATGGGTCAGATAGCGAATGTCACATGTTTTGAGTGGTTCGAAGGGCGCTCTGGTAAGAGCTTGTAGTACTCGTGGTAGTTCCCACGATGGATACCTGTGCACGGTTGGCGGTCTGATGTTTGCAGCCCCCCTGAGGAAGGATCGTATTAAGGGATGCTTGCCCAAGGATTCACCGGGGCTGGCAGAAAGTATAGTTGAGAGGGCGGCAATTTGTCTGCGCAGTGTGTTTGGCGAGAGGTCCCTCTCTAGGCCATCTAGTAAAAATTCTAGGATCTTGGGAATTGTGATCCCTTCGAGTAACAATTCCTGTTTAGAGCACCATGATTGGAAGCTTCTCCACGTGGCCTCGTAGATACGGTTCGTGGAGGGGCGCCTTGATGCCTGTATGACCCTAATTACACCCTGTGAGCAAGCCCCCTTGGCTAAAATTGACCGTTCAAGAGCCAGACGGCTAGTTGTAGCCATTGTGGCTCTGGGTGGGAGATCTCCCCCTGCTTGAGGGAGATCCTCTCCGGAGGAATCCGCCATGGATTCGTGCGGGAGAGACTCCTCAAGTCTGCGAACCAAGGTCTCCTTGGCCAATAAGGGGCCACAAGGATTACCTCGGCCCTTTCCCGCAGAATCTTGCGTACTACCGCCGGAAGGAGAGGTAAGGGTGGAAACGCGTACAGGAGCCCCCTTGGCCATGGGCTCCGTAACGCGTCCGTCTGCTCTGCTCCCTTGGATGGGAATCGGGAGAAGAAGCGAGTTAGGTGGGCATTGGAAGGAGAGGCAAAAAGGTCCACCTGGGGAAGCCCGAAGCGGTGACAGACCTCCCTGAAGATCCTCGGGTGTAGTTGCCACTCCGAGTGATCTATTGTTGATCTGCTCAACAGATCTGCTTGGATGTTTGCCTCCCCCGATATGTGGTCGGCCTTTATGGAGGCCAGATTTTGTTCCGCCCAGGCCCCCAGTAGGAGGGCCTCGGCCGAGAGCGAGCGAGAGTGTGTGCCCCCCTGACGGTTTATGTGGGCCTTGGCTGTCACGTTGTCCGTCAGGACCAGTACGTGCCTGCCTTTTATGCTGCTGTGAAAATGCCTTAACGCTAGGTGAATAGCCCGCAGCTCGAGCCAGTTTATGTTGTGTCGGAGATCCACCGCTGACCAGCGGCCCTGTGTCCACTTGGTCCCCAAGTGGCCTCCCCAGCCGAATAAGCTCGCATCTGTTGTGACTACTACTCTGTCTGGTTCCCTGAAGGGGGACCCCCTGAGGAGAGCTGGAGATAGCCACCACCTGAGGGAGTGTCGTACTCTCGGAGGTATGCCTACCCTCTTCCGGGATGCACTGATTTGTTGTCTCTGAAACGGGAGCATGAACCATTGCAGTTCTCTTGAGTGCAGCCTTGCCCAAGGAACTATTGCTATGGTCGATATCATCTTCCCTAGCAGCTGGGAAAGACAGACCAGCGTCACTGACTGACCGCGGCTTACCTGTTTTACGGCTTTCTTTATGCTGCTGAGGCGTTCCTGTGATAGGTACACCTTGCATTCCTTTGTGTCTATGACCGCTCCCAGGTGGAGTATTCTCATAGTTGGGGTTAGATGGCTCTTTGGAAAGTTCACCGAGAAGCCGTGGTCCTGCAGCATTTTTATCACTAACTTTAGGACCGCCCGAGACTGCTGGGCGGACGATGACTGGATTAGAATATCGTCCAGGTAGCACTGGACTCTGACTGGTACGTTTCTTAGTTGTGCTGCCAGAACCGCCAGAATCTTGGTGAACACTCTGGGCGCTGATGACAGGCCGAATGGAAGTGCCCTGTATTGAAAATGGTGCCCCCTGTAGGCAAACCGTAGAAAGCGGCGGTGAGCCAGAGAGATAGGGATGTGCAAGTATGCCTCCGTGAGGTCGATCGATGCCAGAAAATCCCCTTTCCTTACGCTTCCAAGGATGGAGCGTAGTGTCTGCATTTTGAATTTGCGGTATTTTATGTAGAAATTTAGCCTTTTCAAATCCAAAACGGCTCTCCAACCCCCCGAGGGTTTTGGGACCACGAAGAGGATAGAATAAAACCCCTGGTCTCTCTGGTTCATAGGCACCGGCTCTACGGCCCGTATGTTTAGAAGGTGCTGAACGGCCTCGTTCATGAGCCTTCTCTTTGTTGGGTTTGTGGGACAGGGGCACGGGCGGAAGCGGTTCGGGGGCTTTGAGAGAAATTCTAGAGATAGACCATGACGTATGGTGTTCCTGACCCATACGTCCGTGGTGGTCTCTTCCCACTGGGGAGCAAACCCTGCTAGTCTGCCCCCTATGGGAAGGTCTGGGCGGGAGTCATCTGGTACGGCGGAAGGGGCGGTTGTTCCCCCGAAAGGGCCGTCTTCCCTGTGTTTGCCTATGTCTTGTGTTCTGTCTGTCCCCCTGTCTTTCCCTATCCTGTCTAGCTTGGAAGGGTTGGGAATTTTGAAAGTAGTTGACCCTGGCTTCCGTACGAAAGGATTGTTTCCTTCCCCAGGAGCCGGGTCTCTTGTCCTGCCTTTTAAGCATGTGTTTAAGGACCTTGCGCTTGTCCTTGTTCTCTGTCAGGTATGGCGTTAGTGCCTCACCAAACAGCTTTGCCCCTTGGTACGGAGCCGAAGCCAATTTCCACTTGGATTTGGTATCCGCCTGCCAGTTCTTTAGCCAGAGGATGCGCCTGCTCGTGTTGTTTGCCGCCATTGCCTTGGCTGAAAACTTGGTCGCTAAAAGTGTTGCGTCCGACGCATATTCCGTGGCCGCTACCATTTTGCTGAGTTCCTGGTGAGTGCGTATATCCTCCATGGGAACCCGGCCCTGTAACTCACGGAGCCAACAAAGTGTGGCTCTGGAGAAAAAGGACGCAGAGGTAGACGCCCTGGTAGCCCAAGCTATTGCCTGGTGCGTTCTCCTGTAGTTGGACTCACTCTTTCGGTCCTCGGCTTTAAGAGCCTCAGCAAAATCTCCTGATATGGCCGTGTCCGATATCAGGGGACCTATGGGTTCGTCCACCACCGGTACCTCCAATGTTCCCTCTAGCTCCCTTGCTACGTTAAATAGCTTCCTCTCCGCATTGCTAGGAAGCGGTAGGGAGGTTGGCGCTGCCCACTGTTTCCTTATTGTGTTTAGGAACATGGTCGGGCATGGTATGCGGTGTTGAGTGGTTACCTTTTCGGCGAACGTCGGCTCAGCCTCCGTGTCAACTGTGACAGGCTCCGCTGGTGTCCCATGCCCCAGATGGGCTGTGGCCTCAGCCTTGCGCAGAATAGTAACAAAAAGAGAAGGGTTAAACAGGCCGCTGAAGGACGGCCCTTGAGGTGAGGTGTCCTCCTCCTCCTCAGACATTTGAATCCCTTGTGACGTACCTGGCTGGTCCAGGTAAGCTTCCTCAGAGACCGACGAGTCTGAGATGGAGGAGAGGTCCTGATGGTCCTCCGTTTCCTCCCGATGCCTCGTTCTAAGTCCTAGAGGCTTGGCTTTTGAAGTTTGAGCCCTGGCCTCAAATGCACGGTCCACTGCCTGTGCTATTAGGGTAGCTAGCAGATCCCCTGTCAATGCAGGAGTGACCATTGCCTGCGACCCTGCAGGTGCTGTGGTTAGCATGGTCCTCGGGGTTTCCTGTAACCTCCGTGGGGAGGGGGATCGGGAGAGCGATCAGAATTCGCCTATCCCACCCTCTGTTTGGGACTGTGATGAGTTCCCTAATGACCAAATGGCCCGTGGGGATGAAGGGAGACCCAGCGGTAGGTCAGGACCTATTCCCCCATTCTGCCTATTTTCAATTCTGGCCCTTTTCTGGGCTCTGTCGAACTCTTTTTCTAGGGCTTGGTGTCTTCTGATTGCCTGTTTGTCAGCCTTCTTTGATGACTTCCTTGCAGCCTTTCTAGGGGCTGCAGAGGATTCCGAATCCTCTGAAGCAGGTGCTCCAGAGGATGAAGGCGGGGCTCCAGTGGAGGGAATGATTGCTTCCTCCATTCTCCACTAACGCTGGGCCGCGATAGGGGGGACCCAGGTAGTAGGAGAGCTCCAACTTTGAGTAAGGACAGGCGCACTACTGGGGGCGTCTGGAACTCAGGAGCAGACTCTGCAAAATTGTCAGAGTTAGTCACTGTGCACGGATAAGAACAGGCACGCTAATGGGAATGCCTGGAACCCGGCTTGACTATGGTGGGTAAGGACAGGCACGCGACTGGGGATGCCTGGAACCCACCACTAAATCCAGAGGCGTACGGGCCACTAATGGGGGACCCGAAGTCTGGGAGGAGCCAAAGGCAACTAAACACAGTTAGTTATGAAAGGTTCTTATTTACTTTAGGTAGAAGACACCAAGTCCTGGAACCAGTAGCTATGTGTCTGATTTGAATGTCTCTGAATGAATAATAGATGCTTTAGTACCCCAGTACTGCTTGCCTATTAATTCACTCCAGCGGCTGAACCTAGCTTTCTTAAGGAACTTTAACTCCCCTGTTTGGACAAAAAATATGGCCGCCGCTGCCAGGAAACTACTGCGCATGTGTTAACAAGGCTGCCTATGCCACGTGCGGTTGTAACAAAGAGCTGCGCGTGCTTCCAGCTGTGCAGACAATGGCGCCTCGTTTAAAAAATCCTGAGCAGCCTGGAGTGAAAAGACTGCTCCTTCGCACGCCAGCTGTTTCCCTTAATCAATCTCCCTCCCAGCATGCGTCCCCTTTGTCCTCCGCTTCCCTTGCTAACTGCTTGCCTTTCTGTCTTTTTTTTTGTTTGTTTGTTTGTTTGTTTTAAACGCGAGGGGTTGCCCGAGCCTCCCCGTTTGTTTAAGGCGGCTGCCGGCTGCTGGAAGGTGGCTGGGGTTGGTTAGGGAGGGGAGTTAGGGATTTCCCCCTTTTAAGTGGGGGTGGTTTCCCCTGTAGGAATCTGACTTCCTGCCCAGGAGCCAAAAGTTGTAGATGTCTCGCATGGCCAGATCAGTCAAGACTAAAGGATCATGGTCCAAGACGGGGCGTGGCAACTTTGGCTGACTGATCTGATTGGCCAGGAATACAGTCTCAACCCACTGCGTGGATTATCCATCTCCAGTGCTGGAGAAAGCACTCCCCAATCCTGCTGGCGATATTGCTGAGCCTGATTGGATAGCTGTGCAAATTTTAAAATATATTTCATGTTATTTTTAAAAAGTAGTGAAAAGTGTCAGCATCTCAGCAGCCAGGAGCCCATCAAAAGATGGTTACGATCTGACCAGGATATTCCATAACACCTATTATTAAAATAGGGGATAAGTGTTTACCTTGGGCAGACAGAACAACTGCAGTAGTGCCATTGAAACAGTATCATCTCCTTATGCATTTACTAATTTTTTGCTCTTAATAAAAATTACATCACAGTGGCTAATTTTGGAGAGTGCCAGAACTATACCCCAGGATTTAGGGAGTGATATTTACATGCAGCCTAGATCTCAAGTTGTGATCACCTGTTGTATTGGATGTCTTAAAATATTGCAGTGTTATATCTTACCTAACTAAATTATGTATTCACAATTGTGTGTGAGATTTTTGAGGTTGAAATATACTTACTTTTACAGCCCTGCCCAAGCATATCAAATATAGTTTATGGTGTTCTTCTTTCCCTTTCTCACCTGCGCCTGCTGTGTAGTGGCCTGCGTGGAGTCTTGTTCTTCAAGTTCTGGCACTGATTCATCGCTGTCAGATTCTGTTCCAGAACCTACGGAAATCAACATGCATAATTTCTTCCAACTTGGTCTATCTTGGGAGTGGCAGGCAGGCCCAGGCAAAACATGCAGAGCTTTGCTGCTTGGTCATGAAGAAACTTTCATTCTTTTATTGTGCCAACATTGTTAAAAAATACTTTCAAGCCAACAAACTTCAGAAATGTCTGGTAGTAAAAGAACATATTCCCAACATCCCCCACAGACATAGAAAAAAAAAATATAGACAACAAAATTCTGAAATGGCAGTGATTTAATATAATAGTGGTTTAACCTATGTGGCAAGGTTCCCAGGAAGAACATGTTTCTTAGAGCAAGGTATTGATCACATTCTCAGGGTAAGGATATTATTTGATTTGAGTAGTACTTTTTTTTTTTTTAAAAAGAACATGACAGTTTCATTCTGGCATAATTTGGCCCATGATGGAGACTAGGAATACGCTATGGATCTGAACATCTTTCCTCATTATACTTAGATTTCCTTCCCTTTCACAATTTATGAGACCTAGAATTTAGCATGATGTGTACATAGGACAAACAACAGCTAGCACCAATTAAGATTGCTTCAAAGTGGATTCAGACATCACACTAATCCATGTTTTAATTATGAACTATTGTTCACAGTAGCCTGAAGCAGTTGGGTACACACATGGTAAACCAAAGGACTACTGGTTTAGCACATATTAAATTTGTTCTGGCAAACTGGTTATTCTGCATCATAGAACAAAGGAACCTGAGCAAGCGAAAGGAAGATGAAGATTGCTCAAGTTCACGGCACATTCCCAAGATTTTAAAACAACCAAGTTTAAGAAAGATGTTTGCAAGAACTAAAGTACACACTAAATGATCACTCACTTATGAAATAATAGTACTTTAAAATCTTGTAATAGCTTGTATTTGTGTCTTTCAGAAAGATAACCTCAAAACAATCCTCCCCACCACCATTATATGACTGCCATCTCTGGATGCAAGTTTCAGTAAACTGCTAGCTCACATGCTTTAACATCTGGGTGACTGCAATGCAAGAAGGGAACAAATGGGATTACTGGTGAGAAAGCATATTTAGGGCACAGTTTTTCTGGAACAAGCACAACTGATGTCCCCGTCTATCTCAATAATACTACATTAATTCCAGCTGATGCAAAATTCTGATACCTTTATCCCAAATTGCATATGCATGTGACTACAGTTAAGTGATTGGTAACAGGACAGAAACACCAGACTACTTGTTTCTACTCTCTAACAGACATGAATTTAACACAATATATATGTTAAGTATTTAATAGGAAACTTCCTATTTATACACACTCACACATCTTCCAAACTACAGTTGCAAATATAGACACTGCACAATAATCTAAAGAGGGACATCAACATTAGACCACAAATTCTTCTAGAATGAGGGTAAAATATCACCTCATAGCACAGAACATTTATGCAACTGCTATTAACAATATGTACTAGATATGCAACCACAGGCAAAACACTAGAAACAAAAAAAAAAAGCAGACTGAAACAACAGAGTGCCATTGAAAACAAAGCAATGATTACAATTTCTAGGTTAGTTCTCATCTAGAGATATCAGCTTGGACAAGGCTTATGACACACACATCATGCCCAGTGATTCAACTTTTCACATTAGTAGTGTAGATAAATAAATCATAATATGACATAAAACACAAATCACAGTGTGTGCAACAAACTTCAACTACGATAACTTAATCTAGGCTTATTTTGACTTAGTAAATTTTAAGTGGCGTTTTTCTAGTCTAAGAGTTAAAGCAGAGGGAATTCACACTCCATGCCTGTATAACTAAGTTAGTATCCGGTGAGCGGCCTTTGATATCCATGCACACAGCAAACCGAAGAGGCAAATACCCTTGTCATTCTTCAGGAAAGGCTGTTTGACAGGAGGAGGTGGTAAAGGAGCAGTTGCTGGAACCTCAGCAAGGGGCACAGCTGTCTTAGGAGAGAAATCCACCAGGACTGGCTGCAGAGGTGACTCCTCAACATGTACCTCTGGAGGGATCAAAGGTGGCAGCTCGTCGTCTTCAAGGGTAGCAGAGGTAGGGCTGGGGGTCATTTCAGGGGCTAAACCAGGTGCAGGTGCAACAGGGGGTGGTTTGGGAAGCACAGAGGAAGGCTCTAGCTTTTTCACAGGGGTAGAAGGAGGGGGTGCAGGAGAAGCCAGCTGAGTGAGAACGCTTGCAATGGGAGAAGTAGAAACAGAAGGATCAGCAGGTGTGAGAGGCAAAGGTGCCATTTTCTGGGAAAGCATCGCCTCCCCAGATGAAATGGAAGCCTGGTTCGTGGCTAAGGCGGAGACAGTGGAGCTAACCAGGCCAGGGGGCACTCTGGAGCTGGAGACAGGACTAAGAGTTGCTGGAATAGAAAATGCTGCTGCAGGGGAAATGGGAGAAGCCACTGCAGAAGTCAGAGGTGCAATGCCAGGAGGAGGGATGACAGTGGCTACAAGGTCAGGAGAGGAAAGAGGTTCAAGAAAAGCAGCAAGGGTTCCAGGAACGGTCACTGGTGCAGGCACCTCAGAAGGTACTGTAGAGGGTGCTGGGTGAGAAACTGGCATTGTTGGGCCTACAGGAGAAGTTACTGGGGCAGGTGCAGCTGGTGTCACTGGAGCTGAAGCAGTCTCTGCTACAACTATAGGTGGCGCCTGACGTTCAGAAGGAAGTACCGCTGCTGCTATTGCTGGATGGGAGGCAGGTATCAATGAGCTAGGAGTAACCCCTTCAGAGGCCACAGGAAGGGCTGTAGATTCAGAAACAGGTGCAGGAGTATGGGCAGTAGGTGTTACAGGACTAGAAACATACTCTGCCATAGACAAAGAGCTAGAAGCAAGTTCAGAAGTTGAAAATGGCTTCGTAGCAGATGCCGGTGAGACAAGACCAGGCTCTGCTGTAGTCACAGGGCCAGAAACAGCTGCAGGCTGAGTTACTGAAGCAGATACTGAAGAAGCAGGAGCTGGTTTGAAAACAGATGGAACCATCTTGGAAGCAGGTGGTAAAGGGCCTAGGGGAGGCGTTATTGGACTAGAAACAGATGCTGAAAGGGAAGCAGACTCCACCGGGGGTCCTGTACAAGCCACAGGACTAGAAACAGTTTTCAGAGGTTGCCCTTTGGGTAGTCCTGGAGCAGAGATTAGTTCTGCTGCTGTTGCAGAAGGGAGAACGGGCTCGGGAATAGGCACCGAAGAACTAAACTTCATTGGGGGCGAGGGAGGAAGCGAGGGTCTAAGAACAGAGCCTGATGAGGACATAGGATCTGAAGAAATTTCTGAAGAGGAAGCAGATTTTACAGAAGGAAGTACCGTACTCAGTTCTTTAGAGTTAGAGACTGCCGTGCCTGGTGAAGTAGAGCCAGAAGTAGGAGCTGAAGCAGGTCTCTCTGGCTGTGAAGAAAGTGACACAGGACTAGAAGGATCTATTGGGATTCCAGAAGGGCCTATAGATTCAGAAGCAGATTTCATTATTGGACTTGCTGTGGTTAGAGCATCAGGATGTTCCGATGGGAAAGGGGGTTTCACAGGGGACCTGGCAGGAGCCATCTGTTTAGAAGTCAGCATTGCTTTGTCTAGAGACGTAGTCATAGAGTCAGGAACGGCTGTCAAAATAGGAGTTTGCAGCTGGGAAGAAACAGATAGTGGACCAGACACAGGGCATACTTCTGGGGCCGCAGGACCAGATGCCAATTTCACAGGGGGCAGAGAATCAGAAACAGGTTTGCCAGGGGATCCTTCCGGTAACAGTAGCATAGAAGCAGGCTTTGCTGGGACCATGATAATGGATTCAGGACCAGAAGTAGACTTTACAGGTAGTATTGCAGGGGCAAGCTTTGCTGGAGGTAAAGCATCAGCCCCAGAAACTTTAAGAAAGGAAGCAGGGATCTCAGAACTGGAAATAGGTGCCAAAGGAGTCACAGGATGAGATGCAGATTCTGCAGGTGACCCTGCAGGACATCCCAGAATTGATACGGGCATTGGAGAAATGATGGAACTGGGAATGGTGACAGAATCAGGAAGAGGGGGAATGGGATTGATGGGTATGGAAGGCTGGTGAGAGGGAACAGAGGATGAAATGTGAGCCCCTGGATCGAGAGCAGGAGTCACAGGATTAAGGATAGGAGGTGTTGGTGACAAGGCAGGAGCACCTGCAGACTTTGGAGGGAAAGGAGTTGGACTAGAGGGTGAAGCCACAGTAGTAGGAGCTGGAACTTCAGCGGGGATGGGAGCTGTAGCCATAGAAGGAGACACAGGAGCAATTGGGAGAATGAAAGGAGCTGAGACAGGAGATGATGGAATTGGAGAAACTGAGGCTGCAGAAGTTGTCCCTACTGGGCTTATAGGAGATGTTGATGAAGCAGAAGTAAGAGATTCAGAAGAAATTACTGAGGCTGGGGGAGAAGCTACAGGCCCTAAAGGTAGGGATATGCCAACAGGTACAACGCCAGCCATAACTGGTGGTTTCATGGGGGAAAGGGTCTGAGATAATATAACTGAGTCAGCAGAAGACAAGGCAGCATCGGGAGTGGCTTGTACTGAAGAGACAGAGGTAACCAGTTCTGGTGGAGTAGTAAAAGGACAGAGGCTAGCAAGGGGAGAGTTAGCATCAAGGCACAAAGAGGAAGGGTGGAGGGGGCTATAAATAGAAGAGGTGGAAACCGCTGCTAAAGGAGAAAAAGTAAATCAGCATTGGAAAAATAACACGTAAGCAGAAAAATTAAGTTACCCATAAAGCCTCCCACATGGAAGTGCTATTACTTGTAGGGGATAAATTATTACAGCAGCTGCCAGAAAATATATATTTTTTTCTCCCGTCCCAAACAACTTTTCTTGGATACTTATTATTTTTTTAGCCATTATATCATTGGCTTGCTCTTGTGTACTGTATTGTATTATTCTTTTATTTATTGTGTAAAATATTATATTTTAGTGTGTTCCAAATTGATAAAGTTGAGATAATTTGGCAGCATGCACATTTGATGAATAAAACAAAACTGTCTTTGCAGCCACAACACTTCAGAAAGACTCAACATTTCCCATAAAGACACAGGTAGAATTAAGCACTCGAAAGGCAAAAGTATAATCTTCCTTGAGTTGAACTTATTTCCTAGTCACTTTCTTCCGTTTGAGATATTATTTTCTCATATAGTAGTTTCCTACCCAATTAGTTGTTTTGAGATCAGCCAAAGCCAGCTACTATACCAGGGGCAATGACTTGTGGACTTCAACTCCCAGAATTCCTGAGTCAGCATGGCTGGTTCAGGAATTCTGGGTACTGAAGTCCACAAGTCATAAAAGAGCCAAGGTTGCCTACTCCTGTACTATACCATAGCTAAGCTTTTCAGGTAGTTGTTGGTTAACAACCGTCTAATTCTGCCTCTCTTCGAACAGTCCTGGAAAAAGTAGATTACGACTGGTCCTCAAATTATGGCCATTTATAGCATCCTCAATCACATGACCATGACTTGAGCATTTTGCAAATGATGGGCATGTACAATGGTCACAGTATCCCATGGTCATGGTATTGCCATTTGTGGCTCTTACTGGCTTCTGACAAGTAAAGTCAGTGGGGAAACTGGCAGTAAGTCGCAAGTCATGGTCATATGACATCAGGCTTAACTACCATTTGCTTAATGACTGCAGCCGATCAGTGTAAGATGGGTACAGTCATGTGATGTTTCACTTAACCACATCACTTAGTGCTGGAATTGTCAGTCCCAATTTCGGACATTAAGTGAGGATTAATTGTAATCACTACTGGCACAAGTGAATCTTACCACAAATCCAACTTTTAGCATGTGCTAATAGTCTTTTCTTTCTATCTCTGGTAAAGCTACTAATTCAGGAAACAAGTTGCAGCATTTAAGCTTGAAGCATTCAGTCCAGTGTGGTGCATTGGAATTTGGAAACTTTGTCATCTATCTTAATGAGGAAAGCCTCTGTGACTTCATGTAAAGTTTATTGCAGAAACCTCAAGCAAGTCAAATTGTACTGTATCGACCCATTTCAGGCAAACCATTTTAATCTATGAACCCAGGCATTTCATAAGCTAAACTAAGGACAGAACTTGAACATAGTTTTGGAGCCTGGCCTTCAAGTATAGTGATACCAACTACCATTCCATCAGATTGCAGGCCATATTAAAGTAACTGTAAATATACTGTTTAAGATGGCATATGCTAAGATTAAGAACAAATACCTGATGCTAGAATGGGAGGCTGAGAACAGACTGGAGGTGCTTCAGCAGCACCAGGGAAAGAAGCAGGAATGGCAGATGCTGAATGAGCAAAATCAACAGTTATTAAACAGCACACTGATAAAACAAGTTCTAGAACAATCCAGAAGACTCTGTTCTTTCAGCTTGATCAATACAACCAATAAAACTGCCACAATAAAGGATTTTGGATCAATTCATGGACGTCATGAGGATTCAGGGGTATTAACTTTGATGGCATTATAAATGACTCTGAAGCCAATCTACTGAGAAACTATGGGCTTCCTTCTACAATTGGTTGATTTTGAAAACAGACAGCTGGACTAGATGAGCTGGGGTTGTGATAAAATAGGCCACTGCCTATGTTCTTATATACTACACATGCATCAGAAAAGTTGCATTACAGTGACTTGCAAGTCTCTTGGGATGAAATTATTTAGAAAAAGCTAGAAGCATAAGCTCAGAGAGGTAATATAAAATATGTATTTGTTTGATTGCATGGGACAAGGAATCTCATGTGACTTAAGGGCTCTGGTATCTTCAAATCTTCCTCTAGTTCAGAGGTGTCAAACTTGCAATGTCACGTATCGCATCGCAACATATCACAACTTTTCCATTGCCAGCAATGGGATAGGCGTGGTTTCACCATGACACATCCGGCTCACGGGCAGGCAGTTTCACACCCCTGCTCTAGTTTATTTTATTTGACTTATTAATAGAATTTATATGGCTGCCCAACTCAGTGACTCCAGGTGGCTTACACAAGTAAAATCCCCAAATACAAAATCCAATATACATTACATTAGATTGGCTTTTCCAAACTAAGGAAAAAAAATCGTTAGAAACACGAATCCTGGGTATAATCATATTATAAAAACAAGCAAACACGAACACCAGGAAAAATTTAAAACTAGAAACGTTTAATCTAATGCCAAGCTTTCGTCGGCCAACTGCCGACACCATCAGGACTTAATCAAGTAGGACCGATGACAAGGTCCAGGAGCCGTGTGCATAAACTGACCAGCACTATAAAGGAGACTCCCATCGACCGGTTTTAAGCCCTGATGATGTCGGCAGTTGGCTGACGAAAGCTTGGCATTAAACGTTTCTAGTTTTAAATTTTCCCTGGTGTTCGTGTTTGCTTGTTTTTAATGTATGTATGTATGTATGTATGTATGTATGTATGTATGTATGTATGTATGTATGTATTCTGTGGTTTTCGTGGGTGTTTGTATGTAGGCCTTTGGTTATTCGGGTTTTCTCCCGCGTCAAGACACTTCCAATTTGATGCGGGAGAAAACCCGAATAACCAAAGACCTACCTACCCTACCTACCTACCTATAATACAAACAAAAATCCTTTATTCCTTTATCTAGACTAGTGGGTGAGCTGGGCAAAATCTTTTGCTTGGGTAATAAGATTAACAGTGTGAGTTGGGACGACAACAGGATTGGGATGACATCCAGAATTCAAGGCAAATATAGCAAAAGAGTGATGTAAAAGCTAGATTAAGCATGTGCTCAGACTGTGTCAGTATGAAAACTAAATTTATGAAACTCAATCCTATTCCATTTTGAAGTTGATGCCTTTCTGCTGCTTGCACTTAAAATTCATATCTTATTTTAAAATATTCCAGAAAAACCGCTGGAACCCAGAAGACGGAGGGGATTAGTCTCAATCTCATCATAATTGGCTGTTTTATAAGCTATGAAATTGCCTGGTCTTAATCCTATATTTTTCTATTAGGCAAATATAAGAGAGAAAGCAAAGGCAGACTGAACTGCAGCTTAACAGCTCATTTAATAAGGAAAACGGTCACATTAAAAGATTAGTGATTCATATGTCAATTCCTGTGCATCAAATCTTAGCAAAACTGGTGAAGCAGTTGTAACACATGACTGTAGGAGATAACTGAACATATATTCCAAAATAAGAGTTAAAAAAAGTTCTGGAACAAGGTAGCAAAGCAGTCCAGGATACAATCAGAAAGTGATAAGGTTCATCTTGGTAAGTATAACTATTTCTCTGTGAAACACTGTACATAGCCATGAGTCTAGCACAGAGGTAGGCAACCTTGGCTCCTTTATGACTTGTGGACTTCAACTCCCAGAATTCCTGAGCCAGCCATACTGAGGGGAAAGGAAGAGGTTTCCAAGCTGAGCCATGCTGGATCAGGAATTCTGGGAGTTGAAGTCCACGAGTCATAAAAGAGCCAAGGTTGCCTACCCCTGGTCTAGCATTAATTTGAAAGGATTATTTATTGATGTTTCCACCATTAGAAACGTTTTAGAAAAATTAAGATACAACATTTCATCTGACTCTCCAAATAAAATGCCTATAGGAAATAACAGAAGGCAAACCTAGTATGAATAGTCCTGGACTTACAACCAGTCGCTTAGCAACCATCTGAAAGGACAAAAGACCCCTCCCCCCCAAAGGTATTTGTGACCTGGATTCAAAGTTCCGATGGCTACCCATCATGTGATCTCATTTTGGGTGCTTGGCAACTAGCCCACATTTATAGCTATTCAGAGTGTCCTGCAATCATGTGACCATGATTTATTACAGTTTGGCCAGAAACTGGCATTTACTTCCAGTTTCTGGTAAAAAAATGCCCATTGGGGACAATGGGTTTGCTTAATGACCATGAATTCACTTAATGATTGTGATGATTCCCTTAACAACTGCTGCAAAATGTGTTTTAAAATCGGATCAGTCATGTGACGACCCATTTAATGACTGGCACAACTTATGAATGCAATTCCAGGTTTCCGGTTGTGAGTCAAGGACTATTTGTTAACACTTTATGAAAGGATCAAATACAGTACTGACCAGCTGAAGAGAGTCTAGTTTTTTTTTTCTTCAACTTTCTGCTGCTTATCGAGAAAGAGAGAATCAAATATAAGGCAGCCAATTAAACAGAGCTGGCATTTCAAAAACACTGGAGTATTACCGTGCTTTTCTTTAATTTTAAATCAGATATATATGTGTGGCAATTCTGCTGCTTTAACTTCGGACCTACCTGAACACTCTAAAGCAGTCCCAGCCTGAGAATCCTTGCCTCCTACCTCAGGATTCTTAGCAGCAACTGGCTTATTCATCGTTTCCATGGGGCCCCCAGGAGCTGGAGCTACAACAATAGTTTCAACTATTCAGAAATCCTACAGTGCCCCTATATATGTTTTTTGAGGTCAGCTGCTCAAGTGGAAAATATATCCAATCATGCAGAAAGATGTGTTATCCTCAAGTTGCCAAAGACAAACAGCACAGGAATAAAAAAAATAGTATAGAAAATGCCAGTATTAGAAATAGACAAATCAAATCATCTAACCGAATTAGTGCCATTGTACTGGCAGATTTGAATTAATTCAATGCCTACCTTCGTGGCTTCTTCAGATTGTGATAAGATGTTTACATGCACTCATTTGAATTCAGTTAACATCAGCTGCTGAATGTTAGTAATGATGCATCAAAAGCCAATCTAGATGAGCTCATGATGCATTAGCAGGGATGACTACAACCACTTCATCATAGGACAAAAACCAGTAAAAGATAACTTTAAAAAAAATGAGTTGTCAGAAACCGCTTACTATAATACATACTGAAAACCAAAATAGCTTGTGTTAATTTGAATTATCCGCTAGAAATGCATTTTGGATTTAAAATGAGGTTTTTTTCCTATATCACAGACATGACAATTTAAAATAGGTCTCTCTCATTGTTCCAGAAATAGAGCTAGACAAGATTTTTTTTTTTACCAGTCTCATAATTACAAGCCAGTTTACAAGCTTAGATAAGTAAATCTGAAGCAACTGGAACATGGTAGAGGCAAATTAGACTCAATGGTTGTGAATACGGTGGTCCTTCTTTAATGACTGCCTCATTTAGTGACCGTTCTCAGCTAAAATGATGATTTAAAACTTTAGAACCAATCCTTGCATTTATGATCTTTGCAGGTCTGTGAAGCAAAGCAAAACTGAAGTAAGATTATAAGCAGAGTCACAGTTACTTAGTGATTGCTTTGTTTAGTAACCAAATTGCTAGTCCTAACTGTAGTTGGCAGGTCCCCATATCCAATTGTCCCCAACCTTTTTGGCACCAGGGACTGGTTTCATGGAAGACAATTTTTCCACAGATTGGGGGGGGGGGGAGGAGCACAGAATAGATGTGCAGTTTTGCTCGCCTGCCGCTCACCTCCAGTTGTGTGGCCTGGTTCCTAACAGGCCATGGATTGGTATCAGTTCTGCAGCCCAGGGGTTCCCTTCCCTTAATCAATCTCTCCTTTGCTCTCAGTACTTGAATATTCATTTAGACACACTGTTTCCACTACGGAAAAAGTCTGCTGCACGTTTCTCCATACTATAATGGGGTCAGGGCATTTTCTGGGATAGAATTTGGGGTTGGAAGTCCACCCGGGGCTGTGGGATGGGGAAATAATCCTTGCTGGGAACTGTTTTCTGCGTTGTATTTGGTCAAATGATGGTTTTGATGAATTGTTAAGAATGAACAGCATTTTACAAAGGAAGACATAGAGGAACTTTCCATTCAAACCATGCAGTTCTTCTCTAACTTGGATTTGGTGCAAAACGTGAAGATTGTTTCCTGGCTCCAGTGCAATGCCATGTTTAACCTCTACCCCCCCCCCCCACAAAAAAAGAGGTGGATCTAAGTGTACAAGCAACTATATCTAGCCGGATGATGCAGAACTACTTTTTGGCTGAGAGCACACCCGTGTCTGATTTCCACTGGGCAGACTGTATACTCTTTAAAAGCATCACTTTCCAAGTCAAATGATGCAGGGATGATTTGCACAAGAGTGATCAGGACTTAGGCAAGTGCTTCTAGAGTAAACTAAAGGTTTAATCATGGCCATTCATAGATAGATAGCAGAGAAAACTTCCTTTAAAATATCTTGGTGTAAGATTGGCAAAGTGCTCTTCCCTGCTCTCCAGTGCTAGAATTGATGAGGGACAACTCTTACATGCAAATGGCTTGGTTACCGTGTGTAGGAAAGGCAAGATCTGGGAATAAAATCTGATGTTGCAGACCCTCCCTTCATTTTGGGCTCAGTAATAGAAAGCTCCCCAAGTGAATTCATATATGTAGATGGTAGAAAATCACTTGGATTTTATAATAGTCTGTACGATTTTCTAACTATTTCTAGTTTGGTAAGATAACTCCAATCTCCTGGCACATAGGTCTACTGATGTCCAAAAGCTCTTTTTAAGAAACTGATAGGTTGACTAGATTGAGGTATCAGTTTCCCAACAGTTGGGTGCTATTAGCATACTCAGTATAATTTTGTTCTCCAGCTCTGAACTAGTCTCAGGAGCCTGAGTTAATGGAGATTGGGGAAGGCATGTAGCAGCTCTTTGGGCCATGTGGCATAAAGGTGTTTACTGCCCATAATTCTTGAGACAGGGAGCATGAAATGAAGTTATTTTGCCTTGAGCTGAAGGGAGCTATCAGAACATCCACTGTTAGATCGTCAACATAATCTGCTTGAACGCCCTGAGGCTGAGGTCCATTATCTGAGTTCTAAACCTCAGCAGTTGAACTTATCTGATGCTCAGCCAAGAAGTTTGTCTTATTCATCAGCTTTGATTTGCTGAGTTTTGGTAGTGCTATCTTTTCACAAGTTCTTTTAGATTATCCCAGAAGATAGAAGCTTTCTTCAACTATTTATCCTAAGTAGGGGTCTGCAACCTTAAACACTCAGAGCCACTTGGATTATTTCCCAGAGAAAACACTGGGAGCCGCAAAACCTGCGTGTGCACGCAAAGGGTGGGGAGCTTGATTAAAGAGTTTAATTAAAAGGGGCGTTGGTCTTACCTGAACGCCTTTTCTCAGTACGGAGATGGATAATCCACGGATGGGTTTTCTCTGTCTGCCTGCTCTTGAGACCAAGTAGCCAAAGCTTGACACGCCCCCACTTCCTGTGGAGTCCATTCTTAACGAGGGCGAATTGGCTGATGATTGACGAGGTATTGGCTCTCAGCTCCCTACTAGCGGCCTGCTGGCCTTGGGGTGGGTGTGGATTATCCATCTCCGTACTGAGAAAAGGCGTTCAGGTAAGACCAACGCCCCTTCTCCAGTACAGGAGATGGATAATCCACGGATGGGACGTACCAAAGCCTCACTGTCCCAAGGGGTGGGAAACAGATAAGGCCGGTAGATTGATCTCTGAGACAACTTGCTGGAGGACCCTCCTACCAAAGGAGGCGTCCGCCGATGCAAAGCGGTCTATCTTGTAGTGTCGTATAAACGGGGAAGGCGAGGACCATGTCGCGGCCCTGCAAACTTCCTCGATTGACGCCTGGGTAGCCCATGCCGCCGAAGTTGCAGCGCTTCGGGTGGAATGGGCTGTGAGATGACTTGGGGGCGGCAGGGATGATACATTGTAAGCTTCTGCGATACAGCTTCGGATCCACCTTCCAATGGTGCCCGCGGAAACTTTCCGCCCCAAGGTGCCCGCTTGGAAGGACACAAATAGGGCCTCCGATTTGCGGAAGGGTTCTGTACGCTTTATATAACGCCGCAAGGCTCTGCGGACGTCCAATGTATGCCACTGCCGCTCCCGGTCATGTGTTGGATTTGGACAGAAGTTTGGGAGAATTACTTCCTGTGTCCTGTGAAAGAGTGAATTCACCTTCGGTATGAAGGCAGGATCTAACCTAAGGACCACCCTGTCCTTGTGGAAAATGCATAGGTCGTTTCTGACTGACAGTGCGGCCAGTTCCGAAATTCGTCTGGCCGATGTGATGGCAATCAGGAACGCCACCTTTAGCGACAGGTGTCGCAAGGAAACGGTCGCCAATGGTTCAAATGGTGACCGAGTGAGTGCGTGAAGGACTCGCGGTAGTTCCCAGGACGGGTACCTGTGAATTACTGGAGGTCTGGTGTTATAGGCGCCCTTGATAAAGGCGCGGATCCTGGGGTGGTGAGCTAAGGGAACCGAATCCGTGCAGGTGAGGAGGGTGGACAAGGCCGCCACTTGCCTGCGGATGGTCGCGGGGGCGAGGCCTCTGTCTAGTCCCTCCAAGAGGTAATCTACTATCTGAGGGATGTAGAGTTTGTGTAAGTCAAACTGCCGTTCCCTGCACCAAAGGCAAAAATTTTTCCAAGTGGAGTCATAAATGCGGTTTGTTGCCGGACGGCGTGAAGCTTGAATTATGGTAATGGCCCCGGGAGAGAATAGTTCCTGTGCCATTATCTGGCGCTCAAGTGCCAGGCGGTCAGTTGTAACCATTGGGGTTCCGGGTGACTGATGGTTCCCTGGTGTAGGGACACTTGATGAGGGGGAATGTTCCATGGGGGCGACTGAGACAGGTTCATCAGGTCGGCGAACCACGGTCTCTGTGGCCAATATGGTGCTACTAGGATCACTTCTGCCCGCTCCTGAATCAGCTTTCGGATGACCGCCGGTATGAGTGGTAGTGGGGGAAAGGCATAAAGCAGACCCTGAGGCCACTGAGTTCTCAGAGCGTCCGTCCCCTCTGCTCGCGGGTTGAAGTAACGAGAGTAAAATCTGGGGAGCTGGGCATTGTCTGATGATGCGAACAGATCGAGGATCGGGTACCCGAACTTGCGGGAGATGTCTAGGAACAAGTTCGGGTGTAGCCCCCACTCCGAAGGGTCCACTGTGGTGCGGCTTAGGAAGTCCGCTTGCTGGTTGTTGACCCCCGATATGTGTTCCGCTTTTAGTGACTTCAGATTGGGCTCTACCCAGCTGAATAGGAGTCGTGACTCTGTCATCAGGGTTTTTGATCTGGTCCCCCCCTGCCGATTGATGTGCGCCTTGGCTGCTACGTTGTCTGTTAGGACTAGAACGTGGTGGCCTCTGATTCTGTCTTTGAATTGTTGCAAGGCTAGGTGGATAGCCCTGAGTTCTAGCCAGTTGATGTTGTTTCTCAGATCCGTGGCGGACCAACGTCCCTGTACAAACTGGGAGTCCAGATGGGCTCCCCAACCATACAGACTGGCGTCTGTAGTGATGGTAACTCTGACTGGTTCCTTGAAGGGTGACCCCTTGGTCACGGCCCGAGAGCACCACCAGCGTAGCGCCCTGCGGATTTGTGCCGTGACCCTGACTAGGTGGTTGGATGCGCTGGTGTTCTGCCGTTGGTAAGGGAGCAGAAACCACTGTAGTTCCCGTAGGTGGAGCCTGGCCCAGGGTACAATGGCTATGGCCGATACCATCTTGCCCAATAATTGGGAAAGTGTTAGTATCGGAACTGAACGTTGCCTGTGAACCCAGCGAGCCAGTTCCCTGATGCCGGCCACCCGGTCTTGGGAGAGATAGACCATACAGTTGGTTGTGTCTATCATGGCCCCCAGATGCAGCAGCCTGGACGAGGGAACTGTCTGGCTCTTCTGAAAGTTTACTGAGAATCCGTGTAATTGGAGGACGCGAATGACGGTCCTTACGTCCGCCTGAGCTGTCTGTAGGGATGTTGCTTGGATTAGTATGTCGTCTAGGTAACATTGGACGCGTATTGGGATTTTTCTCAGTTTGGCGGCTACCGCTGCTAGTATCTTGGTAAATACCCTGGGTGCCGAAGATAGACCGAAGGGGAGAGCTCTGTATTGGAAGTGTTTTCCCCCGTAACAGAAACGTAGGAACCGGCGGTGGTTTGGGTGGATGGGGATGTGAAGGTAGGCTTCCGTGAGGTCTATCGATGCCAGGAAGTCTCCTTCTCTGATGCTTCCCAGGATGGACTGAAGGGATTGCATCTTGAATTTTTTGTATGTGATGTAGCGGTTGAGGTTTTTTAGGTCCAGGATTGCCCTCCATCCTCCTGAAGTCTTTGGAACCACGAAGAGGATGGAGTAAAATCCTCTGTCTCTGTATTCCGCTGGGACCGGTTCTATGGCTTGAATGTCCAACAGGTGTTGGATGGCCTCCTGCATGAGTTTGCGTTTGGTGGGGTTCCTGGAGACCGAGCAGTTGATGAGTCGGTCTGGGGGTGTGACCAGGAACTCCAGGGACAGCCCGGACTGGATGGTTTGTAGTACCCAGTTGTCCGTGGAGGTCTGCTCCCACTGGTGGAAGAAGTGAGCTAGTCTTCCTCCAATGGGTAGGTCTATGTAGGAGTCATTTTGTCTTCCGGTACGGACGACCCGTTCCACGAAAGGGTCGTCTCGACTGGTTTTGTTGTCTGGGCTGGAACCCCGGTCTGTCGTAGGGGCGGCCGTACGGTTTGTTCTGCCTGGGAGTGAATGGCTTGGGTGCCTGACTGATAGGCGTGGTTGTCGGTTGGCGAAAGGACTGCCTACGAAAGTAAGGTGTGGTACGTTTGTCTGACCTTTTGTTCAAGTGTGCCATGACCTTCCGCTTGTCTTTGTTCTCTACAAGATAGGGGTCCAAGGCCTCCCCAAACAGACCGTTGCTTGAGTAAGGGGCGGTCGCTAGCCGCCACTTAGCCTTGGTGTCAGCTTGCCAGTGTTTTAGCCATAGCATTCTCCTGGCAATTATGTTGGATGCTATGGATCTGGATGAAAAAATGGCCGATTGTTCGTATGTCCTCCATAGGAACTATGGTTTGTAGTTGTTGCAACCAGATGAGGGTGGCCCGGACAAAAAAGGAGGCCGAGGTGGCTGCTTTGATGGCCCATGCCGCTGTCTGGTGGGTTTTGCGAAAGGCTTGTTCCCACTTTTTGTCATCTGCCTTAAGGGCCTCCACTAGGTCCCCAGCCATGGCTGTCTGGGAGACCAAGGGGGTCCAGGCTTCATCTACTTTAGGAATTTCTAAGGCCTCATTGAGGTCTGTGGCAGT
Organism: Crotalus tigris; assembly: GCF_016545835.1. Taxonomy (NCBI): domain Eukaryota; kingdom Metazoa; phylum Chordata; class Lepidosauria; order Squamata; family Viperidae; genus Crotalus; species Crotalus tigris. The sequence goes on along the minus strand of NW_024100610.1, from coordinate 2,010,403 downwards.
GCTGTATAATTTTTTGTCCGTACCACTCACTGATGGGAAGGAAGCGGGAGAGTCCCATGGCTTCTTGATCCCTTTCAGGAAAATGGCGGGGCAAGGTATATGGTGTTGCGTTGTCACCTTTTCTACGAATACGGGTCTGGATGTGGTGGCCGGTGTCGCTTGCGGCTGAGAAAACTGATCCGTCCCCATGTCCGCAATGGCTGTGGCCTTGCGTAGTATCGTGAGGAAGCGGTTGGGATTAAATAATCCCCCTGAGGGGGGCTCAGGGGGAAGTTCCTCATCCTCTGACATAGAGATCCCAGGTTGATCCTCCTCTTGTGGTGAAGAATAACCACTCATGGAGGACTGGGCCGGGGAGACGGGTTCCTGAATGCCTGAGGACTCTGAGGGGAGTTCCGAGTGTGGCATGGCTGAGATGGAGAGCCCCTAGTCGTGGTGGGCAGAGCGCTGTGCTAGGGCTCGGTCCACCACTTTGGTTAATAGGGCCTCTAGCCGTCCATCTGCCCAGATGTCCCCTATGTCATTACCTTTGGGTGTGGTGACCGCAGGTGGAGAGTTGGACTCAGTGGTTGTGCCTGCCGCCGTGGTTGTTTGTTGGGCTGATGTAGATGGCGGATCCAGTGGTTGCGGTGTTCCTGGAATGGACCACGCGCTCTGGGTTGATGTGGATGGACCCAATGGTAATTCCATCTCGGTGGCCGCTATTTGAACCAATTCCAATTGGGCCTGCCTCTGCGCTCTGGAGAACTCCTTCTCCAGGGCCTGGTGCCTACGGCTGGCTTGCTTTTCCGCCAACTTGGAGGGCCTCTTGAGCGAGTGTTTTGTCTTCGCTTTGCACTTGCCTGCCGCCTTCTGGTCAGAAGGTGTGTTGCAGCCGTAATTGGGAGATGAAGGGGTCGTGCTCATGGATTGAGGCAACGAGGGTCCCTCCATTCCGTTTGAGCAGTCCCAGAAAAACTGAGAAGACGCTCAGGCAGGCAAGTATTGGCGGGAGCGAAATTGGAACAAGTACCAGGACTGTTCCCCTGATCACCCGACCACAACAAAAATATTCTCTCTGGGCTAAGGTCACGGTAGCTGAGGGAGGTACCGAAGGCACGTTTGGAACCACTCTTTGGGTTCCGCCCGGAGGCCTTAGGTGACCAGGCAACGTGCACCAGTAGAAAAAGGAAAAGGGAGGCAAAAAATATCAGTGGCGACCTCAAAAGGGTCTGTAGGCCTGACTTAATACACAACAGGTATCAAATGGCGGTCACCTAGAGCGGAATTTATTCTTATTAATACTATTACTATTATACTAATAATAGGAACAACAATAATAAAATAATAATAACAACAACAACAACAATGGTGATGATGATAATATTGTGTGTTCTGCCTTTAGGCCTGTTGGCCCTGCAGTCGCTTAATTTTTAGCTTAAAAAAAAAATTTTTTTAATTATTATTATTTTTAAATTTTATGTATTTATTATTATTATTATTATATTTTGTCCTATTATTATATGTGTGTATCGGGGGTGGAGCGCTGGCTGTGCGCTCCTATTCGCCTTTCTCTGGCAAGAGATGGCAGCCGCAGCTCGTTTCTCCCTGAAAACGGGCTTTGTGGATCCCAGGAGGGTTCTCTAGCCTCTGTTTCTTGGTTGGGGCTTACTCCCTTCCTGTGCTTCGGCTTTTTAAAAAGGAGGGTGGCTGCGGCTCGTTTCCCTCTGAAAATAAGCTCCGCAGCCTCCCAGAAGCTGCTTGTGCCCGGGGATTTAAATTTGGCGCACTGGTGACGTTTTAAGGGAATCCCAGTCAGGGATTGCCTTTGTTGCCTGAAAACGGCAACTAAAATGGCGCCCGCGGTTGCCCTGGGCTGCTAGGGAATCTCCGATGATCCGAATTCAAGTTTGAATCCGGACCTGGAGATTGTTATTTTTTCCCCCAATTTGAGGAAAAAATCCCTTGGAAGGTTGGGGAGAAAAGCTCAGCAAGTGGTCTCTGCTGATGCCTTCCCCCCCCCCTTTTCCACCTCCAGAGCCCTGGGGCTGGCTGGGATCCGTGGGGAGTTTCCCCCCCCACACCCCCTTTTTCAATTTTAATATAGGATCAGGGATGATCCCAAGGAAAACTTAGTGGTTGGGGAAAAGGTTCAGCAAGTAGTCTCTGCTGATGCCTTCTTCCCCCCCTTTCCACCCCCCAGAGCCCTGGGGCTGGCTGATATCTGTGGGGAAGTTTCCCTCCCCACCAATCCCTTTTTTAATTTTAGGTTTGAGATCAGGACTGATCCCCAGAAAATTTTGTGGTTAAATTCCTATAGGTGGCAATTTTTTTTTTTTTTTTTGGAAGGGGAAGCCAATTATCAAGGGATAATCAATCAATGGATTTCTTGTCTAACCTGATAAGCTGAAAGCCACGCCAAAACGAGTCTTCTCGAGCAGAGACCAAGTTAAGAATGGACTCCACAGGAAGTGGGGGCGTGTCAAGCTTTGGCTACTTGGTCTCAAGAGCAGGCAGACAGAGAAAACCCATCCGTGGATTATCCATCTCCTGTACTGGAGAAAGAAAGAGTTCTCTCTCTCGTTCTCTCTCTCCCCCCCTCCCTCTCTCCTGCTCACCTGGCAAGCTGGCTTCAGGCTCTTCTCCAACAAGCTGACACACATTATTGGGCTGGCTCTCTCCTGCCCTTCCTGCTGAGACACAGCAAAGGGAGGAGCCCCGCCCAATAAGCTTGTCAGCTCGCTCTCTGCAAATGGCAAAGGAGGCTGCGAGCCGCAGGACAAGGCTCAAAGAGCCACATGCTCCGGAGCCAAGGGTTGCCGACCCGTGTCCTACCTAAGCAATCAAGCCTTCTCTCCTAAGGGTGGTGTTCTCTGATTAATAAAGCCTGGTCAGAGAGCCTTCCCTTTCCAAGAGTCACAACCTGAGAGATGTCTTCACTTTCAGTGGAATTGATAGGTGTCTTCTGAATATTTGGACTATTTGGTCCTGGAAAGGGAGAAGCATTTACTTCAGGGAAGGGAAATTTCAATAATACATCGATACAAACAATCATCTAACCCTGGAGACTGTGACAATTGTAAATTTCAAGCAGCTGGTTTGGAGGAATTGTGTGACAATCTGTTGGATGGCTCTTTTCTGTTCTTTACAAGGGAGATCAGGTCTCTTTGGTGTCCACGATGGTGTCCAGGTGCTGTAGGGCATGTGCTGGTTGAAATATGCTCTTGACTCTTTGATGTATAATCATGATGCATATGTCTCTCTTTGCCTGTTCTGTCAAAGGGAACTTGAATAGCAGGTTATTTACCCAGAGGTACACATGTACTCCCTATGATTTGAAGTGGACTATGATAGTTACTATCGCCTTCATGTATATTCTGCGAGCTGACTGGCTAAATGAGAAATTCCCCGATGCTGAAACCCAAGGAATGTTCTCTGGGATTGATAAGTTGGAATATGTAAATGGGCCACCTGTTAAGTCTAGCAAACCTGTGGCATATTTTTTTCTAAATATTCTCTCACTGGCTATCATGTTTTCAATCTTGAACATGCAGTATTTGATATGGCAAGATAGTCTGCTATTCCCTGTTCTTTTTGGATATCATTAATATGGAGAAGAAACCATAAACTCTCTCACCCATGTGACCTCTAAGGCTAACAAAGAAGGCACATGGGTGAGAGGGCCTGTGATTTGGTGACAGCTTATAGCAGATGTTTGGTTGTTCTATACGACTAGGAAGAAGTGACACTCTTGGGACAAGGAGGCCTGGTAAATGTGATGGTATGTGTTAGATTATCTTTAGGAATATTATATCTGATATGAATCCAAAGGTAGAGCAGTGTATTGGCCATCTCATTACCTAAAGGAACAATGACAAATCTACTGGATTTGGACACCACTATGTTGGCTAAATTCTCTAGAAAACATTAAGCATGGAATTAAAAAGTTAGAAATTAAACTATTTATTTGGCCTCCTCGCAGAAAGCTCCACGGAATCTCCAGACACTATGTTACTGTCCATTGCTGACTACTAGGTTAAGGTCTCCCCAAAAGGAAAGTGAAAAGCCATGAAAACTAAATAAAGCAAAAAGAAAAAATGTCACCAGGGCAGTTCTAGCCATGCTAGCTTGCAGGCTTGTCTACTCTCCAGAGGAAACCAGAAGGAACTATTGCCTTCTACAGCAGAGGTCCCCAACCTTTTGAGCACTAGGGACTGGTTCAGTGGAGAAAGGTTTTTTCACGGACTGGAGAGTGCGTGGTTTTGTGTGCTGCCTACATCCCACGGATGGGGCTTTGCTTGTTTGTGCAGACCGGTTGCTGGCATGCCACGGCCTGGTACCGGTCCATGGATTGGGGACCCATTCTACAGGACGTGACATCACAACCCTTTCTAGCTCTCTGGAACCAGAAGGAGAGCTGTATCTATTTCTGAATGCCCTTGCTCTGGTGTAAGAATAGAAACAGGTACTTGATGGCTGCCCAGAAGAGCAACATCTGTGCTGCCCAGAGTGCTCTTCACAGAACACTCAATGGAACTCCAAAGTTTCCCTATGCTTTCAAACCACACTTGCCATCCTTGGGATAGAAAACACTATATTATAACAATTCAGCAGTGGACAATAAAATGAATTTTAGGTTTTATGATAATTGTAAATCCTATGTTTAATTACTGCCATATTACTCTATTAGGTCTCTATCTTTTTGTAGCTCTTTGTTTCTTAAATGTTTTAATAAATACATGAACTTATTTACAAAAAAGAAACAACAACCCAGTAATGGACAAATGCCACATACGAGTGTGTATAGAAGCCAAGTCATAAATCATGTAGTATCCCTTAAGCTTCTAGCCAGAAATGTGGCAAATAATTAAATCTAATTATTTGCTATCCAGCATACAAAATTTCCTCAAGATATATCACTTGAAACATAATAGGGAGTAAAGTTCAAAATTAGTAAATCCAATATAGTAAAGGTATGCACACAACACACCCAAACACATTAAAATACAAACAGGGTTTTTAAAAGCTCATAGCTCACAATTCTAATCCATCAAAATGAGGCACACTCTTTGCCAATCTCATGTATAGCCAAGCACATCATGCTTAATAAATAAATGCCAATCTGCTCTAATATCTCATCTGATAACCCCAACAAATAAATATATGAAGAAAAAAAATCCAGTAGCTTAGTTATTAGTATTGTCCATATACATTAAAAGTAGCTGTCTTCCTGATGTTCTGGATTAAAGCACAAATTAACACTCAATTAGCACTTGTGGGGAGTGGGAGGAAAGCTGCTCCAAAGTATCAATGAAATGGAGCATTTAGTTCCAGCCTTCAATCATGCTGTTGTTCACTCCAAAAACATTCCCCAAATATGTACGTAGCCATTTGTAATGTTTCCTCTAAATCAGGGGTGTCAAACTCGATTGAGGGCATCAGCAGTGTGGTGGCCTTCAGGGAGGTAGGAGGGGCTGGGAGGGCATGGATAGGTGGATATGGTCAGCTCATCGCTTGCATTGGGGTGTGATAAGTGGGGCTAACGGGAGATCTGAGGGTCTCCGGTGGAGGGGGGGTGGGACTGGGGCAGGCACCGGGACCTAGTCCACTGGAGGAGCCTTGCTGTCCCTCTTGGTGGTGCGGGCTGCCCAGGACCCTGGGCGGTGGGCACCCGTTCTGGCCCTCAAGCTCCTGGGGCGCTGGGACACTGTGACCCAGCCGGCTTCCTGGGGGGTGCCTGGCCAGGCATGGGGCAGGTTTGGGGCTGGGCTCAGGCGAAGCCAGGAGAGGAGTTCCTCCTGTTTGCTAGGGCCATTGCAGCAGACAGGTTTATCTCGCATGTGCAGCGGAGCTGGAAGATGAAGTTGGACAGTGGGGGCCCAGTGGGCAGGAGCCATGGCATGATATCTGCCTCACCGCAGCCCCACCATCCGTCTTTGCTTGCCCACGCTTGCTACGGCTGGGATGTGCCCCCCCCCATGCTTCTGCCTCTGTCTGCTTGGAGGGCTAGCCCGGTACTTGGACCCACCTGCCCTATGCGGGCTGTGGAGCTCTAGGGTGCCGGCTGAGAGGCTGGGGCTGCTGCCAGGCACCGCCCGTCCCTGTGCGCTTGCCACCTCCTGTGTGTGTGAGGGGGTGCACCCAGCCGGTCTGGGGTGAGCCGGGGCAGCCGGTCTTTTGCCATCTCCAGGGTGGCACCGTGGGCCAGATCTGGGCCCATCGTGTGCCAGATGCAGCACACAAGCCTTGATTTTGACATGTCTGCTCTAAAATTCTTATTTAACCATATAGCAACCCTATCAGATAAATGTGTATTTTTAATTCCACTACTACAGATAAGAGGATGAAGATAACAGATGATTTCCTTAAGGCTATTGGGCAAACTCATGGTTGAATGCATGGAACTCTCTCCACAAAGGAGTTCTATTGGTCTTCATGCTGATGGAGAATGTATTCAAGGTATCTAAATCATCCAAAATACTAACCTGTCTCAGCCTGAGGCTGGGGCAGCTCCTGTTCTGTTGCTGGGACAGTTTCTGTGGCTTCTCCAGGCATTTCTAATAGAAGAGGAACAAAATAAAATATATTTTTCCCTATATCTTATCTATTATAACATTGTAAAATACTTTACTACAATAAAGACTTAATCTGTTGCAGTCACAATACTGAAGCAAACCACTTACGTATAAGAACTTTAGGTACAGTATTAAGCTATTAATCCCAAAAAAGCAATTTATTTCTATATTCAACTAAAAGTTTTAAAGTATTCAAAAACATTGATTTAGTCTTCATTTTTGTAATCTTATAACTGCCTTATTTCAGTTAAATGGTCAATGCTTATGATCTAGCAACAAAAATTAAGGTCCAATTATTGGTCTGAAGTTTTTAGTGTATATTCTGCCAGTTCAACTGTGAAAGATGTATACACCTAACGCAAGTATCCATAGCTAAGTTTCTTTACTAGATATTGTTCATATTGAAAAGCCTTTACACACAATTTCTACCCTCCTCTAATAAAGTGTGGTTCTGATTTAACAGAGCTCCTTGGGTTTTTTTTAATCATACTTCCATCAATGTGTACCTTCCATATATATATTTTATAAAGTCAACATCCCTTTGCATGCCACTTCATCAGAAGGATGAACTGAGCAAGGGGACAGTTTCAGTACTCCTTCCACTAAATATATTATGCCTGTGTGTTGACACTACCACCGTCATTATTCCACTTATCATCCTAAAAGTTTTATTACTAATTTTTGACCCATCTTTGCTCGGTCCCTTGATTTTATGGGAATACCTTCCAAGAACAAAGTGTGTGAATAGCAAGGAATTCACTCTCCGGGCAAATTCTGTTACCGTACCGATACTTGATCAGATGCATAAAATCTATGTGGCCCCTAAGAATCGATTCCAACTCTGGCCACAACCCTTTCAATTATTTATAACACAATGTTCAAGGGAAAGGAGCCATCGTTTAGCAGAGATCATCCAACCACCGACCACAATTAAGCACAAACCAAGACCAGTCCAAGAATGTAAAGCTCTCCTGTTTCTAAGCTGAAGACCTCCTGCTTTAGCCGAAACACCAGAGTCTTTCTAAGTAGGGACGGCCTTCTCCCTGTGCGTTCAATACCGAACATCATTTTCCGTCCCCAAACTCCAGTGAGCCTCTGGCCGTGAACCGAAGTCTTTCCAAGGCCGCCCTGACGCCGCATAACCCAGAGCAAATGGCCCAAGCGGCCTATTCGGAGCCCCCGCCGAATCTAACCGTCCGAGCTCCCCTCGCCGCCATCGGCACATCCCCTTGAGCGACTTCAGCTTTTCCCACTTAGGCGGCTCCCCGCCAGCCGGGTTACAGAGCCATCGGAAGCAGATGCCGGCGGATACAAACGATGAAACTTACTGTACGAGACGACCCGGGCGCAAGATGGCGGAAGAAAAAGACAGAACGGTGAAAGGGGGGCAACTTCCGGTATGCGTCAGAACAGCTTCCGGGTCCTAAGAGTCTGTTTTACCACGTGCTGTTTCGGCAATGCTTCCCGACTCTTCCGGAGGTTGCTTGTAAAAACTTGAGATGCGTCAAGCAAAAGTTGGGAGAAGTTCCTTATTCGCGGAGGAAAAAAAAAAAGTCATCGACAATAGGAAAAATAAAGACGAATTAATCTGTTTATGAACAGATGATTCTTAATATTTGCTGTGTTGTGGTATCTATTTAGTTATAACATTTCTGCACCGCCCACCTTAAGTGACACAGAAGTGTTTACAGAACTATAAAAACACAAATTAAAAACAGAATGAAAGCAAAGTTAAAATAAAGCTGTTAAAAAGAGAGGAAGCACTCGCAAGCCACCAAGTATCCGCTATCGCTCTTTAGATCTCCATGCTAATTGGCAGAGCCAGGTCCTGACGATCTTCCGGAAGACCAAAAGAGTGGGGCCCGTCCCTGGGGTAAGATGTTTCAAAGGGCGGGGGCATCAGGAGAGAAAATTCTCCCTGGATCCCAACAGTCGGAATTCTTTAACCAACGTAGCTTTTCTGCCTGACCGGTTGGGATGGATCGATGTAGTAGAGTCGAGATGGTTCATTTCGAACATCAGTTACAGTGGTGATGAGTGCATTGTGTTGGGAGACTTAAAAAACCAGGTTAAGGATAGATCGTGAACAAAATCCATGTGGTTGCTAGGGGTCGAAAACGACTAGTTGGCATCAGTCAATTTCCAAGATTGAGGCCGTCACTTGTTCTGGCTGCGAATTATGAAAAGTTGTAGCTCAATATCTCCAGTGGCGTCGTAGCTGGCGGAAGCTGAACTAGGTGCCACAAAGATGCGCTTGTCTCGAGAAAGTCAGCAGGGAGATGCTGGGTCGGCGGAGAAAATCCTAATGCAGCTTATAGTGAGGATAAGGGGAGAAAAACGGAGAGAACTTTTGTCCTGCGCTTGAAGTAAACTTAAGCAGGAGCTACCGTCAATTTCAGGTCGGGAAAGCTTATCTTGGTTACACCGGAATCAGATTCAGTTCACCAGCCCCAGGAATCGAAATGGGAGACTCCGTAAGTGGATCCTGTTTCTCCTTAAGTGAAGTTTGGCCCCCTGGAGAATTCTACAGAAGTGGCGTTGCCAGGTTGTTTCTATTACAGATATTGTATAAATGCGCTTGCACTAGTCTTTTGTAAACTATGTGAGATATCCACCTCAGTCACTCGATTTTACAAATTCTCATCCCACCTTTTTTAAAGTCTTTTTAAAAAAAAAACCAAAAAAACCCACAACCTTGGAGTAAGCGGATATTGTGAGAACTAGATGGGAAACCTTCTGAGTCTCTTATAACCAACAAGATTCTGTGTAGAGATCAAACAGTAATATGGGCGAAAGAGGTTTTAAGTATTTGCCTCTTTGCTGTTTTAACTTGCTGCTGCTTTTAACTCTGGATCCAGCACCAAAGTAGAGAGGAAAGTTTAAAAATTTAACTGAAGTGAGGCAAAATTAATGGAAGATGCTTTTTTAAAACTTGACATGTTAACAAGATGTATTGTACTATTAAATCGTAGATTACCCCATGTTTGAATTACTTCTCAGACATTTAAAAACAATGCAAGCCTACAGGCTGAAATTTTGGCCTGCCCTTCATTTTTTTCAGTCTAAAATATGAAATATAAAGTTCTGTGAATCAATAGATATCTATATTGGATTTGATAGGATGTTACCAGAGTAATAAAATGTATGCTATAGCACTCTTGAACTCATTGGGAATTAATTCCAAGTAAACATGCATAGAATTAAGTTGCAAGTGAGATTCTTTTCAATAGGCTGCATGGTATGATTTTTTTCTGTTCTAGAATATTATAATTTCTGTGGAGACTTTTCCATGTTGCCATGTTCACATAAATCTAAATTCATATGCTAATCATGTTGCAAGTCAACAACAGCTTCTATAATCTTGAGTGTCTTATATTTATGGACAATACTCTTCTATTCTTCCAAAATAGGGTGTTTTTTGTGTTCTAAACCAGTGAAAATGCAGTCTTTCCTCTATTTGGGAACTACATTGGCTCTTTTCCAGTCCTCTGGTAGTTCCCCAGTTCCAGGATCACTGTTTGAATCCATGTTTGGATGCAGAAATTATTTAACAAAGCAGGGAGATTCTTCTAAACCTTAAATATGTATCTAAGATCTTTTGACAAGATCCTCTGCTTGTGAGGAAAGTACCCATGTATCGTTACACAAAAAACAATGCAATTCTTCAAAGACTTAGTGCTGCTTCATGGTGATCCTGAGGTTTTCTGTGCACACTAACTATCCACTGGGATAATTAGTGAAGTAGCTGTTTTGGCCAATATCTTAAAGCAGAGGTCCCCAACCTTTTGGGCACCAGGGGCCAGTTATGTGAAGAGAGGTTTTTTGGTGGACCAGAAAGTGCATGGTTTTGTGTGCCTCCTGCATCTCGCAGATTTGCTTGTTTGTGCGGACTGGTTGCTGGGAGTTGGGGACCCGTTTGAAAGAGTATTGTTTTTTTGTGCAGACATACATGCTGATCTTTTCAATGGCTAAGACTGCTTTGCAGTGTGGTGTTAGAAAAATAGGCATAGGCCTTGTATGGAATGTCTGTTGTCCCAAAGTTCCAACTACAAACAGCAAGGAAACCAGGAAAGCAATTGTTGGTCAACTGAAGGAGTTAATCCCTTCCAGGCATACGTTTCAGGCTGTTGTATATTCTAGCAGTAACTCCGATGGGTGTGTAAAGGTTAAGCAAACTTGTCACTTTTCAGAACTTTAATATTTTTTAATGAAACATTTTTTATAAATTATAAAGACAAGGAAGTTAAGAATGTAACACAGGCACATTGTTTTTACCCATTTATAGAACCAACTTTTCCAGCAGACTTTTTTAACAGAGGGACCACTCTGGAGGTTAGGCCAATTTTCATCTGGTTAAGAGATTACAGAACAACTATCTCTGCTACATTAGGAAATACTGCTTTATTAGAAGTAAAATGGAGCTGAAAAGCCTGACTTTTATGTAGTATTACATTAGATGACTGCATTTTACTCTTATATTTTTACCTGATTTTAAATTATGGAGATTTTTTTATTGTAACATGGTGGTGCATTAGGCTCAGCAGAGATTGCCACTGACAGCATTTATCTGCATGTGGACCTCGTTTTTTTTCCTGTAGTATATGTAAAATTTTATGATTCAACCAATTTATTTATTTTATTCATTTATTTATGAGACTTATATACCGCTTTAAGTGCAAGCACTCTCTAAGCGGTGTACACCAGTAAGCAATGTATATATATATTTACATTGCCCCCAACAATCTGGGTCCTCATTTTACCTACCCCAGAAGGAAGGAAGGCTGAGTCAACCATGAGCCGGTGAGATTTGAACTGCTGACCTGCTGAACACAGTCAGCTAAAGTGGCCTGCAGTACTGCACTCTAACTGCTGCGCCACCTCGGCTCCTTTCAACAAGGATGATGTCATCTGAAAGCTATAGTTTGCAATACTTCTATGTTTTGATTTTAGAAATCCTTGACAGAGTTTTCAAAAGCACTGAAGTAAAAATCCATCTAAAAGTGGGCTGCATTAGCTTTTCAGTGAGGTACTAGATGGTAAAAAACAGATCTACAGGCAATCTTTGGCAAATGACCATTCATTCATGACTGTTTGAAGTTATAATGGTGGTATGACCAGTTGTCAAAATTCCAGACATCCCAGGATTCCTGCTGTTATGTGACCATAATTTGGCACTTGGCAACAGATTTGCACTTACAATTAGTTGCAATCCATTTACAATCTTCCCTGCTGGCTTCCCCAGAAAGTGAATGGGGAAGCCAGCAGGGAAGGTCACAATTGGGTAAGCCTCTCCTACCTATGCACCCCCCTGTGCTTGTGTTGGCTTTTTGTGCCTGTGAATCCTTCCCAATTTTCCCCATGCCTCCCCTCATATCTAACACAACACACATGCCTCTTTCACACCTCATCTGATATACACTCACCACCACCACCACCCCCAGCAGCAGCCACTTACCTGCCTGCCTGGGACTTGCAACTTCTTACTGGCTTTTCCACTGACTTTTGTTGTGGGAAGTGAGCAGGAAGTTGCCTCACTTAATGACCGTGGGATTTAGTTAACAATGGTAACTGGGACTGCAGGGATTGCTAAGCGATGCTGCCACACTTTGTAACTGCATTGCTTAGCAATGAAAATTCTGGTTCCAACTGCCATTGTAAGTTGAGGATTACCTGAACTTCTTAAAAACCATATAGTCTCCAGTCAAAACTGCCTGATATTTGCTTGTAATGTCATGTCAAATAAAGCATAAATGTGTATGTTACTACAGTATTCAGTAATATAAACCCCTATTGTTTCCTGTTTGACAAATGTGTATCCACTGATTACACTCCCATGTTATGCAAAACCAAATATTTATTTTATGTTGTGCTCAGCTGTTAGAACCTGAATGGCTTATTAACACTTTTATCACCTCTTCTTCAGTAAGAAAAGCATGTTTGTGTATGTAAATGGCTGGTTTGTGCACAAATCTAGCAACAGTCAAGAGGTCTACAATTACAAACTGCCCTGTGACAATGCACTGTGTCTTCAAAACTTCAGAAATCCATCTGCATGTCTTTAAGAAAAAAAGGAAAGATAATTTTAAACACAATTAAGACATATCATGAAGATACTTAATATGTTATACAACAAATTATATCAACCACCTCCAAACTGCAGAGGTGTTAATTACAGTTTCTTTTCTGCATGGATGTACAAGTGGTTACTGATAGGAGTTGTTTTCCAGCATGCCTGGAAAGGCTGTTTCAGATACAGGTAGTCCTCGACTTACAACCAAAATTGAGCCCAAAATTTCTGTTGTTAAGCAAGTTTTGACCCATTTTATGACCTTTCTTGCCTCAGTTGTTAAGTGAATCACTGCAACTGATAAGTTAGTAACCTAGTTGTTAAGTGAATCTGGCTTCCCCATTGACTTTGCTTGTCAGGAGATTGCAAAAGGGGATCACATGACCTTGGGACACTGCTGCCGTCATAAATATGAGTCAGTTGCCACGTGTCTGAATTTGATCATGGGGATGCTGCAAAGATCGTAACTGTGGAAAAAGGTCATAGGTCATTTTTTTCAGTGCTGTTGTAACTTTGAACAGTCACTAAATGAACTGTTGTAAGTCAAGGACTACCTGTAGTTAATGTTGAAGGTAGTGGAGAGGGGGAGGTATATTCTGCAAAAGTTTTCTTCTTTAAATTTGAAAACACTAATGATTTGGAGATGTCTACAATTTCCTCACAATAGGCAATGAGAGTGTATTTAGGTGTAAGTACTTGTCACATGAAGCCAAAATTACTGTGCAATACTTTGGATTAAATTCCAAAGAAATGTGCTAGTTTGGTATGGGACTGCAAATATAGCACCTGTTTGCAACTCTTTAAAACGGGACCCACCCTTTCCTGGAATTGTACAGCTGTCCTCTCTTGATGATTTATTTAACTATCCAAATGTTCTGAGCTCACATGATAACACTGAATCATAAACTGATCATATAATTTATGCAAAGCCACAGAATTGATTTTTGTGATTCAATGTCATGCATCCACAAGCTAAGAGTTTCTATCCCAAGTAACTTCAAATCGACATCCTTAAGTCTATTATATATATTACAACGTTGCCTGATATTGCTACCGAGCTACCCAGCTCACAGCCTGAAGTAAGTCCTAGGTTGCTTAACTGTTTCATTAAAGAAGCCAGTTGCCTGATTCCCACATCCTACCATTTACGAAGCACAATGCCGGTTCAAAAAAGCTGCTTCATATTTAATATAATGAATTTAACTTATCTCTCTGTTAGCCATAGCCAAGGACAAAGAGAAAAAACACTTTATTTTTTGTATCAATTTACGTTACTGCCCATGTCACCATCATGACTGGTGTCACTGAAACAATTGGGAGTGGGGGGTGGGGGGATGGAGTTGGCATCCTTCTGAAACAAGCCCTTACCGCTATCTTTCAAACGTTGTCCTTTGTAAGATTTCTCCATTTCTTCCAAGAATTGTTCAAAGACTTTCACATATGGAGCTAAACTGGTTTTCTTATAATCTGTTAAAAAAGGGAGGAGAAAAGAACTTATTTTATTTTCAAATTTTAAACTCACAACTTTTTAACAGACACAAGGAATTAAATTCGGCGCTCAACTGTCCATTTGTTCCAATCAGTACAAAAAAAATTTAACTTCACTTCCAGGTCAGATCCTTTATGCATTCCTGATTTGACCCCAAGGACATGCCAGATTTAATTCTGATTATGTTGTATTTTTCTATTTGCAAACATTTCAGAAAACTGATCTGTTACATCCAGGGCTTTTTTTCTCAAAGAACACCCAGAATGGAGTTCCGGTACCTTTTTTGGATGGAACCTTGTAGGGTAGGGAAGGCGGGTTGTATGACGTGTGTGAGTTCTGGCATCTTTTTTTTTTTTTTTTTTAGAAAAAAAGCACTGGTTACATCTCAGTAAACCATTTGTCTTGCTATGCTGCTTATTACTATTATTTATTTTTACAACAAATGGGGTAGCCTTCATCAAATGTCTACCCTTCACACACTTCCCCGAAAAGCAAAACTCTCACAAAAGATGTCACAAAGGTGCTTTTCCAAAAGGCAACCGGACTTTGTTTTTTTCTTTTAAAAAATGCTGACTTTGGTAACGCATATAGTAAAATTGGGACTTCCAGTTTTGACGTTGCGGCGATGCAGGTGCAGGAAGACGGGGCTCTGTCTTTTGCGTTTGGTTTTGCCCTGCTGGGGGACCTTGGAAAGGGTCAAGTCACCCTGTAGAGGCGACAAACAAGGACGGGACTCTCACTGATCGCAGGGGGCGGCAGCCCTCCCATTTGATCCGAGGAAGCCCTCCAAGTTGGGGGAAAAACTGGCAGCATTTGTGTAGCCAGTCCGAAGCTGCTGACAATGGAAGTCAACAAGCACTACCAAGCAACTTTACAGCAACGTGGATGAAACTGGGTGAGATCTGATCCTTTCTTTATGATTTTAAGACCTCTTCCTGAATATCTGCCCAAAGCACTCCCCCCCCATGAAAGTTGGAAAGGGAATTTTTGCCCCATTCCCTCAGAAAAGAAAAGCGGTAAATTACTCGGGGAAAAGGGCGAAACCCATAAGACCTATTTGGAATTAATATATACATACAGCTTGAAAATTTGGAGACTAAGAGCATTTCCAGGGTCTTTATATAGGACTATAAAATAAGAGAAATTATGCATAATTGAAGAATTTAGTGCTACCAATGCAGCATTTCAACCTGTTCCTCTAATCTACCTATGCATCAAGGAAATGATACATTCCAATAACAACAGAGTTCGCTAATTATTTATCCTGATCTATGACAGCACTTACCTCGGCTTTTACGAGAGCTTTCCAGCAGACCTTCAGTTTCCTTTCCATTCCCTTCATCTTTTCCAATCATGTCCAGCTCATGACAGAGTTGGCTAACAAATAGAACAAAAACATTGGAAATCCCACAGAATTTGGGCCAACCTATATTGATCGTGATCATTTCACTCTGAGCTTGTATCCAGTAAATTTACAATTTATGCAGTGGAATTGATCAATCCACTCCTGATTTATGTTTGAAGAGACTGATTGGGTACACCTATCACATTAAGTGATACTATGCATTTTCTTTTGCTTGAGCCACTGAGTGAATGTTGGCACTATGATGTTTAATCCAACCAATTGTTAATTATGCAACAAAGTGGATAAAGAACCATAGCTTAATATGTTGAGTAAACTTAGGCACTATATCATTCCTAAACCATCTACATGCAAGTTTGTCATAGACCCCAAAGAGATGAGCCATACCTTATAGTGGGGACAGCAAATGGATTAAAGTCATCCAATTTTTTCAGGTCAATTGGAACTGAAATGCGTCCTGAAAGAGGTCAAAAGCAACAGCTTCTTATTCTCCAACCTTTTGGCTTTGTGGACTGGGGGTGGGGGGAAGGGAGGGGATGGTTCCATGTGAGCGGTGAGCAAGCACGCACATGCACAGCTCAATTTGCATGAGGGGTGGTGGGCACACATGTAAGCCACTCACACAAATGGAGTCCATATGTACTTGCACAAGTGGGGATGAGCACCCATGTACATGTGCTCGCCCGCCACTTGCGCAGCCCAGTTCCAAAGGGCTTGAGGCCCAGTAATGGACTGCAGCCCAGGGGTTGGGGACCCCTGCTTTAAAGACTATTAG
Organism: Crotalus tigris; assembly: GCF_016545835.1. Classification (NCBI taxonomy): domain Eukaryota; kingdom Metazoa; phylum Chordata; class Lepidosauria; order Squamata; family Viperidae; genus Crotalus; species Crotalus tigris. The sequence goes on along the minus strand of NW_024100610.1, from coordinate 1,994,155 downwards.
TGGGAAGAGAAAAAGCATACAGCGAGGGATTATATTTCTGAACAGTTCCATGAACTGGCTAAATGTCCACATGGAAACTTCTCCAGACCTTGGAAAGGTCTTAACACAGGTAGTCTTCAACTTACAACAGTTCATTTAGTGACTGTTCAAAGTTACAACATCACTGAAAAAGTGACTTATGATTATTTTTCACACTTACAACTACTGCAGCATTCTCACGGTCCCATGATCAAAATTCAGACTTTTGGCAATTGACTCATATTTATGATAGTTGCAGTATCCTGGGGTCATGTAATCATCTTTTGTGACCTTCTGATAAGCAAAGTCAATGGAGGAGCCAGATTCTAATTACTAACTTAATAACTGCCATGATTCACTTAACAACTGTGGCAAGAAAGGTTGTAAAATGGGGCAAACTCACTTAACAAATGTATCACCTAGCAACATAAATTTGGGGTCAATTATGGTCGTAAGTTGAGGACTACCTGTATTGTCTTATACTCAAAGCATATGCTAAAGCACCATTCTGAGCATATTGGGAAACTCAAAACAGCAACTTCAAGATTTAATCTCTTAACACAGAAGAGTCAAAACATGCTTATCGGTTGTTTGGCCCTTGGATCCTGATTGTTCTTCCTAAGATGACATACTAATATAGAACCTATTTAAGGATTATCAATTTAAAATATTGCTTTATATTGATTAAAACTCACAAACTCCACAAAGACCACATATCCATTTCTATAGTTATCATTTTATCTCATGATTATATGCAGCACTCTTCCCCCCCACCCAGAAAACGACCTCTTTAGTCATCAAACATTTGATTTTAGCATTATTTCATTTTCCAACTGAAAACACTAACAGGGAAATGTACATTTCAGAAGCAGCAGAAGGAATAACTGGTATGTTAGACAAAGCAGTATGTTGCTACTAATGATGCTTAAATCCTCCCTATTCTCTATGCTCAATTTTGCATATGCAGCATTACCTTATTTTATCTTCCCAACAGCCTGAAAGTAAGCCAGAAAGATAGCAAGTGGCTGAGTATCAAACAGTGATCTCCATGGTTGAAATGAATTCCATATTTCCACCTCCAGCTTCAACATTCCCTGCCATTTTAGGCCCTTGTCGGATTTCCATCAAAAGGAAATATGCAGGAGCATTGTTCAGTAACTGACCTGTCTTTGGATGAACGCTGAAAGGGCTCTTCAGCAAATGATTGATGCCTTTGCTAACATTCATATCCAGGCGGGGAAAACAGTATTGCAGCATAATCTCCCTTTCAGCGTGTACCATTTTCTTCAGAATGAGAGAGAAAAAGATTAATGCAAAAGAAGCTGGCCTAAGTCAAGACAATGCCCAGGTCTAGCTAACTCAGTATAGATAGTCCTTGAATTACAACAGTTAATTTAGTGATCTTTCGAAGTTACAACAGCACTGTAAGAAGTGACTTATGGCCATTTTTCCCATTAATGAACATTGCAGCATTCCCATCGTCACACGATTTACATTTGGATGCTCCACAATGGTTCATACTTATGATGGCTGCAGTGTCCCAGGGTCATGTGATATCTTTTGCGACCTCCTGACAAGCAAAGTCAATGGGGAAGCCAGCCTCACTTAATGATGTGTTTTAGTACAAGAAGTGCTTGCTTTGTATGCAAAACACCTAAAGTTCAGCCTCTAAGGTCTCCAAACACATTATCAATCACCAAATTTATATGCTGCCTGACTTCCTATAACTCTTCTCCAATCCCTTTAGCTTTTTTGTAATTCAGCAGCCAAAAGGCTTTCAGAATAACTGTAGCTCCTCCTTCAGATGTCCAATTTTCAATAAGCTATAAATAAACCCTTTTATGGTAGAAAGAAAGAATAGGGAGAATCAGCATACTAAAAATAGAAAGTGTAGTTTTATTCTGGATATGTCAACTTTCTGTCTTAATGACTCTTATTTTATATCCACTTATTGATTTTCACAGGCCCTTGGGCTCTCAAAATCCAGGGCAACTTCAAAAGGCAGAAGCATCAAGGTTTAATAGCAAAGCATTCCCCAGTCTTTAGTTATTGATCTTTTCAGTACTATAATTTAAAATGGGAGTCTCACCCATTAGCAAAGTTCTATCCCCAGTGTTAATTTTGCATATGCTATTTATTTCACCTTTTTTTCCAGAACTTCCCAGCGTTGCTCTGAATTATGCTTTTTACGGAATTCGGCACGAAGATGATCTTGATCTGGTGGCAGAATTACTAAGGACTTTCAAGGTTAGGCTCTGAAGCAAAATAGCTAACTTTCTGTACCCTCTCCAAGGGGAATAGCTTTGCCTTCTTTCAAAAAGACTTGCATATCAATCTTCTATTCCTGGTATACAGTAGGTCAGATGGACCCACTGACCAAATCAGTTCTTTCCAATTCAGTGTATCTCAACCTTGGCAACTTTAATATGTGTGGATTTCAACTCCCAGAATTGTCAACATTGAGAAACTCTGTTCCAATGGTCAGTTATCAAGACAAAATGATGGATGTCAGCTGTCATTCAGATATTACCTCTGAATGCTCATCTCCAACATTCCCCTAGGCCAGGGGTACGCAACCTTGGCTCTTTTATGACTGGTGGACTTCAACTCCCAGAATTCCTGAGCCAGCCATAGGCAGATCACCATTCTGTAAATGTGGAGACTATTTCTCCACTTTAAGATGACAGGCTGCTCACTGATAACTTGAGTGTTTGGCTAAACAAAAGTCATGCTTACCAGGTCTCATGATGCATCTGGATCCTCCTATTAATCTTCATGGGATTTCCTTGCAATTAAGTCTGCTTAGAACCGATGCTTTAAATTATATACAAACCTTGCATGTGCACTACGGAAGAATAAGATGGAAAGAACAGACTTTTTTTTCCCTGTGCATGTATCTCCCACTTTGGAGGAGCCCCTCCCTGGAAAAACTCTCTTCAGAAAGAAAATTAGACCATCAGGGAAAGGACAGGTCTGATTATTCTTGACCCTTTCGATTTAAACATCCTGTTCTACTGCCACAAATAATTTGGGAAAAGGTATCTTAGGAGTTGATTCCTTTTAGGATATCAGTAAAGAACCATTAGTCCTGTCATTGCCGAAATACAATTCCCAGCATTTCTCACCCCTAGTTATGCCAGCTTGCAACTACTGGGAGTTGTAGTTGAACATCAGGAGTTTAACAGGTCTCCACCTTATTGCAAATAAGCCGTCTATCCTGTTTTCAAACACTGATGGTTTCTTGCTATATACATCCTCCCTCCATCTTAATCTTCTCTGCTGCCTCTTAGAAATAATGTCACAACCAAAGACCAAGTACAACCGAGCATTGTCTATTAGAAGGAAGAAGAAGGTAGAGAGTGAAGGAAATGTCTACAGAAGATGTTGTCAAAGAAGCTTACTTGCTTCTGCCTGAAAGATGCCTTGGCCAATTAATGGATTCTGTGTTAAGGGTTTTTTGAGGGAATGGGAATTTATTACATTCTGTTAGAAATAATTTTACTTACTGGCTATTGCAACAATCCAGATGCTACTCTGTAGATATCTGGATTATGTTTTAAACCAGGGGTCTTCAAACATGGCCCTTTTATGACTTGTGGACTTCAATTCCCAGAATTCCTCAGCCAGCGTGCCTGGCTGAGGAATTCTGGGAGTTGAAGTCCACAAGTCATAAAAGGGCCAAGTTTGAAAACCCGTTTTACACATTGTCTTGACTATTTATCAGTAGTCTGGCCATATAGTCATACAAAACTGCTTTTTGCCTATTTTGTATAACCTCAAGTCCATCTTTGACAATTCCCCAAAGGATATTCTCTGGAACCAAAGCTAACACTTTTTCCCATTTTTCTTTATTTTCAAGTATGTCCTGACCAACGAGAGCATATTCTTTGAAGTAACGTGTCACTATATCCAATGATGCTCTGAAAAAGAAGCGAGGAAAGCATCAGAGAGACAAATGGTTCCTGAACGTTTAAGATTTTGTAAGAGAACATCAGGCAGATGATACTTTCTCATGCAGAGAAAAATAAAATAACTTCTGCTGAAATTGCCTCATCAGCATCTAGCTTGCTCCTGCTTGAAACTGGAGGCTTTTTAGCATTTATAGTGGTATGCAAAGTAACAAGTTCTAATTCTGCATCAACCTCATTTTCAAGTATAAGCATCTATCTTAATTCATACCACCACAATGCAGAGTGTTCTGTTTATTTATATGTATTTATTTGATCTGATGCAATACAAGTCCAAATAATGCTAAGTTTTTGCTTAGACCACACTTCCTTAAATCCTATGAGTCTCAATTCAGTTCAAAAATGTTTTAGCTTGGAGTGAGGCATCTATGGCCTCTCAGTATTGTTGAACAGTACCAGGTATTATTGCCCCAAACAAGAAAATTGCAATTCGGCAATATTTGGAAAGTTCGAGGCTCCCTACTTGAAGTGTTGTTAGATAGACTTTAATTGGAAACCAGTGGGCACCAAGTACTTCACGGCACTTGCACACATTATTGAAAACTCGAAATGTACATTAACTGACCTGATGAAAGGATGAATGTAGTTATCTGAGAGGGTTACTTTCTTGATGGTTCCTTCACCACCCTAGAAATGTTCAAGGAAAAGCAAGGTTAGAATCTGTTTATGCCTGCTTTCCTTCCCTTTGGACACTTAATGGCACTTCTAGCTGCACATGTCCCAGAACTAGGACATTGTACTGAATTTTCTGCCTCACTTGTTTCTTTTCCCAACGTTTCAATTGCCCCTCATGGCACCATTTAGTTCAGCATCAGGATCAATATTAAAAAAAACTCATCACACTATCCTGAAGAAAAAACTAAGGGTAAACTTCAGCTAGCAAGTAAGCATTTCCTTAGACTGGATATTGATTCCTGAACAAAGAGAACATACAGAACTAATTCACATTGTTTTTCCCTAAGAAAATCAAGAAATGGCGGCCCAAAGGCTACATTAACAATGAGCAACGGGGGAAAGAATAGTACCGAAAGCATCTGCTGGAGTCCTGTACTTTAACAGGGATAGGGAAGATAGATTATTTAAAGTGTATCTTTTCTGATTTGTGCAAGTGCAGAAAATGCCTTCTTTCACCCTATTATTAAAAATATTGGAACCTCATCTTCCTAGGCATCTAGGCAACCTGATAAGGCATACAGTTGGCTTTAATTTAAAGCAGGGGTCCCCAATCCCCGGTCCATGGACTGGCACCGGGCTGCGGCATACCAGCAACTGGGCCGCGCAAACAAGTGAAGCCCCATCCGCTGGATGCAGACAGTACACGAAACCGCGCCCCCTCTGGTCTGCAGAAAAATCTTTCTCCACAGAACCGGTCCCTGGTGCCCAAAAACTTGGGGGCCTCTGATTTAAAGGGTTATACTAAGAGCTAAGCAAACAGCATTCTGTGCTGAGAAATCTAAACAACATATGCAGGGAGTGGGAGAGAACCGAAGAGAACCTCATTGGTTTCTGAACATGGAGAACACACTGAACTTATTCATACCTTGTGCTAAGCCTTGATTTGTTGAATAAACTGCGTGTGTCACACATTGCCCTGTGTAAAACTATACCAGTGGTTTTCAAACTAGAGTGGGTACATTCATGTTGTGCTAGGACAAAACTAACTAAGCCACACTGCCCTAGCTTATTATGTGGTGTTTCTCTATGTCTCACACAAAGGACAAAATGACAGGCTCACGGGATAGCTGTGTAGGCAAGCATCTGACCTGTGAAACTGCGCTCCTGTGGGCAGCTATTTCATAATCTTGCTGCTCCTCCTTCAGGTTCTCCCATTCTCTATTGACTTTTTATTTATTTATTTTGCCCAGGATTTCCAAAGAACACAGAAGTCCCTCTTTATTGATTCTCTGCTTCTCCCATTAAACAATTAAAGAGGAGAAAACCTTTCCTTAAATGATTTCCATTCCGATTAGCTGTGGTAAAAATACCAACAATGCATGCTTGTATTACAGCAGATTGTGAATATTGTGAATTTTATTATGTTAAGAATTTACTTCTCTTGTTTTCTTGCTCTCCTATTTTCTCAATTTGAAAGAGGATGGGAAATGCCTAGATTTTATGGATCCATAAACCATTCTAGGAATTTTTATGGTTGAAGAGTGGATTAAATATAATGTTAAGTAAATCAATAGCACTTCCATTTACTGTCTTTTCTCCTTCCAGACGCAGACTCTGATATAACAGCCTATTGCCAGGACTGTATTCATGGGTGATTGATTCCCTTACTCTTTTGATGTGAAGGTTTACTTATTTCCCTGCATAAATGACAGATAGGTAATCTGAGCACAAGGGATAGCTCTGCTGTTCTGTAACTTCTAGCATCCACTCTATTTGCCCTGACAAAAATTGATGCCAGTTGGAAATCAACAGTGCAGCTATTAAAATTTGCCACGTCAGACCTAGGAAACTGATTTGAGTTTCAACAGCCATGTGATTATTTTGGAGAATTCTCCCCTGGCCCTGCCCAACTGCAGGCCTCATTGCAAAATGCAGGCATGCTCTGTTCCAAGAGGCCATTCCCCTGGCTATAGGAACACACCTTGACTAGGGAGAGATATTCCACTGCAGCAGAGCGAAGAGTTGAAGACCACTTCCTGACAGCATCATCACACACCCAGCAATGGACCCCTCTGCGTCCTGAATATACCCACAGTCTATGCTGAATGCCAAAGTCCTCTGCAAGGGCAGAAGAAAAGCAAAAAATAGGCTGTTTAGATTATCAAGAAAACAAACAAACAAAACTTAGAGCTATAAAATTTTACATTTATTTTATTCAGTACAATCTGCGACTCAAACTATGACAATTTAAAATTAAGTACAAGAAACCTTATGTGAAAATTCTGTTGATTAAAAAAAAAACATAAAATGAGACTTTAAAGGTTAGACACTAGAGGGAATCAGAAAAGAAAGTTTTCAAGATACTAAGAGAAAATGAAAATTTATTTATTTATTTATTTATGAGACTTATATACCGCTTTAAGTGCAAGCACTCTCTAAGCGGTGTACACCAGTAAGCAATGTATATATATATATTACATTGCCCCCAACAATCTGGGTCCTCATTTTACCTACCTCGGAAGGATGGAAGGCTGAGTCAATCTTGAGCCGGTGAGATTTGAACCGCTGACCTGCTGAACAGAGTCAGCTAAAGTGGCCTGCAGTACTGCACTCTAACTGCTGCGCCACCTCGGCTCTTTGGTGACATAGTCACCAAGTGTGGTGCTCTACTCAAGAATAGACAGAAGCTTCAGATGGGAGCTAAGACATGCGTGAATTGAGGCACAGAAGAGCTGAGCACTGCAAAGAAAACTCAGGGAATGTGCCAAACCAAAGACTACTTAGCACATATCTACTAAAAATAGAAATGGGCTGAACTATCTTTCCTATTGTCAAACAACAGATGAGGTCAATTCTTCTCAACCTTGTGCACTCCAGATGTCTTAGAACTGCTGCTCCAATAATCTCCAGCCAGCATGACTATAGTTCCCCAAAGTGCCAAATGAGGGAAACCCAGATTAGCCACTGTCCAAGAATACCGTACCAATTCACGACTCTGACAGCCCTGAGCCAAAATCTGTTCTTCCTTTCTCACGTGTAATGGGCATGAAAACCTATAGGTTTCTCTTCCAACTGTGTAGGACCAAGATTAAGGAGTGGGAGGCTAGGAATAAATTAACCTTGATATAATTTTATAATACATCAAAGAAATATAGTTCACATGACTATCCCTGTACAGTCAATAATTTCCCCACCATATTAAAAATTGCATTTGGACAGTAACATGCCTTGGAGGGATGCCTGGGGGCAACCTGGGTTATCCATTGCTGTAACACGTAAGGGAACTATAGAACCTAACATATCCTTTACCTTTTATCTTTCTATGATTCAACATTCATGTCAACTTGCAACATGGAACACATTTTAAAATTGTTACCAATCAAATATAATTTTGCCCGCCCTATTGCTTAAAGATGGGAACTTCTTAAAACAAAGACATGTCTTCTCTTTTTCTCAGGCTAGGCACTTTGTGCAATCAAGAGGTTGAAGAAAGCACGTTATTCTGAAATACATCTAGGCTGCTTAAAGGCAGGCATGTTCTAGCTTTGGTAGACTGGAAACCTTGGCCATAGGGATTAGATAGCTTTCAGCCACTTACCCACAAGGGCTCGGTCTATAATGTGGATGGCAATTGTCATGAGGGTCCAGCATTTGGAGCAGATGTCTGCAGAGCTGAAGAAGACAAAATGATTCCTACTTGTATCATAAAAGGAACTTACATGACCATAGCCAATACAGGTAATCCTTGATTTACAACCATTCGTTTAGTGACCATTCAAAGTTACAATGGCACTGAAAAAAGTGATTTATGACTGTTTTTCACACTTACAACCGTTGCAGCATCCTCATGATCACTGATTAAAATTCAGATGTTTGGCAAGTGGTTCATATTTATGACGGATGCAATGTTCTGAAATAATGTGATCATCTTTTGCCACCTTCTGCTAAGCAAAGTCAGTAGGGAAGCCAGATTCATTTAACAACCATATTACTAATTTAATAACTGTAATGATTCACTTAACAGCTGTGGCAAAAGTCATAAAACTCACTCAACTCTCTCGTTTAGCAACAGAAATTTTGAGTTCAATTGTGGTTGTAAGTTGACTTGTACAGTCTTGAATTCTCTTCCAGCTTGTCAATATGGCTAGTGGTAAGGATGGGATTTGTAGTGCCACACTGTAATTTAGTGCCACAGTGCTATACTGTTAGGTACACTTATCGATAAGGCACTTATAGAACGAGAATTCCAAGCACTGGTTTGAGTTGCATATGTTGACTAAATCATGTTGCTTAGAAAAGAAGACAGAAAAGCAGAATGCCTTCCCACCAATATCTTGGACAGTGTGTGGTAGAATTGTTGCCTTGAGATTTTAAAAATAAACACAGCTAAACGTAGCTGGGAATGAGAACTCTTTGTTCAGAACGGGAAGATCTAGATTCTCAAAGGCAACTGGCAATACAGGCAGTTGTTTTTATTATCTTGTCCCCTGGCAATCTTCCCTGCCTGTTGACATAAAATTATAATAAATCATAAAGTTTGGAATCAGATACAACAATCCTTGTATGTTTGCTTGAAAATAAGGTCCATTGTGTGCAGTGGGGTTTACTTTTGAGAAGTATTTATAACACTGTGGCTCAAGGGATTCTACTATTTAGAAAACCAACCTTTTTGTAGCTCAGAGGAATAGAGACTTTGCTAGGAAGGGCCATCTGAAAGCTCTGTAGATCCAAGTACAGTATTATCATGTTCCTTTGTGCATAATACTTTGCCTGCTACAAATTGGCTAATGAACATCAAATAATGATCACAGAAAGATAAGGGTACCTGCAGCATTCCCTAACATCATCATAATCTGTCAGGTCTATATCAAACACCAATTCCTTTTCCTGAGCTTGAAAAGCACCCATGTGGACGGTGTTATGCTGGATAGGCTGCAAAGAAACAAACAAAACACAACCCAGAATAAGTTCAAGTATTAGCATCATACTATAATTTATAATCTAAATTTTATTCCTTCATAACATTTCAGGCTTCTGCATTTTTTTTTTGTTGTTGTTGTTAAATTATCCTTGGCCACTGATATGCTGTCAAGTCATTTTCAGCCACTCAAACAGCAAATCTTAGAGGAAAGGCTTGAGGTCTGGATAGGCAGTATTCAGGAATGGCTACAGAGATTTTTCAGAGTCATTCGCTGTAATAGGAAGTAGGATAACAGTTGTTTAAGGAAACTCTTCCCTCCAACTGACATATGAGGATAAATAATAATGATAAATATTGCAAAATTATATATAATAGCTGCAAAGCCTTTTCTAAATTCTTATGATTATAAAAGCTGAATGAGAGCACTATCAAATGCCTATTTTCTCTATGTATCCTAATATATAAATTACACAAAGGGAAAAAACAGTCCAACCTATCAAAAACAGTATCGTAGAAACAGAAACACAAGATAGGTAAGAAAATGTTAAGTGAGCACCTGTCTACCCTAGATGAGTTCAAATCACCAGGACCAGATGGATTATACCCCGAAGTTCTGAAGGAACTGGCAGATGTGATCTCAGAAACACTGAACTATATATTTCAAAGACCCTGGAACACTGGGGAACTACCAGAGGACTGGAAAAGAGCTGATATAGTTCCCATCTTCAAAAAAGGGAAAAAAATGGATCCAAGAAACCACAGACCTATCAGCCTGACCTCAATACCTGAGAAAATTCTGGAAAAGATAATCAAGCAACGAATCAGCGAACACTTAGAGGCATACAAAGTCATCACCAAAAGCCAACATTGGTTTGTCAAAAACAGATCATGCCAGATAAATCTTATTGCATTCTTTGACCAGAGGACAAAATTAGTTGATCAGAGGAATGTTGTGGATATAATTTACTTGGACTTCAGTAAGGCATTTGATAAAGTAGACCATAACCTACTACTTGGTAAGATAGAAAAATGTGGGTTAGACAGCATCACTACCAGATGGGTTCATAGCTGGTTAACCGGCTGTACTCAGCATGTGGTCCTCAAATGGAACTGCATCTACATGGAGGGAGGTGTGTAGTGGGGTGCCCCAGGGCACTGTTCTGTGCCCAGTGCTCTTCAACATCTTCATCAATGATTTGGATGAGGGGATAGATAGGGAACTCATCAAATTTTCAGACAACACCAAGCTGGCAGGAATAGCCAACACTCCAGAAGATAGGCTTAAGATACAGAAGGATCTTGAAAAATTGAACATTAGATGCTATCTAATAAAATGAAATTCAATGGTGAAAAAAGTAACTGTGAGAGGGATCTCAGAGTCCTAGTAGACAATCACTTAAATATGAGCCGGCAGTGTGCTGCAGCTGTCAAAAAAGCCAACATAGTGCTAGGCTGCATTAACAAAGGGATAGAATCAAGATCACGTGAAATGTTAATACCATTTTATAATGTCTTGGTAAGGCCACACTTGGAATACTGCATCCAGTTTTGGTCACCACAATGTAAAAAAATGTTGAGACACTAGAAAGAATACAGAGAAGAGCAACAAAGATAATTAGGGGACGGGAGGCTAAAACATATAAGGAACAGTTGCTGGAATGGGGTATGTCTAATTTAATGAAGAGAAGGACAAGGGGGGATATGATAGCAGTGTTCTAATATCTCAGGAGTGCCACAAAGAAGAGGGAGTCAAGCTATTCTCCAAAGCACCTACAGGCAGACAAGAAGCAATGGATAGAAACTAATCAAAGAGAGAAGCAACCTAGAACTAAGGAGAAATTTCCTGACAGAACAATTAATCAGTGGAACAACCCGCCTTCAGAAGCTGTGAATGCTCCAGCACTGGAAATTTTTAAGAAGATACTGGACAACCGTTAATCTGAAATGATATACGGTTTCCTGCCTGAGTAGGGGATTGGACTAGAAGACCTCCAAGGTCCCTTCCATTTTTATTATTGTAATTCTATGTGTGAATAGTAAATACACGGATGTTCAGGTAACATACCAGGACAGCTTTCATCTGTTAATCTCCATAGGTCTGACATATTTGTAACATCAACAAAGAAAGTAGGATATTTTATTTGGCCATGTGATTAGAAACACAAGGAATTTATCTCCGATGCAGAAGCTCTCATTGTACATGCAAAGCAATAGAATCACCATTACCATCATCCCTCCAATAAGGGCTGGGTAGATAAAGAAAATAAAAAGGATAAGTGATACTACTATAGCCATACTACATGGGTAAATATACATAGACATTGGGCAGGGAGAAAAACTGTCCCTGTGTCTAGTTGTTTTGGCATGCAGTGGCCTTTAGCGCCACCCAAGAGGAAGAATTGAAAAAGTTTATGACCAGGATGTCAGGGGTCTATAGATATCTTCTCAGCCCTCCTTCTGACCTGCGCAATATACAAAGTAAATATACAATCTACAGGTAAAAGGCAAGAACTGTAATATTAATTTTGTAGTTTATCTTGGTTTTGAATTATGTTCACATGGGCTTGCTGAATGACTTATTTTAAGGAAGTAAATCTCAGTTTATTGCCGACTACTGATTACAACTGTGGTTTAATTATATTTTTTGATTTTCTGTACTTGATCCATCCAAATCTCAAAATAATCCCTAAGAAGCAAAAGAGTAGAACAAAAATAAAACCAGAAACATTCCTACACCAATTTTTAACCTGATACATGAATATAACATAGAAATCTGATAGAAGCACTGTATATACTTGTAATATATTTATGTAGGAATCACACATTTTTCATGATACTTTTATTTAAAATTGGAGGATGTGCTTATCCACAGATGGGCTTATCTGGGAGTATATGGAATATATGGGTATTTTTAAAAAGCTGAGGGAAAAGTCTATCATATATATTCATGGATAAAACCATCTGCAGGTAAGCCAAACCCAATTTCTTGGGTGTATTTTGGCATCTAAAATTCTGAGTATATACAGTGCACAATAATTTCAAAACTATGCTGATGTTATCTGAGGGATGAATAAAGTCTCCTCCTATTTGTCTGTTCACAGAGAAAAGGTCAAACTTTCTCCAAAGCACCTGAGGGCAGGACAAGAAGTAACAGATGGAAACTTTTCAAGAACCAATCTAGAACTAAGGAGAAATTTCCTGACAGTGATAATTAATTAGTGGAATAGCTTGTCTCAAGAAGTTGTGGGTGCTTCCTTACTGGTTTTTGAGAAGAGATTAGAAGCCATTTCTCCAGAATGGTATAAGGTCTCCTGCTTAAGCAGGGGGTTGGACTAAAACAGGGTCCCCAACCCCGATCCGTGGCATGCCAGCAACGGGTCTGCACAAACAAGCAAAGCCCCATCCGTGGGATGCAGGCAGCACATAAAACCATGCACTCTCTGATCCATGGAAAAAACTTTCTCCATGGAGCCAGTCCCTGGTGCCCAAAAGATTGGGGACCTTCAAGATCTCTTCCAATTCTGTTATTCTGCATTAAATATCCTTTACAAACCCTCAATAATCCTATTGTGCAATAGCGGCCTTCCTTAAATGTTACCCTTCATATATGCTAGGATGCATTTAGGCATTTCAGATTTTGTAGGCACCTGACTGAGGAAGACTTCTTCATATCAGAATATTTCATTCCATACCTTGTGTGAATACACGGCTCCAATGTCAATTTTATATGGACACAATTTTTGGATTTCTTTTTCCAACTCCTGTGGGGTGTTGAAAGACTGATACCGCACATAGATATCATCACGGAGTGTGAATGAGAACTCCCGTCGCTGAAAATAGTTCTTTGACACTACAAAAGGAAAATACATAATCCCATCTTGGTTTCATGGTAGAACATAAGAATATTTTCTCACATCTCAATTCTTCTATAAATTCATGAGATGGTGAGTCACTACGTATTAGATTGTCTATATCGAAATTTCCTTAGAAGGTTGTTTCAAGAATATAGACAATGCATATTATGCAGATTGAAAGCTCTGAAAAATGCTATATATCTATTATCCCAAGTCAGTCCTTTGATATAGGCCAAGTCGGGAAATAGACACTTTGGGAATTCTAAAACTGTTATATCTTGATATACCTGTAAGCTATTATAACAGAATCTTGCTTATACCAAAGAAAAGTCAAATAGGCTATGTTTATGTCTCAAGCTTTTTTATTGTTCAAACCAAGCCCCCATTTTGCTAATAGTCTCTGTATACTTTCACTCCCTATATCCTGGTTGACAGTGACAAAGAATACAAACTGGAAGTTGCAGAGAATAATTGATTATACCTATTCTTTAAACTAAGCTGAGATACCAGATTGTTTGGGTTCCTCTTTCAGAATTATTTCCAAACCAACTTTATAACTTTTCCAAATTACAAAAATCCTTGTAAAATGCTTTACAGATGCTAATCAACTTCCCTTCCTCCCACATTTGGTTCTTTTGTAGCATATGTTCTAAAATGTTTTTCTGTCTCTAAAATCCAGCTCGAATGAGGTTCCTTTCTTCGTATTGTGTAACCAGTGCCTGGTACTCAAAAAGATACAATGCCTCCAAATTATGGTGGATGTTTTGTTCCTTCTTCATTAGTCAATTTAAGTGATTTGGAAAAAAGCTACCAACAAATCTTGCGTTACTGAACACGTGCACGCAATTAAACACAATATAAAGAAATCTGGTCAGCACTTGTTGCAAAATGCCCTCATTCAGAGACTCACTAGCCTGCTGCGCCAACATCAATGCCCGTGTCCCTATCGTTTCCTTACAATCCCACAAAAAGCGTGTTGACCTCCCTTAACCCACCTAAACCTCAACCCCGAAAGCTCCTCCCTTCCAATCTTACAGAAGTGGAGTGTTCAGGAGCCAAATTTTGCACATGCTCAGAGTCACGCATGTTTCAACAGGTTGAGCAGTTTCCTGTGGACCTTTCCTTTGCTTCCTCCCCGGCTTTCCGCGCGCTCCCACTGTTGTCCCGGAACGCCTCCCCCCTTCCTCACCGTCGCCGTAGCGGAGCCACCGGCCGTAAAGGCCGAAGGGGAAAAGGCGGCGATAATAAAGGCGCAGCAAGTCAGGCAAAGAACCAGAATCGAAGCTTGCCATGACCACGACAAAAAGGAGAGCGCGGGAGAAATTAGGCACCGTCCCTTGCCGCTTTACAGCCAATCCAAACAGCGGACGCCTGTCTGACGAGATGTCTTGGTGCTTCTGGGAATTGTAGTTCCAGAAAAAAGCCGGAGAGAGAAAAGGAGCTTGCTGATTCTAAAGTGGCCTCTGACGACCTTCAGTGGTTCCCCCGCCTTCCCCCCCGCCCAGTCTTATCGTGAAGTGTGGGTTTTGCCCGAGAGCTTATCTATTCTTTTATAGTCTGGTTTTCTACTTCAGCGAATATTCAGATATCTAAAAACAGTGGATTATTCGAGGATTTTAAAAATGTAGCGAGAAGGAAGAACACTCGCAGTACAGCCGAACTTTCCTTCAGTCTATGAGGAAGCCTCTACAACAGATGCTTAATTTGCGGGTGTCCTTTAGACCAGTGTTTCTCAAGCTTAGCAAATTTAAGATGTCTGCATGATTCCCAGAATTCCCCAATTAAAAACACTGCTGTAGCTGCAATCTAGTTTGCCAAAATACAAACTGGCTAACAGCACTTGTTAAAGTCTGGTGATAGGTGGATTTTTGCTAGTGGCAAAATCATCCATCAGTCGTACTTTAGCAATTCTAATTTTTTCTGCATCCTATGGGCATTTTCCATTGTACCTAATCTCAGCACAAACATGCTGTGACAACAGCTTTTTTTTCCTGCTTTGTCCCCAATGACATGCTCTTAATTTCATTCCCAGTCCATTCTGGGCAGGCTGAAGTCATATATACCTAAATATTTTGACTTAAGGGCACTTGTTTTTGTACATGGTAACTGCATCGAGAAATTCATTCATTCATTCATCCAACATAGACAACATACTTTCCTCCTCATATTTTTCCCATGATAATAACCTTGTGAGATGAGTTGGACTGAGAGAAGGTGAATGGCCCAAAGTCACCTGGCTGGCTTTCGCAGCTAAGGCGGAACTAGAACTCATGGTCTTCAGCTTTCTAGTCTGGTGCCTTAACAATTATGTCAAATGGCAAACTGGCAAACATACGCAAAGATGGAAAGATTCTAAAATACCCACGACAGAGGAATAGTTGGTGAAGATGACAGAATTTGTAGAGGTGGCAAAATTGATTTGTGTAATTGGATAAAGGCATTTGTTAATGACTAATAACACTTTATGGACTTTTTGCTTAAAACAGAAAAAACGAACTTGTAATTTATGGATCTGATGATTAGAAAGATAGAATATGGAAAGAAAGAAATCATTATGTAACCTTAGAGAGACAGAGAGAATGAAATATAATTGTCTTTATAACTGCTATAAAGAAGATTGGAAGCCACTCCTTTATATCTTTTTTTCTTTCATGTCTTTTTTCCATTGATTTCTATTTATTACTTTTTCTTTACTTTCTTTTTAAAATCTATTTTTTTTTACGTTGTGAAAAAACTGTAATAAACATTAATTTTTAAAAAATGTTAGTATTTTTACAGTATGTAGATTAGTCTACTGTATCACTGGGATGATTTTAATTTTAGTATTGAATGTAGATTGTGTTGCTCAATAATCAAAATAAATGACGATGGCCATTGAATGCCAGGTTCCTTTACATTACATTAAAGTAATGTTTTCTGGTTTATTCTAACACCATCGAAATGAAGCTTCACAGTGTATAAAATCTGCTGAGTGTTGTTCTCCATTGCCTTGGAGAGAAGTGGAAGGGCTGCAATGACTTCAGACAAAAGCAGGACAGGGATTAGTAATGGGATCAGCAAATCTTATGCAGTCATGTTGTTTTGCCAGATGAAGCATGACTTAGCAATTAGGAAAGGTTCAAAGTCTGGTAGCCAAAACTGGAGTTTCAGAGCTACAAGGAAGCCTCAGAGAAAACCAAATTGGCAATTTTTTATTTGCATTGAAATTATATATGGGATTATGAAACTAGAGAGAATGAATTGTGAAATTGACTATTGATATAACTGGTATGAAGCTTAACTGCTTAACAACCAGTATGTTCACTTTTTTAATGATTCAGTAAAACAACTAAACATAAAAAAGGTAACTTGTGTATCTTTACTAAGGGTACAAATTCCAAAGTATAAATTGTCTCTTTCTATCCACTTTTCTACCCTGGCAAGCACTAAAGACTCAAACAAAATTTCAAAACAAAAATAATATGAAATTGTAGATTAAATATAACAATAAAACAAATAGTGAATCATTTAATGGTGAAAAGTCTAGTGACAGAGATGCCTATTTACAGATCTCCCAATTTTTGAGAAAATGCTGGCCAAACACTTCTTGGGGAAATGCATTCCATGGCTTGGGGAAAACGTCAGAGAAGCTCTTTCCCACATGCCAGCGTGGCAAGTCTCTGACAGTGCAGAAGCCTGTTTCTGCTAAGCTAAACAGCCAGAGTGATAACAGGAGAGGCAGCCCTTTAGGTAGTCAGACCCCAAACCATTTAAGGCTTTAAAACTGAATACAACACATTTAATTGTGCCCACTAAGCAACCGACAACCAGTACAGACCATTCATGTCAGACATCACACATTTTCAATGGTTAGAAATCTGGATGCTTCATTTTGCATCAACTGCAACCTCTAGACCCATTTCAAGAATAACCCTCTGTGGGCTTCCAGTTTGCGATTGCAGCACTGGCGGATAGGCTAAGAGGCTGGTCTCTCCGCCGTCCAGTTTTTCTCCATCGGAAGACCCTGCAAAGGAGCGAAAGTCACCCAGGAGGGGCGACCACCGCTGAGGAGGACCCTCGACGACCTGCGGAATGGCAGCAACCCTTCCATTGGATCCGAGGCAGCTCCTCTGGACCGACAAAGAAAAGATCGGCCATTAACATGGCCGATCACCAAGCTGTTCCTGCCGAAAGCCCAAAGCACTACTAAGCACGATGAAAGCAACCTGGAGGAATTGGGTGAGACCTTACCTTGCCTTTCCTGCTTCCCATCTATTTTCCTGTAAAAGCCTGTGAATACCTTCTTTCCCCTTCTCAATTCTGCGGCTCCTGCCTACTTTGGGAATATAAAGCTAAGGCAAGAAAAAAAAAAAAAAAGAACAACTAGACTAAATGACTAAATATCTGGACTTGTAATTTCTGGATACCTGGGCTCTCAAAAAGTTCTTTATTCTTACAGACACTTATTGTTTGCTAAGCTGGAAAAAAAGAGGAAGATTTCTTTCTTTCTTCTTTGATCAGCTTAACTGTGCATTGCACTAGGGATATCTTGTGGCGAAACCTGGTACAGCAAGTGAATTTTTTTTTTGACTGGGAGATTTCTGAGACTAAAATTGGTCCTTGACATTATCAAAAAAGATAAGAACCTGAAACAGCTAGGTGGTGAAAATAATTTTCTATAGTGGAGGTGGATTCCTATTGACTTTCATTACAAATAGCCTCCACTAAAGGACTATTTGCAAATACTACAGAAATGGAGGAACATCACCCACAGCTTAACTTCAAATTTATACTTTATACTATCAGGCCAACAATTTAATGACTATGAAGGGACTAGCTTCCTTGATAGGCTGATGACTGGATGGTCTCCCTTGATTCAAATGACATATGCAGGAATGCAGGTAGATCCACCCGAGGATTTAAAAGCTCTGTTATGGAAGCCTGTTTGGCACAAAAGGAAGGCCAGAGTTAGATTTAAAAAATGGTTTTCTTTAAGTGACCTCTAATGGAAGAGCTTTAAATCGTACTTAATGGGATAAGGAGATTTTAAAAGATATCAATTGATGTAATATTCAGGATTTATATTTATAAGGGAAATAAATTAGTTACTAGAATAATAGTTTTGAATTATAACATAGAACAGTGGTGGCGAACCTATGGCACATGTGCCAGAGATGGCACTCAGAGCCCTCTCTGTGGGCACGCGTGCCATGCCCAGGAGATGACAACCGTCTCTCTTCAACCAGCCTCCTGCTAACTCGCCGAGGTCCCACGTAGCCGGATGCATCCCAGCATGGCTGGTTTCCCTCCCCCCCGTCCCTCCTGGCCTTGCATGCTCTCCTTTTCCTGGGCATGATCCACTGCATCGCCTCCTCAGCTGTTGGCCTGCCATCCAGCTCAGAGGTAGCTTCTTTGAACTGCTAGCGGCGAACTGTGGAGCCCCCAAGTGGGCCAGTCAAGGGGCTGGCCCCCATGTGCTCTCTGGCCTCTGTGTGCAGGGGCGATGGTGTCATGCAGCAACCAACCCAGCCCTTGCCTTGCCCCATGGCAATGGCACCCCCACCCTGCTTCACCTCACCCTGTAGGACGAGCCTCCTGCCTACCGCCCCACCTGCCAGAGAGCCTCTAGATCTCCTCCAACCCTGCCCACCCCCCACAAGCATCCCTCCCCACGAGCAACAATGAAGTGACCATGCCCACCTTGGCCACCCCTACCCAATCTGCCATGACCACCACAGCCACGCCAACCGAGTGGGCCATGCCCACCTGGCACCCGGCAATAAATAAGTGTGTTTCGAGTTGCAGTTTTGGCACTTGGTCTCTAAAAGGTTCGCCATCACTGACGTAGAAGATGGATTCAGAGGATAAGTTATTTTATTAGTAAGCGATGAATATGATTGTGGAATAAACTAAGAATTTATTTGAATAAATATAAGTGTATTTTAGAAATGATAACTATTTTGTAATGAACTTAGGCACAGGTTGGCAACCTGCAGCTCCGGAGCTGCATGCGGCTCTTTGAGCCTTCCCCTGTGGCTCCCAGCCTCCTCTGCCATTTGCAAAGAGAGACAGAGACAGAGAGAGGGGCACTTGGGCTTCCCTGCTTATAATAATAATAATAATAATAATAATAATAATAATAATAGGCACTACCTTGACGTGGTTGTGGGGCTTGTGTACTCTAAGGAAGATGAGAGCTATGCTAGAGGTTCAACCATACTGGACAGGTCTCATCAGAGGAGTCAGACAAAGAGTGTCTCTCCCATAAAAAATATGGTGAGACGTAAATTGCAGAATGCCATACCGGCTCGGACGTCGCCCGGGTTAACAAGGTCCACGCTAGATATCGGAGTTCCTGGATATCTGGTGAAAAATGGGTTACAGGACTCAGGACTGTTGGCTGAGCAACCAGGGTCAGCAGCTGCAGAACTACTGGAAGAAAAGATCTTTACCCGTCGCAGATACACAGTGATTGAAAACAAAGAAATAATGATCTGTTACTACAGATCAAGTCCAACAAGAAGAGGATATCTAAAACGAATGCACCAGTTCTGGAAAGAACAACATCCAGAATCAGAAATAACAGAACAGAGACTAGCAGATCAACGCCGATTTATAACACGAAATAAAGTATTCACAGAAACAGAATTGGATGAACTGCAAAGGTTTACCCAGGGCAAAGAAATCAAAGCCTTACCAGAAGTAATTCAGAATGTAGAGGCAAACCAGGGGGAGTTGGCAGTGAAGGAATCCAGCAGAGATATACAACTGTTCTCATTTGGAAACCAGGCACCTCTTCCTCAGGAAGAACAAAACCCTCTAACTAAAGAAATAAAAGAATTGAAACAAAGAATAACTGAGCATCTAGAACAGCACAAAAACAACAGAATAAGGCTACCTGCATTGAAGCTTGTTCCAAAGAAACAGCTAGCACAAGCATTAAAAGATGCAAATACTGCAATATCAAGTATAAGCACCAATTCACTGCAAGAAACAAACCAACTAATGTACAGCACAGCTGCAGTTATAACAGAATACCTGGGATGCAAAATCAACAAAAAAGAAAAACAAACAAACAGTGCACCAGAAAAATGGAAGGTTAGACTAGAAATAAGATCAGCAAGTTAAGATCACATGCAAGCAAGCTAGAACAGATGAAAGAAAAGAAGCTGAAGAACAAGAAGACCAAAGAATACCTAATCAAGAAATACCACTTAGAAACAAGGAAGATCAAGGAAGCACTGGAAATAATAAAGCAACAAATAACAGCTATAGCCAGGAAAATCAGTAGATATGAAGCTCGAATTGCAAACTATAGGCAGAACCTCCAATTTCAATCCAATCAGAAACGTTTCTACCAATCCATCAATGGAGAAACTGCAAGGAATCAGTCAGTACCTGACAAGGAAGAAACAGTGCAGTTCTAGAAGCAGATATGGGATAACCCAAAGAAATACAACAAGGATGCGGCTTGGTTAAAAGAGGTGGATGCAAATAAAACAGAAGTTGAAATGAAAGAACTAGTAATAACAACAAAAATGGTAGAAAAAAGAGCAAAGAAAATCAAAAATTGGTCAGCACCAGGTGAAGATGAACTGCATGGGTTTTGGTTGAAACATCTAACTGTTATACACCCACTCATTGCCAAGCAGTTCAACAATATACTACAAGGAGGAGAAATTGAAAAGTGGCTAACAACTGGGAAAACCTACCTAATAATGAAAAATCCAGCAAAAGGGGCAACACCAGGTAACTACAGGCCAATTACCTGCTTACCAACAACTTTCAAATTACTAACTGGTGTAGTAGCTGATGCAGTGCAACAGCACCTAGTTGAAAACAATCTCTTTCCACCTGAGCAGAAAGGAAACCACCCCAACAGCAGAGGAACAAAAGATCAACTCCTAATAGACAAAATGATCTTGGAAAACTGCAAGAGAAGGAAGACCAACCTGAATGTGGCATGGATTGACTACAAAAAGGCATTTGACTCTCTGCCACATGATTGGATAATAAAGTGCCTAGAAATAACAGGAGTCAGTAGAAACATCAGAAAATTTGTGCAAAGATCGATGGCACAATGGAAGACACAGTTGCAGATCAATGGTGAGAAGCTGGGAGAGGTTAATATCAAGAGAGGAATATTTCAAGGAGATTCATTATCACCATTACTATTTGTTATTGCACTGTTTCCTCTGTCAACAATACTGAATAACTCAGGACATGGCTATCAAACATCAAAAACATCTGCCAGACTATCCCACCTCCTTTATATGGATGATCTGAAGCTGTATGGAAAAACATCATCTGAAATAGAATCGCTGCTCAACACTGTCCGTATATATAGCCAAGATATTGTAATGGAGTTTGGCTTGGACAAATGTACCACAATTACTATCAAACAAGGAAAAATAATGAAAACTGAAGGAATCAAGATGCCCCACGAAAATAACATTAAGAGTCTGGATGAGGAAGAGTACTACAAATATTTGGGTATCCTTCAAGCTGACAACATCAAGCACACCGAAGTCAAGAAAAAGATTAGAGGTGAATACATCAAGAGAGTGAAGAAGATCTTAAAATCCAAACTCAATGGGTACACAGCTGGAATAGTGGATTAAAAGCAATGGATAGGCAGACCAGAAAAATAATGACAATGAATCATGCCCTTCATCCACGCAGTGACATTGATAGACTTTATCTACCAAGGCAAATAGGTGGGCGTGGAATGCTACAAGTACATCAGATGGTTGAAGAAGAAAAAATGGCTTTGGAAGAATATCTGAAGAACAATGATGAAGATGCACTGAAATTAGTATATCAGGAAGGCTTACTAACTACTGGAGAGACCAAACTGGCCTACAAGAAAGACCAAATGAAGAACAGAATAGAGGCATGGGAAGACAAAGCACTACATGGCCAATACATGAAAAAAATAGCTGGGAAAGCAGATAATAATAAAACCTGGCAATGGCTAAGAGCAGGAAAATTGAAGAAAGAGACCGAGGGACTAATTCTGGCTGCACAAGACCAAGCCTTAAGGACAAATGCATACAAAGTCAAAATTGAGAAGACAGCAACAGACAGTAAGTGCCGCCTATGCAAAGAAGCTGAAGAAACAGTGGACCACTTGGTAAGCTGTTGCAAGAAGATTGCACAAACTGATTACAAGCAGCGGCATGACAAAGTAGCAACAATGGTGCATTGGAAGATCTGCAAAAAATATCATTTGCCTGTAAGCAAAAACTGGTGGGATCATAAAATAGAGAAAGTCATAGAAAATGATAAAATTAAACTGCTCTGGGACTTCAGAATTCAAACAGACAAGCACCTGCAACATAACACCCCAGACTTAACAATTGTCGATAAGAAAGACAAAAAAGTCTGGATAGTGGACGTGGCAGTGCCTGGAGATAGCAGAATAGAAGAGAAAGAACTGGAGAAGATAACAAAATACAAAGACCTACAAATAGAAATAGAAAGACTGTGGCAAAAGCAAGCAAGGGTAGTACCAATAGTCATAGGCTCCTTGGGTGCAATCCCAAAACAACTGGAGCACCACTTGAACACCATTGGCATTGACAAATTCGCTATTAGTCAATTGCAAAAGGCGGCCTTATTAGGAACTGCTTCCATCCTGCGACGATATCTGTAATACCATCAAACATCCACATCTGCCTATCCCAGGTCCTGGGTAAGGACTCGATAGGTAGACAAAATGCCAAATCCAGTCTGAACATCTGGCTGACTGTGCGATGATCGATAATAATAATAATAATGTTGAAAGGGGCCTTGGAAGTCATCTAGTCCAACCCCCTGCTCAGGCAGGAAACCCTATACTATTTCAGACAAATGGCTGTCCAGTCTCTTCTTAAAAACTTCCAGTGTTGGAGCATTCATCACTTCTGGAGGCAGGTTGTTCCACTAGTTAATTGTTCTAACTGTCAGGAACAGTCTCTCTCTCTCCCTCTCTCCCTCCCTCTCTCTCTCTCTCTCTCTCTCTCTCTCTCTCTCTCTCTGTGTGTGTGTGTGTGTGTGTGTGCAAAAGAGAGTAGACTCACGGTGTTCTCTGAGAAGCTGAAAAGCTTTTTGGGTGGAGCTCCTCCCTGTGCTTTGTCTCTGCAGGAAGCAGGAAGCAGGAAGGGCAGGCGAGAGCTAGGTAGCCCAGCTA
Source organism: Crotalus tigris (assembly GCF_016545835.1). Classification (NCBI taxonomy): domain Eukaryota; kingdom Metazoa; phylum Chordata; class Lepidosauria; order Squamata; family Viperidae; genus Crotalus; species Crotalus tigris. Next base: position 1,970,629 of record NW_024100610.1, on the reverse strand, counting down.
TGCTGACTCAGGAATTCTGGAAGTTGTCCATGAGTCATAAAAGAGCCGAAGTTGCCTTCCCCTGAGCTTGTCGGAGAACAGCTTGAAGCCAGCTTGCCAGGTGAGCAGAAGATCGGAGAGAGGGGGGGGAGAGAAAGAGAGAAAGAGAGGGAAAGACCCCTTTGACATCTAAAATGAAGATAACACTGCATGTATCCTTTTTTACCTTTAATATATATATGTTTTCATAGATTTTCACAGGTATAGGTAACTCCAAGACCTGTATATATATACATATATATGTAGGTCTTTGGTTATTTGGGTTTTCTCCCACGTCAAATTGGAAGTGTCTTGGCGACGTTTCGACGAAGTCCCATTCATCATCTTCAGGCTGGTGTTTTCAGCTTCTTGCTTCTAGGACTTCGTCGAAACATCGCCAAGACACTTCCAATTTGATGTGGGAGAAAACCCGAATAACCAAAGACCTACATATAAATACCCGTGAAAACAAACAAACACGAACATCAGGAAAAATTTTAAACTAAAACCGTTTAATCTAGTGCCAAGCTTTCGTTGGCCAACTGCCAACATCATCAGGGCTTAAAACCAGTTGACTGGTTTTAAGCAGTTGGCAGATGTCAGCAGTTGGCCAACGAAAGCTTGGCACTAGATTAAACGTTTTTAGTTTAAAATTTTTCCTGGTGTTCATGTTTGTTTGTTTTTATAATATGACTATACTCAGGATTCGTGTTTTTAATGAAATTAGCTATATATATATATATTAACAATTACACTAAAAATATGATCCCTGGGTATATCCATATTTAAAACCAAACAAATAAATGTGAGCACCAAGGAATACTATAACATTTTAATAAAATTTAGTAAAATACCAATAAAATTTCAATAAAATTATAATAAAACGCCTAGCTTTCGTCAGCGACTGCTGACATCATCAGGGCTCAAGATGCCGGTCAGTAGGAGAGTCCCCTTTATAGATTGGCCAGGGTCTGCATCCGGTTCCTAGATCTTGTCATCGGGCCTGATGGAATAGGCTGTTTTCCAGTTGCCGGTTTCTTATTAGCAATTATTGCTTTCTTGCATTTCTTGCTTGTGTAAATGGCATCAGTCTCTTTTATACACACACACACACACACACACACACGCATATACACACAGATACACATACACACACACACACACACACACACATAATAAAGGTAAAAAAAGATATATGCAGTGTTATCTTCATTTTAGATGTCAAAAGGGGTTTGCAGCTCCCAGTTTTTGTTTTCGATGGGAAATGGGTCCAAGTGGCTCTTTGAGTGTTTTGGATTGCCTACCCCTGAACTAAGGGAACCGTGGGCTATCCGAAATCTAAATACTATGGACATTAAGCCAACTGGAATACTGTCATTGAAACCAGATAAAAGTTAAAAACAGGATTTGAAGGCATATAAATTAAAAGTTGTCGATAAATGTTTCAAATGATTGAGTTATAACTAGCAACGTATTAATCTGAAATCTGGTATAATACCTAAGGGAAACAGAGAGGAAATTTTTGATGATGTAAACTGTATGGAAAAACGCGTTATTGGACTATGTATTACCCTACCACCAAGTTGCTTCCTTAATACCTAAAGCTTTGTTAAAATGGAAAATTAATAAAACTTGTTTAAAAAAAGAAAAAGAATAACCCTCTGTCGTGCATATAGTGGTGTGTTGCACTTTAGCTGTGACCTGTACATTATGCAGATGGATAATAGTGAGAGCTACATATCTGAAGTTAATCCTGACTTACACCCTAATGGACTTACACCCTGCCCAGTACAGTCATAGGTTGTGACAGTAGTAAAGTGAGTGACTAACCCAATTTTGTGACTTTTGCAGTAGTCATTAAGCCACCATAGCAATCATTAAGTGAACCAATTGTTCTCCAAGGGCCGGTTTTACCAAAAACCAGAAATAAATGCTGTTTTTTTGGCAAAAGTAGCATAAAACACAGTCATGCACAGAACTACAGGACGCTACAAATGGTTGTAAATGTGGGCCAGTCGACAAGTGCCTGACATGTGGTCATGTGACCATGATGAGGGGCAGTTGTTGGAACTTAAGAATTGGGTCATAACTAATCCATCATAACTTCAAATAGTTGCTAAATAACCAATCATAATTTGAGGACTACTTGTACAAAAATACCAAATTTCTTGACAAGGAATGGTAGTTCATTCGTAGCAAGAGAGTAGTGAAAATTCACCTCTAGTATATTTGTGGAGATTCTCAGTCCCCAAGATCATAGTTGTCTCCAAAAGCAACTTTCACCTCTAGTAAGATGCTGATTTATTCCAGGTAAAGTTGCATAGACAGAATTCATCTGCTGAGGAGATTATTTGCTAAAGGGAAGTGCAATGAACTACAGAGCAGCTATAGCAAACATCATTTGTTAACCATTAATCTGTGAATTGGATGTTCCATACCAATTCTTCTGAGAACATACTGTTGTCCATCGACATCAGAAGGACAACAGATAGAAGAAAAAAGACCAGAAAAATTGGTTTAAGAACAAAACAAAACAGGAAACCTGAAGACCTTAAATTTTATCTTATTTTAATACACAGCAAGCATGTGGTTCTACCTGGCATTGGCAATTTTGCTGTACTTTGTGATACGATCCTATCGGGAAAAACAACAGGTAGACAACCTGAGAGAAAAACATGTATTCATCACTGGCTGTGATTCTGGTTTTGGAAACCAGCTGGCCAGACAACTGGATGCCCAGGGTCTGCGCGTGTTGGCTGCCTGTCTCACCCAGAAGGGAGCACAGCAACTGGAGAGACTCACATCGGACCGGTTGAAAACCACCCTGCTGGACGTCACCAGTAGCGAGAGCATTGAGGCAGCAACTGCATGGGTGAAAGAATGTGTGGGGAATAAAGGTACAGTGGCTCAACTGTAAATAGGCTTCTCAATAATCTGGAGCAAATTATAAATTGATTAGGAAAGTCTTCTTGGAGATCAACTATTTCATAAGGCTTATTAGGAAGAGCTCCTTATGAAATATTAGGAGGAACTCTTTGTGATATATTTAATCCTAGATCATGAGATTATGTAGCTAGTGCTGATTAAAACATACTTTCAAGGTGTTTTGGCTCTTAATTTAATTTTATTCAAGGAAATTTCCCCTTAGCCTAAAGAACATACATAGAAGATTTTTGAGGACTTTAGATTTTTAACTCTGCTCAGCCTGGGCCAGATAGATTTTCAGTCTCTTTCTTGTGTAAAGTTTTACATATTTGTTGTCTTTTCTTTGCAGGACTTTGGGGCTTGGTAAATAATGCTGGAATTGTGCACCCTATATCCCCCAATGAATGGCTGACCAAAGAGGATTATATGAAAGTGCTGAACGTCAATCTAATTGGGCTAATTGATGTGACACTGCATATGTTGCCCTTGGTGAAGAAGGCCAGGGGAAGAGTGGTTAACATGTCCAGCATCGTGGGTCGACTTAGTACCATGGGAGGTGGTTATTGTATCTCAAAGTATGGAGTGGAGGCTTTCTCTGACTGTCTCAGGTAATCTCATGCCACTTCAAAGAACAGGTTTGAGTGGATGTCTGAGAAGGAATAAATGTTTCCATGTTCCTGGTTCAGATAGATGAGGAGGAGGAAAGTGGAACTCAGTCAAGGGCTTTGCTAGGTGTGTCTATTATATCTGACCCGATTTTGGAAAATGGGCCAAGTTATTATTTGGTTAAACTGTTGATGAAAATAGTTTGTTCTTTTAAAATCAATCTGGTTTGAAAAATTTAGCAATACATTTAACATATTTATTTTGTCTTCTTTTGAACGTATAACCTGCCTTTCCTCCAGGAACTTAAACTGGCATATATAGTAGTATTATCACCATAATGATTCTGTAACATAGGCCAGGCTGAGAAAGGTATAATGGGTGGCTTTAGTTCAGTACATGCTTGCCGAAATAGAAGAATCCCTGCCATGAAATCCCATGCAGAGAGAGCAATAATTTATTAGTATTTATTAATAATCAAGTGAAAAAAAAAAGATAGGAATTGCTTAAATTTCCATGGCAGGATTGATGTAGAAATGGTATTTTCTCACCAGATTGAAAAAGATTAGATTTCTTGAAATCTCTCCTGCTCTGCAGAGGAAGAAGTAGCACCCCCAGGTAGTGACTCTGAACTGATAATTTCTTTCTAGGCGTGAGATCCACTCATTTGGGGTGAAAGTAGCCATAATCGAGCCAGGCTATTTCCGCACATCCATGACTGATATCCAAAAAACTCTTGAGTGCCTGGAGCAACAATGGATCAAAGCCCCAGAGGAAATCAAAGAAAGTTATGGCCAGCCTTACTTTGATGCATGTGAGTCTTTATGTGGGCTTGCAGGCTAATTGGGAGAAGCTTACCAGGAATCAGAAGCTGGGAGGGACTGTTGCTCAGCTTCAATAGCACCCATCATACGGGTGATTGAAGACCACCCTTTTGTCACATGCTTTGAAGTCCATTTTTTGGACTTGGTTGGGTGCCAATGCTCGGCTGTATCAACATCTTCCATCTAAGGTTGTCCATTTTTCCTCTGGTTATAAAAAGAAGTGTCCTGCCACAGCACGGAAAGCAATGGGCACTTAGGTGTGCACTTGGGGGAAGAAGTACAGGAATCCACCAATCAGAGGCCATGTTCACTCAGTTCTGGACAGAGGTCCCAGACACTATGGTGGCCAAAGTGGATGAATGGGTTGAAATCTGGAGGGGATTTTTAAAATAGTCTTAATTTCCAGATGCTTTATAAAGCTGTGGTGAGGCAAATTCTTCTGGGCTATTGGATGAGAAAGTAATGCAGCCTGGAGAGTCAGCCAAGAATGTCTTTGAATTTCTCAGTGTCCTAACCCCTGATCTCAAGGCACCAATTGGAACACTCATAGGCTGGGCTTTTCTCCTGGTCTGAAAGTCCTCTTCTAAAACACAATTATGCTTTTCCATGCTGAGCTGTAGTAACAGAGCTCATGGAGCTTACCTGTGCTTTGATTTTTGTAATAACTCTAGGGAGAGACTGACTTTTCCCATCTTAGTTGTTTGAGAGTCAGAGAAAATTGTCCTTAAAGTTAAACGTTATTACTGTTTCATTCATGTAGTATTGTGGAGGCTGCTTTATTTATTTATATTCTCTTTAGTATTTTGGACCCCACATCTCCATACTGACTTTCTTTCTTTTCCTTCTACTTGCTCTCGCTCCTCTTTCTCTCTCTCTCTCCTCTCTCTCTTTCTCTCTCTCTTTCTCTCTCAAAACAGTTTGTGAGACGATCAAAGTCCAACTGGCAACTCGTTGCTGCACAGATCTCTACAAGGTGACTGACTGTATGGAGCATGCTTTGATATCGAAATACCCCTATACACGCTATTCTGCTGGCTGGGATTCCCGGTGGATCTTTGTTCCTCTCTCTTATTTGCCCACTTCCGTCGTAGATTTTGTGCTGACTCGATCTTATCCTAAACCCGCTCAGGCTCTGTAAAAAGAATGGGGTGGAAAAGTTGGGAGGAAGGAAGTCTATTCCAACTGTCACATTTGGCCAACACATGCAGTTAAAAGTATGCCAGTGTCAGTCTTTCACAAGACCTCCTTATCTTCACCATTTGCAGATATACAATGTTTTAGGCATACTGGCATCCGTAGCTTTGTGTGTGTGTGTCTGGTCTGGAGCCTGCTGAGAATATCTTCAGCTAATTGTAGCTCTCACTTTCTTCATCCAAACTAGCCAAGGTCAGAGAATGCAAGCTAATCATTGTTCGAAGTTTCTCTTCTAAACCTATTCAGTTACCAGTATTCTGCCTCTGAACTTCCAATGATCCATTAATGAATGAATATCCTTTTATCCTTTCTTCGCAAAAATAGCAAATAACTTACTAGTATCTTCCCTTACCCACACATGCTGCCCATGCATTTCTATATCTGTATTTGTGTGTATTTACATTCTGGTAGCCTGATATGAGGATGGCTGCAAGAGAAGATAGTTGTTAAAAGAATTAAAAAAAAATTGAAAAGCCTCAAAATGTTTCAGATTATAATTATGAAAGTAGAACAAACCACATAAAGGCAGACCCTGTAACAGTAGCCTAAACACATGTACAGGAGGTAGATCTCCACTTATGACTGCAATTGACCCCAAAATCTCTGTTGCTAAGTGAGAGAGTTGTTAAGTGAATTTTGCCCCATTTTATGATCTTTCTTGCCACAGTTGTTAAGTGAATCACTGCAGTTATTAAATTAGTAACATGTGAATAGGATAAGTTTGGCTGACATTTTAGTTGCTGCTTGGAATGAGCAAATAGCAGCCTTGGATTGGGATACACCTATGCGGATTCTCCACCTACGTGGAACCCAGAGGGTCTACTCATTTTCGGAAAGACTACAGGAGATGAAGTAGCATAAGAGATACCTAGAGCACCACGGGAGGAAGTCAAAGAGTGAGTCTGACCAAGCATAGATGAAGAACTCCTATTATGCTGGTAATAAGGGTGGCATGGTGGAATCTCCAGCTGAAGCGAGGGGAGATGTGAAGAGGGGCTGGATTTAAAGTCCTTGCACAGCAAAAGGAGTGCAGGCCTTACCTCCCACAGAGTCCCTGAAGTCTTACCTGACTGTTCCTAAGAGAATGAAATCAGTCTGGTGAGAATCAGGAGGCATTGCAGCAATAAAAAGGTCCATTTCGTCATCTATGGTATGGCCCTGGTTTCTTGTGCCTGAGAGGTGATGAAACATCACCTTATTGCATCCACTGACACTTGCCTGACTATTCCATTTCAGGAAATAAGAAACAGTCGCACTGAAATTTGCAGGATGTTTTGAGGATTATGCAAAGCATCTGCCAAACATTTGCTCAGATTTTCTCAGTGTTTGACTCAGGTTGTACTGGTTTTGTGGAGATAATCGTGGCTAAGTCTTATGTGGTTATTTTGGCCTGGTTCAATCTAATTATTCCTCACGAAGTCAACAAGATTATTGGATGGTTGAGCTTTGCCACTTGTATATTATACTCATGTCTATGCTGGTTAACCAAGGCTTCCATGGGGATGACAGATAGCTGGGTCCTGGAATGGTATGTGAGAATGACCTGAGTTATTTAGTTATTTACAGTTTTTATAGACAATGCAGTTCAAAATACTCTGAGTGGGTACAAGAGTTAAAATTCTATAGGCAACAATAGAATAGATCAAAATAATAAAAAAAATAATGACAATAAATTAATCTTCCTCAGGTGAGTGCCAATAAAGATTTAGCTGGCATCGAAGACCTAGTGAAATAAAAGTGTCTTTAATGATCTTGTAAAATCCATGAGGGTTGGAGGTTCAAAGACATCTGGGGGCAATATATGGGGACCAGTACAAAAATGTTGTAAATGTTATGGACTCCATCTGTAGTCAGTTAACTCGACAAGCCATCAAGGGAGAGAAGAAAAGAGAAAAACAGGAAAATGAGCAAGAAGACAAACAAAGAACAAAGCTATCCAAAGAACATGGGGATGCAATCCAGTAAATGGCCTAATTTCAGGTGAAATCAGAAGCTGGCCCAATGTGAGATACTGATCATCAGGCAGAAAGCAAAGTGTAGGTATGCTTAAGTTGCTGATCAAGCCATTTTGGAAACCTCAGCCAGCCACTCCTTCCCTATTGCTTAAGTATTCCTGCAGCATCCAGAAACCTACTAAACCTTCCTCTGACTAACATACTTCAACAACATACTGGTAAAATAAACCCGTTGCCTGCCATCCAACATCCATCCTTCTCTGACACTATTTCAACCCCAACCCTCCATTTCAGTTTTGCCTGATGCAATCTCTATTCCAGAATCCCCCTCCTTCCACATCTTGCTCTGGACAGAGTATTATTTTTTTAATTCCATGAAAAACATTTATAGGTAGTCCCCACTTACTAAATGCCTTTTTTAAAGACCATGTTGAGGTAGATGGAAAATTGCCATTAAGAGAAATGATAAAGTACTTTTGAATTATATTTTAATTAACAGAGGTGATGTTTTAAAGCATTAACTAATACTATAAACTGGCTGAGTGTGATGACCTGTGTGCAATTCTATGAAGAAACATTTTTACAAGAAGTGCCAACCGAAAGTCACAAATGGTGTAAGATATTACACGTGTAGGAGAGTGTGGTTTTCTGCACTTTTTCCTATGTGTGTTGTCTTAAGATATGAACTTCTCTCTTTTAGTGTGTAAAAGGTAGATAAGAAGTCATCTATTAGGTTAAGCGTGGGCGGCAAGCTGTATAAAAATGACACCCTGGGAGTAACTCAGGGTTCAGAATTTGTCATGTGAATGCTCTGAACCATTGTGCACAAATAAAGCCTGTTTTCTCCAACCCTTCATGGTCTTGTCTTCTGATGTAAGTATCGTGGTTTTTTCCACAACAATTATCTGGTGACCGCAGCAGGACGGCAAGGAGTCTTGGGGCTCTCTGGAGGGCACACCCTGGTGCCAGGGGCCTGTAGTGTTAGGGGGAACATCCCAGGCGCCATCGGACCTTTTATTCCGAGGGACTTCCCTGTGACACAGGGCTCCAGCATCGGCAGTCGGCCACTCCAAGAACCACAGGTGAAGGGTAAGGAGACCAGGCAACTTTCCAGCCGGCTAGAGGACAAAAGATTCGCCTGCAGGCAAGTATTGAAAGGGAAATAAAGAATCCCTCCCTGTAAACAGGGACGGAGGAGAGGACTGATCACCCTCTCTTTAGGATAAGGTGGGAGGATTGTTGTGTGTGTTTGCAGTGAGTGAGTGGCGCTCAAAATTCCCATCGGTGACCGTGAGTTTCCGGCTCCCTGGGTCTAGCGTGTATAAGTGAAACCCTCAGTGTCATCCCGAGTGGAAGGACCCCTTACCTTCCTTTCATCCCCTTTCCTCATTTGTCTTGTCTGGTGCCCTGGGAGGCTCATGGGGGGTGGTGAAAGTGTACCCCTTACTCCGTTGGGGTGTATGTTAAAGCATTTTAAGTCTGCCTATGGGGATCAGGATTATGGTATTAAGTGGAGCAGGCATAAGTTGAGGACCTTCTGTGAGGTAGATTGGCCCAACTTTAACATAGGCTGGCCAAGCACAGGGACGCTAGATCCATCCATTGCTCTAAAAGTACATCAGTTAGTGTTCCACCCCATGTTAGGGCACCCAGACCAGGCACCATATATTGATGTGTGGCTCGGCTTGTTGCAAAGACCTCCACCATGGATCCAGAAATGCAAAACTGTCCCCTATGTTAAAAAGTTTCGAAGATAGAAAAAGCTGGGGACAAGCCATAATCCAACCAGATGTCCAGGATCAAGGGACCCAAGCTGGACCTTCAGCAAGAGGTGCTGAGGGGGGCCAAGGCAGAGGAGGAATGGACGGGACTGCAAACAGAAGACAGAGAAGTGGGAGGACTGATAGCCGAACAAACGAGGACAAAGACTGAGGAAGCGTCTTTGAATGCTCCCCTTAGACAAGTAGATCAATTGGTTGTCAGTAAGGATGATCCAGCAGAAACAGCCACAGCTCCTCTATTCCAACATATGCCTTTTACTACATCAGACCTTCTTACTTGGAAATTTCATTATGGCCCATTTAGTGAAAAAACAAATGAAGTGGCCCAAAAGACTTTTGTGAATAGAGAAAAGGAGGAGGAAAAGAAAAAGGATCAGAAAATGCAAAGAAAAGCTGAATTGCTGGCAGTTGCTATGATGGGGTTGTCAAGGGGAGGTGGCAAAAGTAGAGGATGGGGAATGGTGTTAGGACAAAACCAGTGTGCCATATGTAAGAAGGAAGGACACTGGAAGGGTGAATGTCCAGAAAGAGAAAAGGATGAAGAACAAGGAGGGGGAAGAAGCAGGTTTGCGAACAGATACAGAGGTGGCCCAGGGAGAAGCCAGGGAGGGAGAGAAAGAAGAAGAGGATTTTCAAGAACTCCCCTCATAGGCCTGGCAGAAGCAGAGGAGTGGGACTGAGACCAACTGGGTTCAGCCCGCCTCCCAGAACCTGTGGTCAGTTTAACAGTAGGAGGAAAACCTATTCCCTTCCTTGTGGATACTGGAGCCACCCGATCAGTCCTAACCCAACCCCTAAGCCAAGCCTCCCCTCACTCTACCAACATACAAGGAGCAACAGGAAAGATATTGCAGCGACCCGTTTTGGAGCCCTTAAGTTGCACTATGGGGGGAAAAACTATAACCCATCAGTTTGTATATATGCCAATTCTTCTATTGGGAAGGGATCTGCTTTGTAAAGTAAGGGCGCAGATCTCCTTTGAAGAGGATGGCACAATGGCCATAAAATATGGAAAGGTGATGATGGAAGTATCCCGTGCAGAGGAATGGAGAATGGTGATGCTGGCACAAATGATAGAGAAAAATGCCAGATGGGAAGAATTTGATGTACCATATTTGTGGGCAGAGGACAACCCCCCTGGTTTTGCAAAGCATCATCCACTATCTGCCAGCTGCTGTACCAAAGAATAGGAAAGAGTTAAGAGGATTTTTAGTTGCTGCTGGCTTCTGCCGAATATGGATCCCTACCTTTAGTTTAATAGCAAAATCCCTATATGAGGCCACAAAGGGGGTGAGATAAAGAACCATTGCGATAGGAACAGCAAGAAAATAACAGCTTCACCGCTCTCAAGGAGGCTCTAATGTGCGCCCCTAGTTTAGGTCTACCAGATTTGGAAAAGTTATTTCAACTGTTTTTAGATACAAAGCAAAATGTGGCAGTAGGAGTTCTCACCCAGAAAATAGGAACCTGGCATCGCCCGGTTGCTTATCTATCAAGACAGCTTGATAATGTAGCAAGGAGTTGGCCAGCTTGCCTTAAAGCAATATGGTGACCCCGACGTGCTGGAACAGCGTTGTTAACACAGGAAGCTAACAAGTTGACTTTTGGACAAAAGTTAGATATCTACACACCCCATGCTCTTAAAGCTGTCTTAGAAGCAAAGGGACATTTGTGGCTGACCAACCCACGCATGCTAAAGTATCAAGCCCTAATAATACATAATCCAATGGTTATATTAATTCAATCAAACTCACTGAATCCAGCCATGTTGCTGCCTGAACCAGACTTGGAAACCACACATAGTTGCATACAAGCCATCAAAGAAACTTACGCTAGCCGCCCAGACATGAGAAATGTCCCCCTGCTTGATCCAGACTTTACAATATACACGGGTGGAACTAGTTTTATGCAAGAAGACATTCGAAAGGCAGGCTGTGCTGTGGTGACTTTGGAGGAAGTCTGGGAAGTTGAGCCACTTCCGCCCGGTACAAGTGCTCAGCTAGCGGAACTGCATGCATTAACTAGAGCTTTGGAGTTGGCAAAAGGAAAGTGCATTAATATTTATACAGACTCTAAGTATGCATTCCTAACAGTGCAAGTCCATGGAGCCTTATACAAAGAAAAGGGGACTTATAACTTCAGGGGGAAAGGATGTTAAGTATGGCCCACAGATACTGCATCTGCTGAATAGTGTGTGGGAACCTAAGGAAGTAGCTGTAATGCATTGCAAAGGCCATCAGAAGGGAGCATCAGATATTCAATTAGGAAATAATAAGGCAGACTGGGAAGCTTGCATTGCTGCACTAAAGGCACCTGCTGAACACACAAATTGTCTAGCTTTATGGACCCCTAAAGAACAAGAGCAGGTGAAACCAAACTACTCTCAGGAAGACTTGGACAAAGCTGAGGTTCTGGAAGCAAGGCAGGAAGATGGTTGATGGATTTTGCCAGACCAGCGAGTCTTTATCCCAGGATATATGGCATGGGATGCAATGCAACAGGTTCATAAGGAACTGCACCTGGGAAAGGCGGCACTGGCAAATGCCCTGAAGAGAGAGGTTTATATTGACAAAATACACAGTATTGCAGCAAATGTTTGTGGTAGATGTGAGATCTGTGCAACCAACAACCCAAGGCAAGGACCCCAACTGCCTCAAGAACATCAGCCCAGAGGAAATTATCCCTTCGATTCCTTGATGATTGATTTCACTGACATGCCATGCTCAGGTCCCTATAAAGCAATGCTAGTCATAGTATGTACATACACTGGATGGCTGGATTGCATCCCTACAAGGAAAGAAAAAAAAAGCAACTGAGGTCGCAAAAGCCTTGCTTCATATTATTATTCCCAGGTATGGGTTGCCATCTAGAATCTCTTCAGATAATGGTCCTGAATTTATCCATAGAGCCACCCAAAAGATAGCAGCTATGCTAGGAATAACATGGAAGCTTCACTGTAGTTTCCATGCTCAATCAGGAGGAAGGGTGGAGAGAATGAATAGGACCATTAAGAAAAAATTGGCAAAAAATATGTCAGGAAACTCAGCTTAAGTGGCCAGATGCTTTAAATATGGTCCTGGTTGCGGTAAGGTGTGCCCCACAAAGGGGGCTGCTCGTGTCTCCCTTTAAATTATTGTATGGCAGAGTCCCCAACTTACTCAAACCAGGTGACCAGAACTCTGGACAAGTGGCAGATACTGTTAAATTAGAACAGCTGCAGGCTCTTAACACTATAGTCCAGTGGCTACAACAATATGTTCTAACCCAAAGACCCCATATCTTGGTTACACTGACACATAATATACAACCGGGACAGGAGGTCTGGGTAAAGGATTGGAAGAGGGAAGTCTTAAGCCCAAGGTGGAAAGGGCCCTATACTGTTGTTATGTGTTCTCCCCTTGCTATTAAGGTGGCTGAAATCAAATTGTGGATCCATTGGTCCAGGGTTAAATTGGCAGCCCCCACCCAGTGGAAAGTGACTAGTGACCCAACTCAACCTCTTAAACTCACCCTGCATCGTAGAAGAAGGAGCCTCTCCCCTTCTGGTGACATTCTGGAAGCTGTCCCCCTGCGAATGGGAGAGGTGAAGAAAACTCCTGCAGGTGTTACTCCAGAAGCTAACACCAATCGCACAGGCAACAAAAATCCCCTGCCCTGGAAGCTGCAATCGCGTCACTAGTATTAGGCTTCTCTAAGCATGGAACCCAGCCAAAGGATGAGGGAAACTGCTTGTATTACAAAGGGGCTCATGCCAACTATTTGGGTGGTTGTGATGTTGCTGATTAGTATTGTCATTAATTCCCTGTTAGCCATAGCCCAGGTTATGGCCTTGTGGGATGAGGGGGGAGTATGTAAAACTGAGTGCTCCAGACGGAGACCCCCCAATATATGAAACCCCCAATAATCTCAAGATTTAAGTGAAGTTTCAAAGGGGGGAAATGAGGTAGATGGAAAATTGCCATTAAGAAAAATGATAAAGTACTTTTGAATTATATTTTAATTAACAGAGGTGATGTTTTGTAAGCATTAACTAATACTATAAACTGGCTGAGTGTGATGACCTGTGTGCAATTCTATGAAGAAACATTTTTACAAGAAGTGCCAACCGAAAGTCACAAATGGTGTAAGATATTACACGTGTAGGGGAGTGTGGTTTTCTGCACATTGTATAAACTTCCCTTTTTCCTATGTGTGTTGTCTTAAGATATGAACTTCTCTCTTTTAGTGTGTTAAAGGTAGATAAGAAGTCATCTATTAGGTTAAGCGTGGGCGGCAAGCTGTATAAAAATGACACCTTGGGAGTAACTCAGGGTTCAGAAATTGTCACGTGAATGCTCTGAACCATTGCGCACAAATAAAGCCTGTTTTCTCCAACCCTTCATGGTCTTGTCTTCTGATGTAAGTATCGTGGTTTTTTCCACAACAATGTCATGTTATGTTGTGAATAGAATATACAACAAATATTCCCAAACTGGCCCAGGACGAAACTCATCCCTATGAGGTATTTCTGAATTTATTTAATATTCTATTGTGACTATTCATCCTTCCAATTAAAAATATCTTATGGCTATCTTCTTACTGAGACAGCTGTATGATATCCTTAGGTGCCAGTGCTGAAGTAGTGTTTTTATATTATTTATTTAAAGAACTTAAATGGTAGCTTATCTCACATAGTGATCCTAAATCATTCACAACAATCAACAAAAATGATAGAATAGAACCAAGCACCAGACCAATCAAGTTATTAAGCGCCTGATTCAACCAACTTCCTAGCTCAGTGCCTGAGGAAAGATCCAGATCTTCATGGCCTTTCAGAAGACTAAAAGGGTAGGAATCCCCCAAACCTCTGGCAGGAGTCTGTTTTGAAAGCTGGGGTAGCTACAGAGATGGAGTCTCTCTGATACCTCATCAAGATGAGAGCATTAAAGGGGAGGGATCTGGAGTGCCACCATCCTAACTGCCTAGTGGGACAGGCTGATATTCATGGAGAGAGACAATCCCACAATTAATCTAGCCCTGCACCATGTATAGTTTAAAGGTGATAAGCAGCACCTTGAATTGCACCCAGAAGCAACAGAGAGCCAGTGTAGTTCACACAATAGCAGTGTAACTTGGACAAACTTTAACGGAGAGAGGGAGGCAAAAAGGATTGTGTGGCTGTATTCTGCAATGGTTGCATGTTATGGATGATTTTTCAGGGCAACCCCATGTAGAATGGATTGCAGTATTCGAGTCAGGATTTCTCCTCTCATCCGGACATTATTTAAAGGCAGCCTCAATAAGTATAATATCTGTTTGTCACCTATTCCCATGAAGCAAAATCAGGGACTTCAATGACTGGAAATGAAGGTGATAGGATGGGGATGAGTAAATGAGGGCTGCAATTTTTATGCTGGTATATGGGTTTTGGTTTTTGTGGGTTTTTTTTTTTTTTTGCTGAGTTTAGAATGGGTGGAGAGCGCTTAAATTCAGCTGTGGGGAAAGGCATGAAGACAAAACTGAGCAAAATCAGAGACTGAAAATAATGTGACTTATCCCACCAATCAGATTTGCGGTATTCCCAGAAAAATAAGGAAACTAAAAGGAAGGTCACTCAGAACTGTACAACTAACTGCAACCCAAATTATTTGGCAGATTAATTTCTGGCTCATGCTTTCTTGCTTACTAAAGTCAAAGATGATCTCACTACATACCCACTTTGCTTCTGGGCAAATGGACTTGGTTTCTCAGGCCTTGTTGATGAGAAGGCCAACAAAAAGCAACAAAGATGATCAGGGGACTGGAGGCTAAAACATATAAGGAATGGTTGCTGAAATTGGGTATGTCTAGTGAGTCTAATGAAGAGAAGGAAGAGAGGTGACATGATAGCAGTGTTCCAATATCTCAGGGGCTGCTATAAAGAAGAGGGAGTCAAGCTATTCTCCAAAGCATTTGAAGGCAGGACAAGAAGCAACGGATGGAAACTAACCAAAGAAAGAAGCAACCTAGAACTAAGGAATAATTTTCTGACAGTTAGAATAATTAATCAGTGGAACAACCTGCTTCCAGAAGCTATGAATGCTCCAACACTGGAAGTTTTTAAGAAGAGACTGGACAACCATTTGTCTGAAATGGTATAGGGTTTCCTGTCTGAGCAGGGAGTTGGACTAGATGACCTCCAAGGTCCCTTCCAACATCATCATCATCATCACCACCACCACCACCACCACAACCACCACCACCACCACCACCACCACCACCACCACCACCACCACCACCACTACTATTGTCAGATCTGGCATATTTCCAAATGTACCTTGCTTCCTAGAATCACATCAGCCATTTAGGCCATCTACTCCAACACCATCTAAGAAATTCAAATGAAAGCATGCTAGATAAATGCCTTCCTATCCTCTTGTTTTAAGGGTAACCAAGAAGGTAGGAAACAACTTTTGCAAATCTTTCTGTTCCTTTACCTCAAAGATTGAAGACTTTTTGTTCTCGAGCAATAGAGTTGGAAATATGCATTATTCTTGTATTGGTGAAATGGTCTGCAACTGAACAGTCTGATTGCTCATTTGGACAATTGTAATATAGATAGTCCTCAACTTACAGCAATCTATTTAATGACTCTTCAAAGTTACAATGGCCCTGAAAAAAGTGACTTATGACCAATTTTCACACTTAGTATCATTGCAGAATTCCGATGGTCACATGATTAGAATGTGGGTGTTTGGCAACTGGCATGTATTTATGATAGTTGCATTGTCCTCTGATCAGGTGATCACCATTTGTAGGCTTCCTTGCAGGCTTTCGACAAGCAAAATCAATAGAGGAAGCCACATTTGCTTAATGACCGCATGATACACTTAACAAATGCACTGCTTCACTTAAGAACTGTGCCAAAATTGGTTGTAAAATGGGGCACAACTCACTTAACAACTGCCCTGCTTAGCAATGGAAATTTTGGGCTCAATTGTGGTTGTAAGTTGAGGACTACCTGTACATTTTCCAGAATGGAATCTACACTGCTTGTGCTGGCTTTGGAAAAACAAAGGTATATATGTAATCTGTTATTGCAGTTGGCAAATAGGTGATAGGCAAGAAGAGGAATTTTGCATCCCAGCCAGCAATGTAATGGGTATGATGTTAGAGAGAGGTCGAAGCATGTTCTATGCAATTGATGACCAAGCAGAGGCTCTTGTGGCTTTTCTTCACAAGGCTACATGTAAATCTGTAATCTAAGAAATATGAAGAAAAAGTCAGTCAATGGATTATCTGTCTATAATAGTTCTATATTTTATGTAGAAAAAAATATCAGGATTCCAACTCTCTGTTCTGAGAGAATGGCACAGTGAGATAGAAGGTGCCAGATACCCTTGTTGTGTACAAACAATGAAGAGCAAATAATAAAAACTCTCTCTTCAGCCCAAAGAGGTAGCTGAAAATATTTCTGATACTTTAATAGTGGAAAGGCTAGGGTAAGGACTATCAACTCAAGGCTTGGCCCTATCATGAAGTGAACTGAGATAATCACATCAACATGATTATTTATCATGTTATTGTATTTGTACTGTGCAAAAAAGGCTCCCTCTTAGGCCCAGTACTCTTCAATATCTTTATAAATGACTTAGATGAGGGAATAGAAGGGGAACTCATCAAATTTGCAGATGACACTAAACTGGCAGGAATAGCCAACTCCCAGAAGACAAGCTCAGGATCCAAAAAGATCTTGACAAACTTGAACAATGGGCCCTGTCCAATAAAATGAATTATAATGAGGAGAAAAGCAAAGTTTTACATTTAGGCAGGAAAAATCAAAGGTTTAAGTACAGATTAGACAAGACCTGGCTCAAAAATAGTGGTTGTGAGCGGGACCTTGAAGTCCTAGTAGATGATTAATTGAATATGATCCAGCAGTGTGCAACAGCAGCTAAAAAAGCTAATACAATCCTGGATTGTATAAACAGAGGCATAGAATCAAAATCATGCAAAGTATTAGAACCTCTTTATAAACTTCCTAACAGTGAGGACAATTAACCAGTGGAACAGCTTGCCTTCAGAAGTTGTGGGTGCTCCATCACTGGAAGTTTTTAAGAAGAGACTAGACAGTCACTTATCTGAAATGGTATAGGTTCTCCTGCTTGAGCAGGGGACTGGACTGTAAGACACTAAGAAAAAGACACAAGCATATCTTGAGCAGAGGTTTGAAGCTGCAGGACACAGCTTGACAAACTCTGAGTTTATTGCTTCTTATATACTTGTTACATACATAGGCTTTACCATTAAATGCTGACAAAGGTTTCTTCATTGGAATATGTCTTCATGTAAGCAACTATTTTCTAGTAACACATTACATGGTCAAAGACCAGGTAAGAACAAATACAGGGAAATGAAAGCAGAAGGAACTAACAAAGACAGGAAGAGATAGGAAGGAACTTAAGCATATTATCTGTTTAGGTAGGTGAGGCATAAAGTCAAAAGAGTATGACCTTCTGGCTGCTTCACTGGGACAAAGGGTATCAAAAGGTTATGAGATTTGTGGGGGGGGGGGGGGAAGCACGGCAGTTTGCTGCGCATGCATTTTTCCCCACATCTCACTCTTCTCTATTTTATTAGTGAGGACATTATCCTAAGCTGGAGTAGTTAGTGGGTCTTAGTCAGGGGACATATAATTTGGCATTTGTTTATACATAACATAACTTGTTCCTGAGGTAAGTTAATGGTAGTTTAGTATGGAAAATTGAAAGTAGAGAAAAAAAGACATTGAATAACCATATATGTGCATTATTAAAGGATACCTCTTGAAAAGAGGTACAATTTAAAATTCTTTGACTGACATGTATGCAATGAGGTTTTTTAGGTGAAGTAGTACAATTGACAATTTTTGCACAAGTAAGATTTGTAGGAACAGCTATAGTTGGTGTATGCAAAACAATAGCATCAAGGGGTAACATGTAAGAAGCATGTTACCCCTTGATAACATGATAACATGTACAGGAACTTGATAAAAGCTTGACATAGTTGCATAATGAAATTCATTGTCTGATAGAAAATTGCTTAAACCAGTATAATTTTTTTAAAAACTGAAGCTGGAACACACAAAGGTATAAGACAGGTAGAGAGTAGATTTTCCATATCATATGATTCAGAAATACAAAAGTCTGTCACTTGTGTTACATTAGCTAATTGCACCCAAATATTACATTTCATCTGTGATTCTAAAGGATGAGGTGGGAGAGCTTGAGCCCCCACACAACAATTAAGAAGGAAAGAGAGGCAAAGAATGACTAAGGAATTTGCAGTCAAAACCACAAATATGGCAGCGCATAAATTCTCTGGTGTAGGTTCTTTTCCCTGTTGCCGCAGAACCTCCTGCACTTTGGATATTAGGTTCTTCACATCACCCCAGGTTGTTGGTCAACTGCGATGGCGAGAGCGAAAGGGACGTTGTGCTGTCTGAAGAGTCACCTGCTTCATTTCTAGTATTGGGTTCTGGACTTGATGCCGTGACATCTTTGGCTGGTTGCGCACACTGGGCTGGAATCCAGAGAGGGCCTGTAGGAGTAAGCACAGCAGCATAGCCTGGCCCCCAAGTTAGTAAGGGAAATGGACCTAACCAGGTTTTATCAGGCAATTGCCGATAACATACCAATGGATTAGGAAGCGCAGCTTTCTGCTGAAAGTGACGCTGGTGGGCAGTAGTTTTTTTAAAAGAAATATTTAGCTGATTTAAAATTATTAGGACTTTATTGATTTGATGAATTATCCATGCCAAATTAGGTACCCTTGATCCCTCCTTTTTTATTTGTTTGTGAAGGCAGTCCTTAAAGGACTGATGCGTATGCGAGAAACAAAGGATAGCTGCTGTAAAGTTAAAAACAAAGCCATAAGATTGGGGTTGATCCTGGGCATGATATAAGCACCTGGAAAATTAAAAATAAGTTGGCACACATAATGAGAATGAGAGATTAAGTTAAAAGTCTGTTGAGAAAAGGTGTGGAAAGCTAAAATAGCAGCAGATAATTCTGAGCATTGTGGTGAGGATTGCACTGCAGTGTAGGCAGATGATATGAAATACAGCCTATATAGTCAGCTCTGAAGAGATAAGTTATTCTGAAAATAAAATTGAAAATCAAATTTTGGGATAGGAAGGACAATATTAATTAAATCAGTCCCATTTCAAGGACAAGCTCGATTGTGTCCTAAGGTTATTATTTCAGCAACAGCCTGGATAAAAGATAAAACATTTTGGGATGGGATAAGTAAAGCCATTCAATACAATATACTTTTTGCGCTTCTAACACAGTTAATACTCCTGTAAGTAGCTTACTAGTAAGAAATATCAAAAGTGTTAAGTGACAATTTTTTTGTGGAATTCGGTCCACAAATTGAGTACTCAAGTACTTAATTTGCTCAACTGTGGTAAATGCTGAAAGTGGAACTACAATGAGATATCCAGGTTGTTTTCCTTTGGTCAATAAGTCAAATTCCAAGTTAATCAAATACCATTCAGATGAAAACAAATTTCTATTAAGTATGTTAAACATTTACAAAGCTAAGCAAAACAATTTCTTTTGGTTGATAGATATATAAGTCTAACTAAACAATTTAAACTCAACACTCCCCCCCCCAAAAATGTCCAACAATTACTGTCTCCTCTTTCGAGTAAAACTTTGTAATCTAAAACTGCAAGAGTGGGCATTAAAGTTCATCTTCATTCTCAAACCAGAATTCTAAGCAGAGAGGAAAAAAAGTTTAAAACAAACAGTCCCCCGCCTCTTCTTTCTGTCTCTCTTGCTCTTAAAGCAACACATCCAGTTGAAAAACAAAAGAGACAGGAAAAGTTTTTCTTACAAACTTCTCACCACTAATAAATAGTTTTCTCTCCTTCACATGCATTTTCCATAAATTCTCTCACACATTCTCCATGGGACTCTTCTCATGCAAACACTTACTATTACTTTTCAATTTACTTTTACAACAATAAAATATTTCTCTCACAGCCTGGGAGAGAGTGGGTGGGGGGGGGGGTGGGGTTTGAGGGCTAACACACACACTTAGGTATCAACAAATTAATTCATTCATTTTCATTCTAACTGCTTGTATAAACAATTCCACATACAAATATTTCATTTCATACTTTCTCCAGGCAAACTATTTATTTTTAAATAAGGCTTTTTTGTGTGATGTTATCAGAGAGGGTTTTGACCCTCTTCCAAGTCTTGGAAATAACACAGAACACAGACAAACGTATATATACACAAATACATAAACAAAACACATATCAATTTGGGGTTTGAGGCTACAACAGGCCTCCTCTTTTAATTAAAAAGGAGGGGAACATTTATGGTTACTTCCAATTTATCCCAGCAACTTCAAAAGACATTGGGGAAAGACTAAAAGGAATATTGAAAGCATGAAGGGTGAGGGGAAAGTAGCAGCCTCCTCTCCTCACCTCTGATAAAGGGGAATTGAATAGAGCCAGATTAAAAGGGGGAAAAGGAAAGAAAAAAAACTTGCTTTCAGTTCTTTGAATTTTCTTTTCTTTTTCTTCCATGGCTTTAGTTGTTATCAGATAAACTAGCCAACTGGAGGTTTACAAAGTTTTTCAATGTTGTCTTCTTAAAGATTATTTATACTTCTACACATCAACACAAAGCACTACCAGACATTGTCTGACAGGGTTAAACTTAACAGCTACTTGAAGTTTCAAAACATCCCAATTGTTCAAAACACATTGCAGAGGAGTACATTTTGATTTAATTTGTTTCTTTAAATTCCTCTGACAATTCCCCATATATATTTTTTCTACTTCAAGATTGTTCCTCTAATATTTTCCTTATGGGGGTGTATGGTGGCTGTAAGGAGGCAAAAGAATTAGCCTCTTCAGAAGGAGCTGAAAATCCAATTAAAGATGCTTTCGAAGGCACAGTTTTTACTTGATCCTAATCAGATGTGGGGCTTGTAGTTAATTGTTGCCCTGAGCCAAATTTTTCCACTGCTTGATGGCACTGATGCCATTGATGTAATACCTATACTGGAGTCCAAGATTCAAGATGTAAAGTATGCCTTATCTTTTCCCAATCTTGTAACCTAAGCGTCCAGCACTTAGGATATCAAGGGGAATGTTTCCCTACCTCATCCACCAGCTTCCTTATGTCTGCCTCAGGTGCTTTCACGCCTGATTTGTGTAACAGGAATCTGAGTTCCTGTACATGTTTCTGCTGATGCTGAGATAGATTGCAACCCTTACTTACCACTGAGGGGTCCCATAGGCCGAAAGTGCACTTAGGGGTCTATTCCAGACACTGGTAAGTATGTTGGCTGTTGCTCCCTCGGAAGGGGGGGGGGCTGTCCCAGTTGCTCCATGGGGGGCTGTCCCTGTTCAGGCGCCAGATGTAAGACGCTAAGAAAAAGACACAGGCATGTCTTGAGCAGAGGTTTGCAGGACACAGCTTGACAAACCTTGAGTTTATTGCTTCTGATATACTTGTTACATACATAGGCTTTACCATTAAATGCTGACAAAGGTTTCTTCATTGGAAAATGTCTTCATGTAAGCAACTATTTTCTAGTAACACATTACATGGTCAAAGACCAGGTAAGAACAAATACAGGGAAATGAAAGCAGAAGGAACTAACAAAGACAGGAAGAGATAGGAAGGAACTTAAGCATATTATCTGTTTAGGTAGGTGAGGCATAAAGTCAAAAGGGTATGACCTTCTGGCTGCTTCACTGGGACAAAGGGTATCAAAAGGTTATGAGATTTGTGTGTGGGGGGGAAACCATGGCAGTTTGCTGCGTGTGCATTTCCCCCCCCCACTGGACTAGAAGACCTCCAAAGTCCCTTCCAGCTCTATTCTATTCTAAAAAGGAGAAATATGGGATTTTCTACCAATATGGGAAAATACCCTGGCTATTTTGCACCCTGACCATCAGTGAGGGGATGAAAGGCAACCGTTCATGACTTATTTCAAATAACCAAATGTCTTGTGTTGACTTGGGTTACCTTTATGATTCCTGCTCCTGCTGCTTCTGGATAACTGATACCCAGACAAAAACCCTTCTAGGGTTCTCCTTTTACTCACAGGCATCCAGGTATGGTTGTCCATAACACTCTCTGACATGTGGAAGCATTTGGTTGAAGGCATCCTGTAAGTGCTGTTCTTGGTTATTAAGGATATTTGTGGCAAAGCCTCCAGGCTCAATGACGCCGGTTCTGATTTTGAAAGGAGAAAGCTCTCTCCTGTATTGGAACAAAAGGATTACCTTTGCATAAGGAGAGCCTGTGAGGTGGAGGGATTAAGGTTCTGGACTAGGAGCAGGGAGACTGAGCTCTTATTCTACTCAACCACAAATGCTCCTTGAGTGACTTGGGTTGCTTACTCCCTCTCATCCAAATTTTCTCATAAAGTATTGTGGGGAAAATAGGAGATTTTAGCAATATGTGCTCTGCCTTGAGTTCCATTGTGGGTATTTCATTCTTTTCATTTTTGTGCATGTAACAGCTCACAGCAGTTATCATATATAAAAACAATCTTCCACAACTCTTTTCTAATTATCTATCCAATTCTAGTTTCAACTGGATATTGATTTTTATAATTGCTTGTATCTTTGTGTGTATTTGAACCCAAAATTTTCTGGCTTTTTTGCAAATCCACCAAGCATGATAAAATGACCCTTCATGTTGCCCACATTTCCAACATAGATTTGAAGTACCTTTAGACATTTTTTAGAAAGTTTTTCCAGAGTCATATGTCAACATTATATTGTTTTATAAAAAATTCTTTTAAGGTATAACCTAAAGGGGATTTCAGTCCTTTTTAACCACATATTTTCCCATTGTAGCATCAATGATGTCCAAAGATTCTAGCCCATTTTATCATGTATGTTTTCATTAATGTTTTAGCCATTAAGTGTTCATTTGGCATAGTGGTTAAAGTAACAGGCTAAAAATGGAGAGCCACTGAGTTCTAATCTTCTCTTAAGCATCAAAGATAGCTAAGTGATATTGAACCAATCTTTCTCTCGGCCCAACTTGACTCACAGGCAGTGGTGGGATTCAGCCAGTTCGCACCACTTCAGCAGAACCAATAGCTAATTTTTTGTTGCCCAAGCCCAGAATGGACTTCCAGAAGTGGCATCCACACAGAGAATTGGTTGTTCACGTATTTGAATCCCACCACTGCTCACAGGATTGTTGTTGCGTGTTCAATTCTAAATGTCCTGTTATTTATCAAAAATCTTACTTTTACCTGTGCATATACAACTGCTTGATCATTTTGATAGCTTCTGGTATCAGAGTGTAAGGCAGGGCTGCACTAGACAGGCCAAAGGTCTATCTCAAACACATTCCCACTAAATTTAGGCCAGAAGGATTAAGTGCTTCACTGCTTCAAATGTAATGCTAAACAATATTGGCTGCTAAACAAGAAAAATAGCTATTGAATTTACATTTTACCTCAAAGTGTCTGAGAAGGCTTCCACAGCAAACTTGGAGAGGACATATCCACCTCCGTAGACTGCCAATCTTCCTGCCAAATTGGACACGTTGACCACTCTCCCTCTGGCTCTCCTCACCATGGGCAGTGTTATGTTTGGTGTTCGGTGAGGCATCGATGAGGCAGTAGATGAACAAACAGCTCTTTATTGCAGGTTTAAAACAGAATAAATAAATATTTCTAACAACAATAAATTATATTTAAAAGCTCAGGAGGGAAGGCAGGATATGTGTGTGGGGGGGGAGGTGCAATCTATTGGTCCATTAACCATCTCCATGTGATACTCCACCATTAGGGCCCCAGCCAACTGGCAGGGCCAGGTCTTCAGGTCCTTATGAAAGATCAGGAGGGTGGAGCTCTCACCCCAGAAGGAAGATGTTCCAAAGATCAGAAGCCATGGCAGAGAAGGCTTTTCTCCTGAGCCCCATCAGCCAGAATTCCTTGGCCTCTTCTGCCAGGATGGGTGGGGTGGGCCAGTCCCATTGGGATGGGATAGCTCCAAGTAACCTGGATTCATGCCATTCAGGGTTTTAAAGGTAATAATAAACACCTTGAATTGCACCTGAAAGCAAATTGGCAGGCAGTGCAGCAGTGTAACACGGGCCTTCTACCCCCAAGGATGCCCAAGCTGCTGCACTGGGCACCAGTCATAACTTCTGAACTCTCTTCAAGTTTAGCGCCATGTAGAGTTTATTGCAGTAGTCCAAGCATGACATGACCAGGGACTGAGTGGGGCTCCTGATCCAGGAAAGGGTGCAACTGGTGCACAATTCAAAGTTGTGCAAAGGCTCTCCTAGCTCTCCTAGCCATCTGCTCTTTGTGTAGGAGTTGTGAGTCCAGGAAAACCCCCAAATTGCAGACTGGCTCTATCTAGAGTAGTGTTACTCCATCCAGAATTAAGGATGTTAAAGTTGCAGATCTAGAAGTTTCATGCAGCCAAAGCCATTTGGGTATTCCTAGGTTCAGCTGAATTCTGTTGTCCCCCATCCAGGTCCCCACAGCAACCAGGCACCATACTATGTCAACAACAGCTTCACTTGGATCATCTGGATGAAGATATAAAGTTGAGTATCATCAGCATACTAATGATATGCAAGCCATGGTGATGAATGATCTCACTCAATGGCTTCATGAAGATATTATTCTTAGGAATAATCTTAACTGGGTCTCCAACTCCTTCAATTACCCTTTTATGCTACTTTTAACTCTCAAAGATAAAATACTATAATAACAAAATACTATCAAAGTCAGCACAAGGGAGATTTGGCCTACTAGCTTTTTATTCAAAAGACTGGAAGTGAGACTTACTCAAATATTTGCCACCGTTCTCTGAAAGGAAGGAACGTCCTCCCTTTAGACAAGAATGTTTAGGAAGTGTGCATTCCACAGGCATGGACAATCAGGTATGGTCTAGTGTTGACAGTGCTGGCATAGAAACAGGACACTGTGAGTTCTAGTCCTGCCTTAGGTGCAATAGCAGGCTGGGTGACCTTGGGCCAGTCATTCTCTCTCAGCCCAACCCACCTCATAGGGTTGTTGTTGTGGGGAAAATAAGAGGAGGAAGAAGAAGTATTATGTATCTTTGCTGCCTTGACTTACTTATAAAATAATAAAGACAAGGTAAAAATCTAATACGATGGCCCTTTTATGACTTGTGGACTTCAACTCTCAGCCATGCTAGCTCAAGAATTCTGGGAGTTGAAGTCCACAAGTCATAAAGGGGCCCTTGTTCCTCACCTCTGATCTAATAAATAATAAATAAACTTTCAGGGCCCAGTGAAATATAAAGGTAGGCCTTAAGTGGCAAATTCTGAAAAGCAGGTAGCTTTTTAAAATACTTTTGGATTTTGAAGCTGTCTCAAGCAGGAGACAAAAAACAGGATCAGAAGTAGGAACAAAAAGGGCCATGCATAAAATGAAAAATGGAGTGTGCTTCAAGCTGAAAGCAAAGCTCTTCTAGGAATTTTCAATCCTAACAGCATTCCTTCAAACAGCTGGTTTGTCAGAACAATACCTGAAACATTTCAACTGTTGCTTCAGCTCTAAGGAAACAGTTAGGGCTCAGCCCAAGAATCTTGACCCCTTGTTGTTTGACCTCAGGGCCACAAAAATACATAGAGTAGCAGTTCATGCTAAATGCAAATTCCCAACCAACAGCCCCACACCCCTCCAAAAGCTCTGAAGTGTGACCATTTTAAATGAGGCCATCGTGACACACATTTTACCTTGGATACAATCTTGTTCTCTCTTTCCCTCAACCTTGGGTTTCTGCCATGGTAGGGTTTGCTGTCTCCTAACACCTATTGGCTACCATGATGCTGAGGGCATGTCCATTCTGTTTTGGCTCCTGGGCACTGATTTCCAAGATCACTTTAGCTTGGCAGCAAGGGAGATGGGATGCACGATTTCTGCAGAGACATCTTCCTGGATAATGCATTTTCACAAATGGGGGTCCTTCAAATTTTCCACTAATTCTGCTGATATTTTATGTGCCTTTTTAATACTTTTTATTGGTCCTATTATTTTATGTGTCTTTTTAATACTTTTTATTGGTCCTATTATTTTTATGATCTCTGACAAGATGAAGATGGGACCAGTCTCATGCAGCTGTGCAAGGCATTGTGGTGATTTAGGTCCTCCTCGAGGTGTACATAGTTTTGGTGTAAGAGGGTCTGTAGGGATGATTGTTATTAGTATGTACATGCCAATCACAACTGCCCCATTCTGGAAAGCTTCTTTAGTGTGTCTATTGCCTTGAATATTTGCTTTGTTCACAGAGGCTTGAAAATAGATGAAAAGGAAACTTTTACCTACAATATATAGAATGCATTTCTGCCAGTTATGGTTCCTAAAAGGAAGGCTTTTCTTGAAGGTTAAGGCTTATGGCAAATGATTGGCAATACATTTGAAAAAGGAAAATTTAAAATACAAGAAAACCCATGTTGCTTAGCCAGTGCAATAGTACTACAAAAACTATATTTCAAGTACTAAAAGGTCAATACTGTGTGGTCCCCAAGAGAATATTTTTTTTTTGCCAAAGTCATTCAGAACTGTAAAACTGACTCTAGCCCAAATGGTTTGGCAGACTCATTTAGCCACTGAATTCTGCCTGGCCCATGCTTTCTTCCTTGCTAAGCTCAAAGATTATCTCACCACACTTCACTTGGCTTCTGGGCAAAAGGACTTGTTTTCTCAGGTGGTTCCTGGCCTTGTTGATGATGTAACAATCTGGAATATTACTGCAAAAGGTACCTCCCTTCCTAGAATCAAATGGGACATTTAGGCCATCTATTCCAACTCCTGCACTCTGTCCAGAAATCCAAATGAAAGCATATACAGTAGATGCTCCTTGTTTTAATAAACAAAGAAACAAATTTTTGCAAATCTTTCCTTTATTACAGAGCTTGAAGACTTTTTAGTTCTTAAACAATGGGACTGAAAATATGGATTATTCTTGCATTGGTGAAATGATCTTACCAGTTTTCACTACAATTGAAACTAGTTTATTTGCTCATTTGAACGACTGTAATACATTTTCTACAATGGAATCTAGACTGCTTGTGCTGGCTTTGGAAGAGCAATCCTAAATATGTAATCTATTATTGCAGATGGCAAATAAGAGGCAGGCAGGAAGAGGAATTTTGCATCCCAGCCGGCAGAGTAACGGGTACGAGGATAGCAAGACGTCAAAGCATGTTCTATGCAATTGGTGACCAAGCAGATGTTCTTGTTGCTAAACTTCCCGACATAGCAGATATATTTGTGATCTAAGAAATATGAAGCAAAAAATCAGTCAATGGATTATCTTTCTATAGAAGTTTCTATGCTATATTTTATATAAAAAATATGAGTATTCCAACTCTCTATTCTGGGAGAAAGGGATAGTGGGAGATAAGGTGTCAAGTACCCTTGTTGCATGTGAACAATGAAGAGCAATATAAAAGGTTCTCTTCAGTTCTCAGCCCAAAGAGCTAATAGAAAATGTGATGCTTCAAAAGTGGAATGGCTTTGGGATTGGTAGGGACTCTCCACTCAAAGCCAGGGCCGGTCATGAGGTGAACTGAGATAGTCACTTCAAGCAGAATGAATTAAGCATCTAGAAAGTGTCGTTGTTGACAAGCCATTCAGTGGTTATTTATTGTGTTATTTTATTTGTAATACCCAAGATGGAGAAACATGGGATTTTCTATCTGATGTGGGAAAATAACTTGACTAGTTAGCATCTTCACTCCAAATGAGGACATGAAGGGCAAGTGTTGCTGATTTACTTCAAGTAGCCAAATGTGTTTTGTTGGCTTTGGTTACCTTTATGATTCCTGCCCCTGCTGTTTCTAGATAACTCATATGCAGACAAAAGTCTTTCTAGGGTTCCCCTTTTACTCACAAGCATCCAGGTATGACTGTCCATAATATTCTTTGACGTGTGGAGTGATTCGGCTGAACACACCCTGTAAGTGCTGTTCCGGGTTATTGAGCATATTTGTGGCAAAGCCCCCAGGCTCAATGATGCTGACTCTGATTCCGAAAGGAGAAAGCTCTCGCCTGTATTGGAATAAAAGGATTACCTTTGCATAAAGAGGGCCAGAGGGGGGGAGGGATTAAGGTCTTGGACTAGAAGCAGGGAGACTAACTTTTACTCTACTCTAGTCACAAACACTCCTTGGGTGACTGGATTTGCTTACTCCTTCTCAGTCAACCTAACTCAGGAAGTTATTTTTGTTGGAAAAATAGGAGGTTGAAGCAATATATACTCTGCTTTGAGCTGCATTGTGGGTATTTCAGTCTTTTCCTTTTTGTGCATGTAAAAAAATTACAGCAGTTATCATATATGAAACAATGTTCCACAACTCTTTTCTAATTGTCTATCCAAGGGTTCCCCAACCTATGGTACAAGGCCCGGTACTGGGCCATGGCCTCTTAGCCACCAGGCCCCAGGAATAGCTGGTGAGCCCCCCCACTCGTGGTAGCACTGCTGCACCGGTGCTAGCGGCCCCATTTACATATGCACAAGGATGCTAGCAACACTGCTAGTGTCACACAGGCGCTAGCTGCCTGTTTGCGCATGAGTGCCCAGGGCCGCCTGCGCACACATTTCCCTGCTCCTCCCTTTCCTTCTGGGCTGCCAACGCAGAAACGTTGGGGAGCTCTGCTCTATCCAGTTGTCAGCACTGCGACAATTGAGAAAACTGTAACCATTTTACCTTTTGCTTTCATTGTGTTTCTTTCTGCTTTCTGGGATTTTAGATGTAGAAGGGGGGCAGGGGGGAATGTTTGAGCATTTTCAGTTAGCCATAAAAACTGCAGTTGTGGGTGAACTCAAGGCCAGTGTTAGATAAAGTTTTGGTGGGCTGAGAAGTTGGGAGGAGAGCCCACGTTTTGGATTAACTGGTAAATGTAATTTATGACAGCTTTTCTGGGATGGGAATTGCAACTTGTTACTTTGTATCTGGGGGAGGGAACTTTAATCTTGGGTTCAACTATGTAAGCGCTGATACTTTTTTTCCTGAATAAAATGTTCTTTAAGAAAGAAATCTTTGCCTTGAAGTTTTTTTCATTGGTTTCATCTATCGGAACCATGACACCAGTTCTAGTTTCAATTGAATATTGATCTTTAAAATTCTTTGTATCTTTGTGTGTATTTGAACTCAAAATGTTCAGGCACTTTTGCAAGTCCAGCAGGTATGATAAAATGACCCTTTGGGTTGCCCACATTTCCAACATAGATTTGAAGTACCTTTAGACATATTTTAGATAATTTTTCTGCAGTTATATGCCAAAATTACATCATTTTATAATATTTTTAAAGGTATAACCTGATGGGAATTTCAGTCCTTTTTAACCATATATTTTCCTACTGTTGCATCAATTATGTCCAATGATCCTAGCCCATTTTATCATGTATGCTTTCACTTCTTCTTCCATTTCAAATTTCATGAAAAGTGTATATATTTTAGCCATTATATTTTTATTTGGCATAATTGTTAAAGTAACTGGATAAAAATAGAGAGGCTCTGAGTTCTAGTCCTCACATAGGCATGAAAACTGGCTGAGTGACCTTGGGTTAGTCTCTCTGTTCTCCCAACTCTCCTGATTGGGTTGTTCTTGTGTATTCAATGTTCTATTATCTATCATAAATCTTACTCTTACCTATGCACATGTAACTGCATGAACATTTTGAAAGCTGCAGGACTGCCACAAGCAGGCCAAATGTCTATCTCAAACATGTTCCCATTAAATATAGGCCAGAAAGACTAAGTGCTTTGCTGCTTCAAATGTAGCAGGGGAAAATAATTTGCTGCTAAACATGAAAAAGTAGCTATTAAGTTTACATTTTACCTCAGAGAGTCTGAGAAGGCTTCCACAGCAAACTTGGAGAGGCAATACCCACCTCCGGATATTGCCAGTCTTCCCAGCACACTAGACAAGTTGACCACTCTCCCTCTGGCTCGCCTCACCAGGGGTAGCATGTGGAGTGTCACATCAATCAGCCCAAGCAAGTTGACTTCCAGCACTTTGGCAAAGTCCTCCTTCCTCAGGCACTCATTAAGACCAACTGGATAACCAATGCCTGCATTGTTTACTAACCCCCAAAGTCCTGTGAAGGGAAAAAAAGTGGGATTTGGGAGAATCTTCATAATTTTGTCTTTGAATAATCTTAGCTGGAACCCCAATTTCCTCTGACCTAGAAACCAGGATGCTGAGAATTCTAGTCCTACTTTAGGCACAAAAGGTGGCTGGGTGACCTTGGGCCAGTTACTCTCTTAGCCCAACCTACCTCACAAGTTTATTTTTGTGGGGAAAATAGGAGGAGGAAGAAGTACAGGTAGTCCTTACCTTATGACTACAATTGAACCCAAGACATTTGTTAAGTAAGTTTTGTCCAATTTTACGACCTTTCTTCAGTTGTTAAGTGTTTTAAGCTACTTATAAAGTAATAAAAGTAAAGGTTTCCCCTGTCCAGTCATGTCCGACTCTTGGGGATCAGTGCTCATCTCCATTTCTTAGCTGAGGGAGCCAGCCTTGTCCAAAGATACTTCCATGGTAATGTGGTCAGCATGACTAATATGCCGAGGCACAGAGAATGCTATTTCCTTCCCATCAAAGTGGTACCTATTTATCTACTCACGTTTGCATGCTTTTGAAGTGCTAGTGGGCAGGAGCTGGGGCAGGAAAAGGAGCTCACCCCGTCTTGTGGCAATTGGGTCTCATCCCTGGGTTGTCAGCTTTCCAGCTGACAAGCTTAGCATCTTTAACCACTGAGCCATCGCACACACCCTCTCATAAAGTAAAAAGACAAATAACTGGGCGTCTGTGAAATATGAAGGAAGGCCTTAACTCTCCTACGAATTTTCTACTCTGGCAGCATCCCTTCAAACTTGTTTTATTGATAAGAAATGCGTGTTGGCAAAATATCTGCTTGTTGGTTCTAATTTCTAAGACTACCTGATGTTTGCTTATTATTTGTGACCTTGTGTATAAATGTTTGTTTGTGGTGGCTTGTTCTGGGAATAATTTCCAAATGATCTTATTCTGCAGAATAAAATTTAAATATATAAAAACTTCCAAGATCATTTTAGCTTGGCAGCAAGCAAGATGGGATGCATGTTTTCTGCATCTACCTGGATAATACATTTTCCCAAATGGCTGTCCTTCATATTTTGCACTGATTCTGCTGGTATTTCATGTGGCT
This sequence comes from Crotalus tigris, assembly GCF_016545835.1. Classification (NCBI taxonomy): domain Eukaryota; kingdom Metazoa; phylum Chordata; class Lepidosauria; order Squamata; family Viperidae; genus Crotalus; species Crotalus tigris. The sequence goes on along the minus strand of NW_024100610.1, from coordinate 1,939,155 downwards.
ATTCTTTTTCTTGTTCCAATTATATTTATGCCCTCTGAGAAGATTAAGACAGGACCAGTTTCATGAAGCTGCACTTTTATGACTGTTTGTGCAAGGCATTGTGGTGATTTAGGTCCACCTTGAGGTGTACATGGTTTTGAGGGTCTGTAGGGATGATTGTTATTAGTATGTACATGCCAGTCACAACTGCCCCATTCTGGAAAACTTCTTTAGTGTGTCTATTGCCTTCCCTGGCTACTTCCAGGCATGAGTTGAGAATTGGTCTCTGTGTTAATTCACTGCCCCCACCTCTATTCCCCTTGCTGGGTTAATTGGAGACTAAGTTGCTCTTCATCAGTCACCTATATTATCTACTTAAACTATATTAGCCAGCATTCCCTTCTTTTTTAAAGAGCTAATTCTTTTTTAAAAAACAACAACAAGTTTTATTAATTTTCCAATTTTACAAAGCTCCAGGTATTAAGGAACCAACATGTTGATTGGGTAATCCATAGTCCAATAACAAGCTCTTTCATACATATGTCAGGTTACATCATTAAAAATTTCCTCTCTGTTTCCCTTGGTTATTATATCATATTCAAATTAATACATTGCTAGTTATAACTCAATTAGTTAAAACATTTATCAATATCTTTTGACTTATACGCCTCCATGTCCTGTTTTTAACTTTTATCTAATTTCAGTTACAGTATTCCAATTAGCTTAATGTCCTTAGCATTTAGGTTTCGGATAACCCACGGTTTCCTTAGTTCATTACAAAATAGTTATCATATCTAAGATATACTTATTATTTACTCAAGTAAATTCTTACTTATTTTCACAATCATATTCTATTTCTCATCCTAATATCATCACTTACTAATAAAATAACCTTTATCATCTCAATCCATCTTCTATATTATAATTCAAAACTATTATTCTAGTAGCTAGTTTTTAGTTCCCTTATAGGTCTAAAATCCTAAATATTAAATCAGTTAATGTCTTTTAAAATCTCCTTAGCCCATTAAATGAGATTTTAGACCCTTCCATTAAAGGTCACATAAAGAAATTCCTTTTTTTAAGTATGACTCTGGCTTTCCTTTTGTGCCAAACAGGCTTCCATAGCAGTGCCTTTACATCCTCAGGTGGATCTCCTTTCATTCCTACACATGTCGTTTGAATCAGGGGAGACCATCCAGTTATCAATTTTTCAAGGAAGCTGGTCCCTTCATAGTCATAAGATTGTTGGCCTAATAATTTGAGTCTCCATGTTTGGCTTAGTATATTTGTCATCAGTTCAGACTGGTCTTCTTCTTCTTCTTCTTCCAGTTTCAGCTGATTTAAATAAAAATTCATATTCAATGTTGTAGTTGTTGTTTGGTTGTCTGGGTTATCTAAATTCTCAATGTGCTGGGTATGTAGGTCTTCAGCACCTTCCATCTTAGTGTTGCTTTCTTCAGTTTCTGTTGCTGTTAGAATTGCAGATTTTTTAGTTGAAAGGTTTGGTTATCAGGGTTCTCAGTAGGTTGTGGCTGGTATTCTTTAAAGTCCACTTTAGTGTTAATGCCTCCTTCTTCTGTTGCCTTTTGAGTTGTAAGTTTGTCAGTTGAAATCTGGGCTGCAATTTTGTAGCTTTAAGGTGGTGCCTTTATCTTTCAATCTGGAATTCATTAGCTCAGTAGCCTCTAGGATTTTTTCAAGTATAAGTTTGTAATTAAGTTGTGGGTAGTATTCCTCCATTTCTGTGGTGTTTACAAATAGTCCTTTAGTGGAGGCTATTTTTGATAAATGTCAATAAATGTCCACCTCCACTATAGAGAGTTGTTTTCACCACCCAGCTGTTTCAAGTTCTTATCTTTTTTGATAGTGTCAAGGACAAATTTTAGTCTCACAGATCTCCCAGTCAGAAAAAAAATCACTTTCTGTACCAAATTTTGCCACAAGATGTCCCCAGTAACATGTAAAATCTTTTCCCAAACTCAAGTTAGGCTTTTATCGGGTTTAAAAAAAAGAAATATTCTTTTTTTTCCAGCTTAACAGATAGGTAAGATAATAAGTCTCTGTAGGAATAGAAACCTTTTGGGACCCCAGGTATTCAAAAATTACAAGTCCAATTATTTAGTCGTTTATTTTAGTTGTTCTTTTTTTCCCCATAGCTTTATATTCCCAGAGTAGGCAGAAGCCGCCAAATTAAGAAGGGGGAAAAAAGAATTCCCAAAGGCTTTTACAGGAAAGTAGTTGGAAAGCAAGAACGGTAAGGTAAGGTCTCACCCAATTCCTCCACGATGCTTTCATTGTGCTTGGTAGTGCTTTTGGCTTTTGACTGGAACGGCTTAGTGATCAGCCATGTTAATGGCCTATCTTTTCTTCATCGGTCCAAAGGAGCTGCCTTGGATGAAACAGAAGGGTTGCCACCCTTCTGCGATCTGTCAGTGGTGGTCACCCCTCCAGGGCGACTTTCAACCCTTTCCAGGGTCTTCCGACGAAGGGAAACTGGACGGCGGAGAGAGTGCTCTCTTTGCTCGTCCACTGGCACTGCAATCGCAAACCGGAAGCCATTGCTGAGCTAATTCTGAATGTGAATTAACAAATTCTGTTGTCTATGGATTCTGTATATCTTGTCTTAAGTCCTAAGCTCTTAAATACCACATTCTATATCCTGTAAATATTTGAGAAGCATTAGAAAGAATTTGACTCCCTCAAGCCTTTTTTTTTTTGTCTCTGTGTGCTGAATCCACAGAAATGCAAGGACATTTCCTTCATGAGACAGTTCTTATTTCTATCTCTATTCTTATTGCCCAAATGACAAGGAAAAAATAAATGTGTGTATAAAATCAATTTAAGAAACAAACTAAACAAGTACATAATTAACGAATCAAGAGTTTGGTTTAAATGTGCACTTGACTAATTAATGAAATCAATAATGCATAAAGAGAAAATGTACTATGTCTCCTGGAGAGGTAAAACCTGATAGCTTGAAAGAAGCCCATTCTTTTTTTGCACTGCTTCCGCATAAAAATACCACATAAGATAATAAACAGAGTCCATTACCTTTGTTCCCCACGCAGGTTTTCACCCACTCAGTTGCTGCTGCAACATTCTCAGTATTGGTGACATCCAGCAGAGTGGTTTTTAACCGGTCCGATGTGACCTTTTCCAGCTGTTCTGCCCCTTCTGGAGTTAGACAAGCAGCCAACACCCGCAGACCCTGAGCATCCAGCTGCCTGGCCAGCTGGTTCCCAAAGCCAGAATCACAGCCTGTGATGAAGACATATTTCTCTGTCAGATTCTCCACCATTTGTCTTTCCAGGTACCAACGGCGAAGGAGGAAAAGGACAGCCACTAGGACAGGCAGAAAGAGCCACATAGCTGAAACGTGCCTGGAAGAATGAGAGAGAATGGAAAACTAGCTGTCCTTAAATCCAGGTACAGGTCAAATATAATAGCTACCCTGTTCCAAAGATGAACATCAGCCAAGATGATTAAGATCAGAACAACTGCATGTTGCAAGGAATCATGACCTTCAGAGTATATAACAAAATGACCATCAAATAGTCCACTTGTATAGTCATGGTAACCAATTGATCGATTCCATTAGATTAGTTCAATGAACTACCATATCAGTACAGCACAGTATCACATAGTCAAAAGGAAGCATGAACATTTTCATTTGTGCTAGCAGAGGGCTATTGAATAAAAAGACAATCATTAGCCACAAATACATTGAGTTCTTTTTCCACCAATATACATGAAGTGTTCTACTCAGTGGGGCTTAATACTTCTCAAGCTTTCACTTTTCTTGTTCCTCTCTTTATCCAAACTTCCAACATAGGCAAAACTTTTCTGTCTACAACTTGTTGCTTGATCTGGAGGGAGGGGCGCTGCTCTTTGCTACTCATGGGATAGCTATCACCCTATGGAGATTTCATTGATTTAATTGAAAATTTTCTCCCCCAGCTTTTATATTCAGGTCTGGGTTTCCAAGAGTCAGTAGGGGAGCATTTTTAATTCTCTTTGATAATCAGGGTTTTGAAAACTCCCCACCCCACCCCCTTGGCTTACATCCATGCCTTCAGTACCTGTGCAGATCAGGGATACATTTGCCCTTACATATCTAGGAACACTTCTACTCCCAGCTTCAGTTGCATTAGTGTCATTTGCCCTCGTTGTTCAGTGATTTTAAAGGGGATCAGGTCCTCATGCTGGCTCCTGTGGAGCCATACACTGCTACCACAGACAAGGAGCATCAGTTCTAGTTTCCATACATGGAATGCTTTGAGATTTATCTCTTTTTCCAGATTCCTTGTGAGCCAAGTTCCAGAATGAAACCTTCCCAGTAGTTTGGGCTTACCCAAGTGTTTGGAGTTGTATTTTTCTGATGGCTTTAAGTGTTCTGGAGCAATTTTTTTCTTTTTAAATAATTTTATTAAAGGTTTTTAAGTAGAACAATAAAAGATACAAACTAGAAAGAAAGAAAAGAATGCAAGGAAAAAAAATATAAAAAGACCTCCCCCCCAATGAAAGCAAATTCCCACTACCACCATGGCAAGAATAAACAATTCTGTGATCTTTTCACTTCCTCATAGCTAATAAATGCAAAAGCCTTCATCTAATAACCCATCTTTTAACAATAGGCATATTGAATAAGTAACACTTTTCTTCAGTCAGTAACAGGTGGTTCTCAATTTATGGTTACAATTGGGACCAGACTTTGTGTTGCTAAACAAAGCAGTTGTTAAATGAGTTTGCCTTATTTCATAAACTGTTTTGCCACAGTTGTTAAGTGAATAACTCCAGTTGTTAAGTAAATTATGTGGTCATCTGGTCTCCCCCATTGACTTTGCTTGCTGGAAGCTGATATGACCACAGGATGCTACAGCTATTGTAAATACATGATGGTTGCAAAGCACCTGAGTTTTGATTATGTGGCTTTAGGGATGCTTTGACAGTTGTAAGTGTGAGGAGTGATTGTAAGTCACTTTTTAAGTGCTGTTGCAACTTTGAACAGTTGCTAAGTAAATGATCGTGATGTGAGGACTACCTCTACCAACAAAAGATCCAAACAAAGCTGTAGGAGGTGAACAGGCAAGGGCAGAGTTAAATGCATCATCGGATTGGAATCCTTGCGCAGCCACAAGAGAACCAAATCCAGTTCCCCCACGTATTCTGTGTACCCTTATCTTGCTTTACTGCTGGCAGGCGGTGCCGTTACAGAGAACCCAAGGCTGATTACTCAAGAGCAAGGCTTTTCAACCAGTGGTACGGGTACCACCTGTGGTACATTGGCACCTGGCAGATGGTACGCGACCATCCTAGAAAAGTGATAGTGGGGGAGGGGAATGAGCTGAACTGATGGCAGCACCACACAATCCTGAGCAAGAGATGGTTGGAGTTGCAGGACTGTCAGGGCTCAGCGGAAGCGCCAGGATCAGAACCAGGCTCCAGCTGGAGCTCGGCGCTGATTCTGGTGTTTTTTTGCTGAGCCCAGAAGAAGCACTGATCAGCTGGAAAGTTGCAACATCTCCAGGCTCTTGTGATCTACATTCAGATGCTTGGCAACTGATTCATATTTATGACGGTCAAAGTGTCCCAGGGTCATGTGAAGTGACCAAAACCTGCTGCAACCACCCAGCGGACAGGGGAATAAAAACTAAACACTCACCCCCACCCCACTCCCACTGCCAATCCTCAACAGAAATTCTCACAACCTTGGACAGGAGGAAGAGCGCCGTCGGGTGGGCAGGCAGGTGTCTTGCTCTGTGGCTTGGCTGGTGGCACTTTTTCAGTACCATTGTAACTTCAAACAGTCACTAAGCAAACTGTTGTAAGTTGAGGACTACCTGTACTTCACTTTTTTCCTTTTTTTTTTTGGGTCATCAAATTTTTGACATCTTGCTAGGCGACTGGTGGTACTCGGATATTGCCATATCCTAAAAGTGGTACAATGGATGAAAAGGTTGAGAAGCCCTGCTCAAGAGGTTTGCAGGAGAGTCAGACAAAATGAGAACATTTCTTTCCCAATGAGACTTATTCATCAGCACCAGACCAGTGGAATTTCCGATGATCAGATCACGAATGTCTTCTATTCTCAGCCTCCTCCCAATATCAGCCACCAGATGGGTGCACCCTATAATTGAACACAATGACCGATCAAAGATAGCTATCAAAACCTTATAGCAAACACTGAAACTTTATAGCAAAACTTTATAGCAATCACATCCAACCCACCAAGGAATATTGTTACAGATTGATGCTATTTTACATCACCCAGGGACCCAGGTGGTTGGGAAGAAATGGTTACTGCTTTACTAGGTTCAGGAGAAACAGCTAACTTTATAAACCTTGCAAAAGTAAAAGTGCTTAAAATTCTCATTGTCCCTTTCAATTCTCCCATGCAAGTGAAAATTATTGATGGTCTACTCTTGAAAGCGGGTCCACATTCCACAGTGTCTTTACAATTAACTGTAGCCAAGTACTCTGAGCTGTAAAGCATTTTCATGACTAATCACCTGGACCACACAGTCATTTTGGGGCCAGGATGACTGCAGCTTCACAGCCCCTCTCCCCACTCAATAAAGCAGAGGAAACGTGCTATTTCTTTTGATGACCCAGGACTCACTTCAGCCAGGTGGGCGTGATCGGGTAGGCGTGGCCATCTGAGTGCCGCCAGGTGGGTGTGGGTGATTGGATGTGGCTGGGTCTACATGAAGGATTAGGTGAAGCCCATTGGGGCAGATGACTAGGGCGGATAGGTTGGTGTGGCCAAGGGAGGGACTGGATTCCCTCCCCAATTTGGTGAAACGGAGCATTTTTGGTCTGCTATCTCTGGCAGGGAAGGGGGGGGCTGGATCCCCCCAATTTGGTGAAATGGAGCATTTTTTCTTGCTGCTTTCTGAGCAGAGATTTCTTAGCTATGTTTGGTTGGCTAGTTCACTACATGGAGCACGTGAGGATGATCAGCGCTGGATGTAACTTCTACATTTCTTTAGAGTTATAAATCCAGATATTTCACTGAAGCAAGGAAGGGATTCATCATTCTCCATTTGGTTAAATCCACAGAAATGAGGAAGGAGAGGGTGGAAAAGGAGAAGGAGGAGATAAACAAAAGGAGGGTAGAGTGGATATTTTATATTTTCAGTAGTTTGGTATAGTTCTGTTGTCCCTAATTCTGGTCTGAGCCTGGTGCTGAGGCCAATGAAGAACATCAGGTTTTGTTTTATTGAAGCACTGCATGTTCTGTTCCAGACAGAACACATGGCACTGAGTTCAATCTAAAACAGACAGATGATTCGATAGAAATGATTTTAGCAAATATTTATTGTCCAGGAATTCTAAGCAAAGACTTACTATGCTGTAGATGCTTCTGGTTTTCATATCTGTTCATTCCTATAGGTAAATTGATGTTGAATTTTCCCCTCTCCTTCTGCTGAGCGTCACATGTTGGCAAAAGACATGAGGCTGGCTGGACAAAGGATTCCCATCTGGCTAGTGTCCAGGAAGTCTCTCAATGACCAATGACCCTTTTAAACTCCTTCCACTTACCCATCAACATACCTAGCATTTAATGCAATAACTGCCAGATATTCTAACATTACATAGAGCTATGCTAAGTCCAGAACACTCCCCGCTTGGAAATTTATATTTCCACTACTAACTAACTGGAATAGCAAAAAAAACATAGCAATAAGGCATGCAATACTCATTGTTAACTAACTTGTGACTAAATAGGTAAAAACTTCGTATCAAACATGCATAACTATTGGTAAATATAAAACATGCACAATTATGCAAAAAAGCAAGTGTTACATCAAACAATGCATAAGACAACACATCATTTGAGGTTTGATCTTCTGGTTCAGTCTTCATCAGCAACAGGAACGAATTAATGATCAGCCTGGTACAAGTGTCTTTGAGTCACGACCTGACTCACGTGGCTTCACGATCTGAACCTCAGCTGAGCAAACTAGTACATCAAGTGGATGGGCCCGGTGCATAAGTCCCATGAGTCAATAGTTCTGGTATGCATTCTTGTCTCCCAGCGAGACAAGGTCTTCTTCCTGTGAAGGAAACTGGAACCAAATCTGGAACAGAAAACCTGGAACTGAAAGTTTCTCAGGAACAAAGGGAACTGGATTCACAGGATACTCAGGAACTGAAGAACCTGGAAAAACATGAACAGCTGGGTCTGGAAACACAGGAACAACCAGAGCTGAAGAATCAGGATCAGGAACATCTGGAAACTCAGGAACAGCTGGAGCTGGAAACTCAGGAACAGCTGGGGCTGAAGAATCAAGATCAGGAACATCTGGAAACTCAGGAACAGCTGGAAGTGGAGAATCAGGAACAACAGCTTGAGCAGAAGACTCAGGATACTCAAGAACCGAAGGGTCTGGAACCACTGGTGGAGTATTGAAGAGGGCTGCTACTGTTGTCGTCAGGGTAGTGAGGACTTCATGTGTGGGTGTGGGTGTCTTTATTTATTTATTTATTTATTTTTATTGAAAATTTTTAGGTTTTACCAAAAAAATTTCCCTCCCCCACACCCTCCCACCCCTCCCCTACCCTCCCCTGATCTTCCCAGAGCTGAATACAGGCTTAATTAAAAAAAATTTAAAAGAATCTTAAAACACATATAAACCATAAACAAATCTAAATACATTAATTAAACAAATTATAAAATAATTAACAACAATATGTAAAAAAAAATACAAGAAGAAAGAAAAGAAAAAACAGAAAAAGAAAAAAGAAAAAATATATCTATGAAATATCTTAAACTTTAATTATGAATTATTCAAAAACTAAATAATATTTTTTTATATCCAACTTATATTGTATAAAATCTATCCGTCTTTTCCATACCAGGAGGTACTTCTCCTGCGATTGATCTTTCAAGAAAGCCGAAATCTTTGCCATTTCCGCCAAATAAGAAACTTTAAAAAACCATTCTTGCAAAGTAGGCAAAGATTCCTTCTTCCAACATTGCCCTACTAACAACCTGGCCGCTGTAATTAAATTTAACATCAATATAGTCTCTTTACTGTCGCAATCAGAAACAATACCTAACAAAAACAATTGTGGGGTAAATTTTATCCTTCTTCTAAAAATTCTTTGAATATTCCACCATATCTTAATCCAAAAAGCTTTTATATTTTTACATGACCACCAGATATGGTAATAAGTAGCATCCAAACATCCACATCTCCAACATTTAGGCTGCAAGTCAGGATACATACGAGACATTTTTTGTGGATCAAGGTGCCATCTGTAAAACATTTTATAAAAATTTTCCCTTAGATTTTGGGCTTGTGTAAATTTAACATTCCTCACCCAAATAATCTCCCAGGTATCTAATAAAACCGGTTCATCAAAATTTTGTGCCCATTTAACCATACATTCTTTAACTAATTCTGCTTCTGAATCCAATTCTACTAACACCCCATAGATTCTCTTAATATGAGTTCGTCTTTGATCTTTTATTTGTTTTAACAAATTCTCATCTTCTCTAAGCAAACCCAAATTTGGTGTGGGTGTCTTTAATGACATGGAGTCTGTGAAAGTCAGTAAGTCCTTGCAGGCTCCTACAAGGCTAATTCTTGGGGTGCTGAGACAAGTGATCAAGACGATGAAAAGTATGCCGAATTTCAGGTGTCTCCACTTAGACAGGGTTTTGAAGTGGATTGGTTGATATTTACTGGGTGTCTGAGGTTGAAGGTTGGCACGTTGATCTGAAGCTTGAAGTGCATAATGTTTTGGTCTCAGTGGCATCTCTCTATTTGGACAGGCCAAGAACTCAAGATTTTCTAGCCAAATCAATTCTGTTAACTGTGTGACAAGGTTGGGCCACTTAACTTGGTGAACAAAGTTCTTATTTGTTGGCACATGTTGCCATTGTTCAGGGCTTAAAGCTGTTTCAATCCTTTTCTCTCTGTTGCTTTCATAGACGTAGAAGTGTCTGCTTTGTTTGCAGATGTAGCTTGACATCACCTTGCTGTCTGCGTAGAAGGTGGTAGAATGTAGTTCAAGGTACAATGTCTTCGCTGTCAAGTTGGTGAGCTTTACAGCCAAAGTGGTACCACATAGTTCTAACCTTGGTACTGTGTGGCCTTCTTGCATTGTTAGTCTCGCTTCCCCAAATAAGACACCGAGACTGCAGCTCTCCCTGCTGTAGACTCTGATGCATCTTATGGTTGCAAACAAGATGACACAAGTGTGGCTCTCCCCGCTGTAGAGTGAGACGTATCTTGAGACTGCATTCACCTTCGTAGGCACATCTAAGGAAGCGTACCATTCTTTCTTCTGCACTGTGGTGGGTGAGCTGGAGATATACATACGCTGCACTTGCATGCTTTGGAGACATCTTGGGAGTACTCTCCATGACTCCCAGTCTTGGAAACATTGTTTGTCTTGTTTGTCCTTTATGGACAAGGCTAAGTTGTTGTAATTGTTGCTTGTCTGGAACACTGTTGCTTCCAAAACAGGTTTGGTTGTCACAAGTGTGCAGTATTCTAGGTGTGGTTTAAGGTGAGATGCTGTTCCATTACTGGGAATGGAGATTTTTTTTTTTTTTTATTAAAAGTTTTATAAATTTTACAAAAAGACAAAAACAATACAAAACAAAAAACAACATATACAAAAAAAACCCTAAACATTACATATAAAAAAACCCCCCATCCCCCACCCCTCACAAACACCCTCCCTTCCCCCCCCCTGAGCTTCCCAGAGCAGAATATAGGCTTAGTTAAAAATTAACAAATAAAAATAAAAAATTAAATTAAAAAATTTATATTTATATATATATAAAAAATATCTATATATAACATTCTCTATATATGAAAATAAAACTTATGAGAAAGCTATGTGATATTTTTTTATACCCAATCTGAATTGTATAAATTTTATCCATTTGTCCCAAACGGCAAGAAACTTCTCTTGCGTTTGTTGCTTTAAGAAAGCCGAAATCTTTGCCATTTCCGCCAGATAAGCTACTTTAAGAAACCATTCCTGCAATGTAGGCAAAGATTCCTTCTTCCAGTATTGTCCTACTAACAGCCTGGCGGCTGTAATCAAATTTAACATCAATACAACCTCCTTTGTATCACAATCTGTAACAATGCCCAACAAAAATAATTGCGGAGTAAATTTTACCCTCCTTCTAAAAATTCTCTGGATATTCCACCATATTTTAATCCAAAATGCTTTTATCTCTCTGCATGACCACCAAATATGATAATAGGAAGCATCCGTATAACCACATCTCCAACATTTGGGTTGTACGTCAGGGTACATAAGAGACATTTTTTGTGGATCAAGGTGCCATCTATAAAACATTTTATAAAAATTCTCCCTAAGGTTCTGTGCTTGTGTAAATTTGACATTTCTCACCCAAATGGTTTCCCAGATGTCCAATGAGACTGGGACACCAAAATTCTGCGCCCATCTAATCATACAGTCTTTAATTAATTCCGTTTCTGAGTCCATTTCAACTAATACCCCATAGACTCTCTTGATGTGGGTTTGTCTTTGATCCTTGACTTGCTTAATAAGATTTCCATCTTCTCTAAGAAAACCCAATTTACAATCCACCTTCCATTTATCTACTAGTTGCCTATATTGGAACCAAGAATAAATAATATTTTCTTGCGCTAAATCTTCCCGTAATCTTAACTGCCAGTTTTGCCCATCCCATCTAAGTAGCTGACTATAAGACACCATATCCATTTTTACACCTCTTTTTATTCCTTCTATCGCATGCCAAGGTATGGCCCATAATGGAACTTTAAAATCACTTTTATAATATTTTCTCCAAGTCCTAAGTAAAGAGATTCTTAAAATATGAGATTTAAAGACCCAATCCATTTTTTTATTAAATATTAAATAGGCATGCCACCCATAAAGTAAATCCCATCCCTCTAAATCAGCGGTTCTTAACCTTTGTGTGACGGCGACCCCGTCACACAAAGGTTATGCGCATGCACGGCGGTGGCGCGCATGGGGGCGGGGCCCCGCCCGCGGTGCGCATGCGCGGCGCGGCCCCCCCCGCGCGCGGCGCGCATGGGGGTGGGGCCCCCGCGTGCGGCACGCATGCGCGGTGGCGCCCCCGCGTGCGGCGCGCATGGGGGCGGGGCCCCGCGCGCGGTGCGCATGCGCGGTGGCGTTCCCGGAGGCACGCCGCCGCCCCCACGCGCAGCGCGCATGCGCGGCGGCGCCCCCCGGAGGCGTGCCGGCGCCCCCACGCGCGGCGCGCGTGCGCGGCACCGCCCCCCCGGAGGCGCAGCGCGCCCCCGGAGGGGACAAAATGGCGGATCGCCACCTTTGGCGACCCCATAAAAGAGATCGATCGACCCCAAATGGGGTCGCGACCCATAGGTTGAGAACCGCTGCTCTAAATGAAGTATCTCAAGATTTGTCAAATTTACCCAGGGAATGGAGATTTTTGAGATGCTCACCTGGGTTGGGGTTTGCGATTGATCAACACAAACCATCCCTCCTATGGCCCATCCGAGTTCCGTCTTAATGGCTACTGGGGTTCCTGGTGGACCTTTGATTCTTTCATCAGAGCCAATGGACTCTGGGGTATCTCTTCCCACCATGAGTAGGATTTCAGCTTCAGGATCTAGAGGAGGGATTAAATCGGCTATATGTGCTAAGTGAGGTATTTTTCTTGCTGCCTCTGGTGTTGAGAATTCGCTGCGAACATCTGGTAAGGTCTCCCATTCTAATACTGATGGTAACCAGAAATTTAAACTTCCATCTATCGCTTCTATGCGTAGACCAGTGATTTTCCTCCCCGCCGTGTGCATTGGTACTGTGCACGTATTTATTGCAAAATGCTTCAGTTCACTCGGAAGGTCAAAGAAGTCAAAAAAGGCGGGCTTAGCTATAGTAACTCTGCTGTGTGGGTCTAGTATGGCATACATCTTTACGGCCCTTTCAGGTTGCCCGTTGGGGTAGACTTTTGTAAGACGGACGGGCGAGCATGAAGGAGGGCATGGTGAGTTGCAGCATATATCTGTGTAGTACGTCCTGTACTGTTGTGGGTGCTCTTCAGAGTCAGTTTGAGTTTTCATCGTTGAAGTCGCTTGTTGTGTCCCTTAAGAGGGCTTCTTAGTTTCTAGATGCAAGGCTGCTGGGTGCTTGTTACTATCACACAGGTGGCATTTCATCCTGACTACGCAATCTTTTGCTATGTGATCTGTAGACTCACAGCACTTGTAGCATATCCTGTGTTCCTGGAGTAGGGACTTTTGCTCGTCCATCGTCTTCCTTCCAAATTCTCTGCATTCGTTTAAAGAGTGTGAAGACTTATGGAGTGGACAAGTCATGCCCTTTTTAGCTGGACTAGGATTTGACAGATCACTTCTCGATGTTCGTTTGTCTGGAGACTTCTTTGGGCGAGGTGTGATCTCTATTTTGAACACTGAAACAGTGGTTCTGTCCTTTGTGGCTTGGGAAGAACCTCGGTTAGGGCTGAAGTTGTCTTTTGTTGGCTCGAAGTTGCTGGCATTACGACGTAGTTTTGCTTGGTTGGTCACAAATTCAGCGAGGACAGCGAAGGCGGGTGGTGTGTCAGGGTCTTGGCTCCTGTGAGTTTCTGATATTTTGGCCCATTCGTCCCTTGACTGCTTTGGTAGTTTTCTAACTATAATCCTTTGCTTCTCGAACTGATCGAGGCAGGTGAGTTTCGGCATGTTGGGTTGCGCACGAACTGAATGTAGCATCGAGAGCGTGTCTGCGAATTCCAACATCTGAGTGTGATCATTGATATTGATGTTAGGGAAGGTGTAAATGCAATCCAAGAGCGACTTTTCTGTCACTTCATGCTCGTTGTACTGCTCGTTGAGCCTTTCCGAAGCTTTGGGAAGGGCGGTAGCTGGGTCGCCTAGGTGGGCTAGTTGAGTGTTCTCTACTAATCATGCGGAAGCTGGTCCCAGCCATGTTTTCATGTGTCTGAGCGCTTCGCTTGATGTTATAGCTTCATCTTGGATAGCAGCCTGGAACGTGAGCTTCCACAATACGTAGTCCTTCCCCAGTTTATCGGAGAATTTGTGTAAATCCTTGGATGCCAGATCTAGTTTGCTTCTGTAAAGTCTCATAGGGGCATAGCTGGGTGGGGATGGTACATCACCTCCAGGAGCAGGGGCGTGTGCCATGTTTGGCTGGTAACTTCCTTTGGCGTATTGTTGGCTGAGGGAATTTTGCCGTGTCACATGCAAGGGACCTTGTTGGCTTGGTCTGAACTCCTCTGCTCTGGCGTTGAGCTGAGGGAACCCAGGCTCCTGCTTGCTTACATGTTGGAGGGTCTGTCTTTCTGGTAGAGCGTATCTCGTTCCCTGGTAGGTTGGGATGGCTGGTGTTCGAGACTCTCCTCTGTGGTCAGGTCTGATGGTGGTTCCTTGGGACGCCGCCTCCTGTTGGTGCAGCAGGGATTCTAGTGTGGCTCGAACTCTTTCAATCTCGTCCCCGAGCGATGGCTGGTTCTGCTGTAGGGCCATTGGCACTGCAGGTGTAACCATCTGGTTGCCATCAAGGGTATGGTTTGGTGGGTTCGATGGGGTAGCAGTAGTGGGCAGATCTTGTGGCAGTGCCCACTGTGTAGCCGTTGCCATTGCTGGTGGTCCCATCTGATTGTCATCAAGGGTGTGGTTCAATGGGTCAATGGGACAGCAACGGTGGGAAGATCTCGTGACCTAGGTGCCACGACATCAACTCTGTGGCTGACCGGCGCATCTGGTCGTTGAGGTTCTTCTGTTCGTCTACTCAGTCTTGGGGGGGGGGCTTGTGACTGGCTGTGGCGCTCTCACCTGCACATTCTGGAATGCGCTTTGGTTGTCTATGTAGGCCTGTACGCAGCTACAATGCTCTTTATTTTCCAATTGTTGCCTGTTTGGCAAGAAAATGGTGTTTTCTGAAGGCCTTCCGCTCTTGCCACTTTGTCTGCCACATCTCGTTGGCTTCTTATGAACTCAAGCTCGTCTTGAGTTGCCTTCATTTTAGCCTTCCTTATATCTGCTTCGGCTTCCGCTTCAGCCTCTGCTTCGGCTTCACTTTTGGCTGCTTCAGCTTCTCTTTTGGCTGCATCAGCCTTCCTTTTAGCTGCCTCAGCCTTTCTTTTGGCCTTCATTCAAGCTTCCTCTATTTCCATCATTTCTAATTCCTTCTTCTTCAGCTGCTACTCTTGTGCTATGCGAAAGACAGCTTCAGCAGCTTTAGCATCTATGATCGTTTGCTCTTCATGTGAAATTCTGGATACTCAGCTTTCGAAAGGCAGGAGGCGCCTGTGACATGCGATTGTTGGGACATGCTGGAATATGCCTTGGATATGTGATGAAAAGATGAGGCCTTTCCAGACACATGGCATGCAATCGTTGGGATGGTGCATGTGAATGGCGTGAAACTTCGGACTTGGCTCTGTTGACCGGTCTGCCTCTCTGGTGAGGCTTGGACTGTGGGGAACCATGTGAGCTCTCTAGAAGCTTCTTCTGCTCCTCATTTAGTAGCTTGAGTCTTTACATCTCGCTATCGACTCTTGAGTCTCTTAATTGTTCCTGAATGTCCTTGAGTTGCTGTTCAGAGTCCGTACATTGCACATAGGTGTCTTCCTTATCTCCTTCCACTGTGTGTGCACGTTCTGGGGTGACTTCCTCCTTCTGTTTGTGGTAGAGTTTGTACAATCTCTCCCAGCCTCTTTCATGGTGCCTGTGGATGGTGTCCCATTTCTCCATCAGATGTGAGTGCATGGCTTCTGTGGGCTTTCTTCATTGTCTCAGATCATACTGACCCTGAGACGTTTTTGGCTTTATTGAGGCTTGAGCTTCAGCCTCTCTGTGCAGGTCAAGGTTGGCTGTTGGCAGCATTTTTCCTTGGCCGGCTGGTTGGTGTATCTCAATTAGGCTGGTTGGTTGAACCTCTTCATCTAAATCACTAAGACACTCTGCCATGGCTAGGACGGGTTCAGTACACTTCCTAGCTATTTTAAAGCAAATTTGAAGAACTTCTCTTTTTGACCACTAGGGGTCGCTACTTGTAGATCAACTTCAGAGGTGCTGTTTGTGGGTGGAGATGCCACTGGGTTTGTGGGTACTTCAGTGCAGTTCATCCCTTCACCACTAGGGGTCGCTTCCTGCAGGTCAGCTACCAGGGTGCTCTTCCTTCGAGATTCACCCTTTGTCCACTAGAGGGCCTTCTCTGGGTGCGCTTAAAGGCTTGCACGTAGTTCCTCCTTTAACCACTAGCGGGTGTCTGAAGAAAGGCTAATCAAATTCTTCCTATTACCACGTTACTGCTAGTGGCCACTGAGAGAGTCTAGAGGTACAAACTCCCACCTGGCGACTGTTAAGCTGCAGGCTGGAACCCTGGGTCATCAGCTGTGATAATAAGCTGGACACTTGGCTTGCCTTCTTCTACCTAAATTCTCTCGAACTGGAACCACTTGGTCTTCAGCTTGAGTGAGTGAGTACTTTGGCAAAGTTCACTCTGTGCCCTCTAGGGGGTGTTGGTAGCCTGGGATAAATTCAAGTAACTTGCACTTTAACTAACAGATTCACTGCAATGCTATTGGGGTTGATTCTGCCTCTGTAACCAGATGCCTTGTCCCATAACATTGGCTGAAATTCCAGGCTGTGGCTGGGAGAAGAGGTTAATTGCTTTCCTTAGTGACTTGTTGCTAGGGCACGTGGACTAATAAAACAGCATTCAGCGGAGTTAATTGCCCTTTTATAGCCCTCTTTTAGTGTTAGAAATCAGGCTTTACAAGAAATAAGAAATAAGAGTTCAATCTAAAACAGACAGATGACTCGATAGAAATCATTTTAGCAAATATTTATTGTCCAGGAATTCTAAGCAAAGACTTACTATGCTGTAGATGCTTCTGGTTTTCATATCTGTTCATTCCTATAGGTAAATTGATGTTGAATTTTCCCCTCTCCTTCTGCTGAGCGTCACATGTTGGCAAAAGACATGAGGCTGGCTGGACAAAGGATTCCCATCTGGCTAGTGTCCAGGAAGTCTCTCAATGACCAATGACCCTTTTAGACTCCTCCCACTGACCCATCAACATACCTAGCATTTAACCCAATAACTGCCAGATATTCTAACGTTACATAAAGCTATGCTAAGTCCAGAACATCTGCAAGAAAAGGTCAAAATACCAAGGAACCTCAAAATACCAAGGAACCTCAAACCACAGAATTAAGAATTAAGGTAGATTCTCTCTTTCCCCCTCCCCTCCCCAAGAAAACCTCATAACCAAGTACTTCTTCACATACTGTGCATAGTAAGACAATGAAACTTGGTAACATAAAATGTGGCAAATCCTATCTGCAAACAGCTATATAAGGGGCTAGCCAGCTTCACATAAGATAGGTTTTTGTTCATGTTTGTTAGTAAGGATGGTTAAACATTCAGCCATGTAATGGGCTGGCCTTCAACTCCCAGAATTCCTCAGCCAGCAAAGCTGGCTGAGGAATTCTGAGAGTTGAAGTCCACAAGTCTTAAAGTTGCCAAGGTTGAGGACCCCTGCCCTAGACCATTTAAGACAAGTGACTGTCCAGTCCTTGCAATGGAGGATAGGACAAGGCTTGGGCTATCACTGTGTTTTTTCATATTCTTATGATTTATGCTCTTATGCTACTCTTGCTTGTAATCTTAGAATTTCTTGCCTGATAGGTGCAAAGGAATGATATGCATAGAAAGACATAGATCAGTAAAGTCAGGAAATCAAAGAAAACAAACTGGTACATCTCCTATGCACTGTGACTTTTCCAATACTACATGTGGAAGCAGGGCAAGAAAAATAAATAGGTGGAATGAGAAACAGGAAAAACTTGTTCTGCGCCTAGCCAGCCACACCAACATGATTGGGTCCATTTGGCCACGCCCACCCACCCCAAGTCATCCGCCCTGAGTCATCCGCCCCCAATGGACTGCACCTAGTCCTTCGTGTTGACCCAGCCATGTCCATGCACCCATGCCCACCTGGCAGCACTCAGATGGCCACACCTAGCCGGTCACACCCACCTGGCTGCAGTGAGTTGTCATAGACCCCACCCAGCAGGGTGATTCCCAACCTACCAAGAAAATACACTGTGTTTGCAAATATTTAGGGGGAGGAAGAAACATCAGTCTTTCCCCCACACAGAAACAACAACTGTGCCATAGACCTGATCCCAGGTGCAAAAATGTCTTCCAAGAGACAGTATCCCATGTCAGCTAAGGAGTTAGCAACTTAGCAGTATTGAAGTAATATTTGGACTCTAACTTGTTAAAGGGCCTCTACTCTGTTATGTGCTCCTGGCCACTTTCCTTCATGACCAGGGGCAAGCTTGCCTGACCAATAACCTGCCAAGACACAGTGAAGGCCTTTTGTTTCATTTATTGCAATAAGTGGGGAGATAAGCTATCAAAGCTTGGTTCTCTCCAAAGTTTCAACCCAAAATATTCCCTTCTTTATACAGCCCTGTCCTGGCCATCACACCCCTCTTCTTTCTCCATTGGCTGAGGTATATGAGGTTACACTCTTTCCAACCACCTCCTACCTATTTTCTGCTACATACTAAATCATACATCACATGTACATTAATAATATAAAATATTGTTGTTGTTGTTAATTGCGAAGTCGTGTCCGACCCATCGCGACCCCATGGACAACATTCCTCCAGGTCTTCCTGTCCTTTACCATCTTCTGGAGTCCATTTAAGTTCACACCTACTGCTTCAGTGACTCCATCCAGTCATCTCATTCTCTGTCGTCCTGTTCTTCTATTGCCCTCAATCTTTCCCAGCATTAGGCCCTTCTCCAGTGAGTCCTTCCTTCTCATTAGGTGGCCAAAGTATTTGAGTTTCAACTTCAGGATCTGGCCTTCTAAAGAGCAGTCGGGGTTGATCTCCTCTAGGACTGACCAGTTTGAACGCCTTGCAGTCCAAGGGATTCACAGGAGTCTTCTCCAGCACCATAGTTCAAAGGCCTCAATTCTTTGGCTCTCAGCCTTTCTTATGGTCCAACTTTCACAGCTATACATTGCAACTGGGAAAACCATGGCCTGGACTATACGCACTTTTGTTGGCAGGGTGATATCTCTACTTTTTAGTATGCTGTCTAGATTTGCCATAGCTTTCCTCCCCAGGAGCAAGTGTCTTTTAATTTCTTGGCTGCAGTCCCCATCTGAGGTGATCTTTGAGCTCAGAGAAATAAAATCTGTCACTACCTCCATTTCTTGCCCATCCATTTGCCAGGAATTGAGAGGGCCAGATGCCATGATTTTGGTTTTCTTAATGTTGAGTTTCAAGCCAACTTTTGCACTCTCCTTCTTCACCCGCATCAAGAGGCTCTTTAGTTCCTCTTCACTTTGTGCCATTAGAGTGGTATCATCTGCATATCTTAGGTTGTTGATATTTCTCCCGGCAATCTTAATTCCAACTTTTGTTTCATCTAGCCTTGCCTTTCTCATGATGTGCTCATATAAAATATTAGACATATTCAATTGTTGGTTTTGAGTTCTGGGCCCCTTAGAACAATAGGTTCTTTCCTGTTTTTCAGTTTAGTTAAGTTTTCCTGGCTAGCCATTTCCTCTTACAGATGTTTTTATAGCTTGTCTTCTTCCTTTCCCACTCTAGGACCCTGCTAATTTTTGCCTACGTATTTATCTTACATCCTGCCTTTATGCTACCCTTTCCTGTTTCCCAGCCATTATCGTTTTTGGTAAGCTTGTTTGTCCAGGCAGTAAGTTTCCACTGCAGCAAATTCAATTTTAAATTTCTCTTTCAATATTAAATTTTGAAGACCTTTCCTTTACTTCTATCAAATCCCCTCCTTTAATTTTTATTACACTGAAAGGTCTTCATTATCATGCTTAGAAAATCTTATAACATTAACTGGATAACTTCTTTTTTTCCTAAGCTTTCCTAAAAGCTTTTCCTACAGCTTTCATTAAAGTAGATGCTCATAGAGAAATAATTGCGAGCATGCACAACACATAAGTCATACAAATATTTTTTTAGCCATCCAAAATTGAGGAGCCAATTAGCTAACCAACTCCAATCACTCCACATATTTTCATACTTTTGTTCAGGAGCTTTAGCCACTTTCCTGATTCCTTTTGCAATATCCATTACTGCTTCATGATTGTCATCTATCTTTAAATCCCACAAACAAATTTTTAGCTTTATTTCCCAGGCTGCTCTGGTGTGTTGTCTTCAGTAATATTTGAATTAGAATCCACCCCTCATGATTATTTCACACTATTTCACACCCACAAATTGATCCACAATCACAACAGCAATAACAGCAACAACAATCACACTGACAATAACAAAAAATATACATTTACCACCTAACTCTTACAATTTACAATTTTACGTTTTCAGTTTCTAATGGTGTGATGTCTGTCTCATTTATTGATTTTATTTGTAACAAACCACTTTTACTTCTCTCATGATCATCACCAACACCTTTGTTCTTTGGGGTCACCTGGAATTCTAATAGAGATGTTTAAAACAGGGGTTTTGGTCCACTATCCATTCAAGTCCTTTTAAACATGGCTTTCAGTCCTTGTCCTGGAATGACCGTCCAGCCTCTTTCAAATCCACTCACCACCTTTGCTCATGTGTAGTGAATCCAACCCTTCTCAGCCCTCCGGACAGCAGACTCAATATAGTAAGGAACTTCCCTTCTTTAGTTGTAGAAGTTCCTCCTTCCATTTACAAATCAACACCCACTGTCTTGGCTGGATCTTATGGACTGGAAATTCCAAAGGAGCTCTTTGTGCTATCAAGCCTTCCTGTCAAGGAGAAGACAGAGACCCCTACCACACCTACCGGAAAAAGAGAGGAAACATTTGATGGTGTAATATTGGATCTAGATTGAAGAAGTTAATATATACCACTGAATTACTAATGGACCCAGACAACATGTTGTCTATTAAATACTTGACTGTAAAACTAGAAAATTAATAATATATATAAAGATCTGCGGCATTCCCAGAAATATAAGGAAACCAAAGGGAAGGGTGATGGCCAAATCTGACCCTAAGTTCTGCCTCGGTTTACTTATTCCAATAAGCTATTGAGTTGGAAGATCACTTAAAAGCAATTTATTAGAGTATTCTGATAAAGTGGGGTCTCCTTATGAAAAAGGGAAACCTGGAAAAATGGCTTACATTTAATTTTTATACAATTTCAAAGTTTATTGTTTTATAAATAATCATCTGTCCAGTTACATCATGAATATTAATATGTGAGCATTTAGGACCGAAAAGAGCATTGTATTCTGAATAAAAATAAAAGGAATATTGGCAAGAGAAAAATGTGAGAATGGGTAAGGGTAAGATACGTTCTCAGTGCTTTCCTAACTTGGGCTTGAATATTTGCTTTGTTCACAGAGGCTTGAAAATAGATGAAAAGGAAACTTTTATCTACAATGTATGGAATGCTTTCCTGCCAGTAATGGTTCCTAAAAGGGAGGCTTTTCTTGAAGGTTAAGACTTATGGCAAATGATTGGCAATACATTTGAAGAAGGAAAATTTAAAATACAAGAAAACCCATGTTGCTTAACCAGTACAACAGTACTACAAACACTATATTTCAACTTCGCGCTGCTTCTAGTCGCACGAAGAGACTTGTCTCCTTGTCAGCTAGTTTCCCTCCGCTGGTAGACTCTTATGCGGGTTGAAAGTTGCCCTGGAGGGTGCAACTTCCATCGAAGAGGCTTCACTCAGCTGTGGAGGAGCAGCCTCCAGCTGTCCAGGCCAACTCTGAGGGCCGACGGAGAAGAAGACCATCCAGTAAAATGGCCGATCACCTAGCCACTAGAAACCGCAAGTCAAAAAACATCCGGGGTGTCACTAGAAAGGGAGGGGTTCCTTTTTATCCTACGGACTATCAGCTTCAGTCACTGAGTCAGTTGATGGCTCGCTGTCCACTGGGCAAGGGCTGCCATTTAACTCGGGACCAATGGATCCATGATTTGATTTCAGCCACCTTAATAGCAAGGGGAGAACATATAACAACAGTATACGGCCCTTTCCACTTTGGGCTCAATACTTCCCTTTTCCAGTCCTTCACCCAGACCTCCTGTCCTGGTTGTATATCATGTGTGGGTATAACCAAGACATGGGGTCTTTGGGTTAAGACATACTGTTGTAACCACTGGACTACTGTGTTAAGAGCCTGCAGCTGTTTTAATTTGAAGTATCTGCCACCTGTCCAGAGTTCTGGACATTTGGCCTGAGCAGGTTAGGGACTCTACCATACAATAATTCAAAGGGTGACACAAGTAGCCCCCATTGTGGGGCACACCGCACTGCAACCAGGGCCATGTTTAAAGTGTCTGGCCACTTAAGTTGGGTTTCCTGACATATTTTTGCCAATTTTTCCTTAATGGTTCTATTCATTCTCTCCACCTTTCCTCCCAATTGAGCATGGAAACTACAATGAAGCTTCCATGTGATCCCTAACATAGCAGCTATCTTTTGGGTGGCTCTATGGATAAATTCAGGACCATTGTCTGAAGAGATTCTAGATGGCAACCCATACCTGGGAATAACAATGTGAAGCAAGGCTTTTGCGACCTCAGTTGCCTTTTTCGTCCTTGTTGGGATGCATTCCGGCCATCCAGTGTATGTGCATACTAGAACTAGCATTGCTCTATAGGGACCTGAACGTGGCATGTCAGTAAAATCAATCATCAGAGAGTCAAAGGGGTAATTTCCCCTGGGCTGGTGTCCTTGAGGCAGTTGGGGTCCTTGCCGGGGGTTGTTGGCTGCACAAATCTCACACCTAGCATAAACATTTGCTGCGATGCTGTGTATTTTGTCAATATAGACCTCCTACTGCAAGGCATGTGCTAATGCAGTTTTCCCCAGGTGTAGTTGCTTATGAATCTGTTGCACTACATCTCATGCCATATGTGCTGGAATAAAGACTCATTGGTCCGGTAGGATCCACCATCTATCTTCCTGCTGTGCTTTGAGCACCTAAACTTGCTTCAAGTCTTCCAGGGAGTAGTTTGGTTTAACTTGATCTTGCTCTTTTGGGACCCACACAGCTAGATAGTTTGCCTGCATGGCTAATGTCTTTTGAGCTGCCATACGAGCTTCCCGGTCTGCCTTATTATTTCCTTGCTGAATTTCTGAGACTCCCTTCTGATGCCCCTTACAGTGAATCACAGACACTTTTCTGGGTGCCCACACGCTGTCCAGTAGACACAATATCTGAGATCCATACTTAATGTCCTTTCCTCCTGCAGTTATAAGACCTCTTTCTTTATATAGTACTCCATGGACTTGCACTGTCAGAAATGCGTATTTGGAGTCAGTATAAATGTTAACGCATTTTCCTTTCGCCAGCTCCAGGGCTCTAGTTAATGCATGCAATTCAGACAGCTGAGCACTTGTGCCTGTGGGGAGGGGCTCAGCTTCCCAGACATCCTCCAAAGTCACCACAGCATATCCTGCCTTCCGAGTTCCTCCTTGCATAAAACTAGCTCCATCTGTATATATTGTAAAATCTGGATTAGGAAGGGGAACGTCCTTCATATTCGGGCGGCTAGCATAAGTCTCTTCGATGGCTTGTATGCAACTATGTGTGGTTTCCAAGTCTGGTTCAGGCAGTAATGTGGCTGGATTCAGTGTATTTGATTGTGTTAATGTAATCATTGGGTTATGTGTTATCAGAGCTTGATACTTTAACATGCGTGGGTTGGTCAGCCACAAATGTCCTTTTGCTTCCAAAACAGCTTTGAGGGCATGTGGCATATAAATATCTAGTTCCTGCCCAAAAATTAATTTATTAGCTTCCTGTGTTAACAATGCTGTTCCAGCAATCACTTTAAGGCAAGCAGGCCAACCCTTTGCTACATTATCAAGCTGTTTAGACAGATAAGCGACAGGTCGATGCCAGGTCCCTACTTTCTGGGTGAGAATTCCTACTGCCACATTTTGCTTTGTATGGCTGAAATGGCTTTTCCAAATCCGGTAGCCCTAAACTAGGGGCACGCATTAAGGCCTCCTTGAGAGCAGTGAAACTATTATTTTCCTGCTTTTCCCATCTTTAACACCCCCCTTTGTTGCCTCATACAGGGGTTTTGCTATTAAACTATAATTAGGGATCCATATTCAGCAAAAGCCAGAAGCACCCAAAAATCCTCTTAACTCTTTCCTATTCTTTGGTACAGGCAGCTGGCACATGGCCCCCTTCCTTTCATGTCAGAGCATTCTCTTTCCTTCCTCTATGTCATATCCCAAATATCTAACCTTCATCGCTACCAATTGTGCTTTCTTCCGGGATGCCTTGTAACCCCAGTCTTGTAGGAGGTGAAGCAACTCATAGGTATTCTGTCAACAGTTATATTCCGTCTGGCCTGTGACTAATAAATCATCAACATACTGCAACACAACATCTGGGTAAGGGATGTCCAGGTCCTCCAAATCTTTTCCCAATGCAGCTCCAAAAAGGGTTGGAGAGTTCTTAAATCCCTGAGGCAATACTGGTGTTTTCTTCCTGACACTGGATTTTCCCACTCAAAAGCAAACAAGTGGTGGCTCTCCTCATGTATAGGTATTATGAAGAAAGCATCTTTTAGATCTATCACTGAGAACCACTTAGCCATTTGGGGAATTAGTCCTAAAATAATGTAGGGGTTTGGTACCACCGGATGTATTGTGACTGTGGCCTCATTGACGACACAGAGGTCCTGTACGGGGCGGTATTTACCTTCTCCCTTCGGTATTGGTAAGATTGGAGTATTCCATTTTGATTCTGTGGGGATTAGAATGTGATGGGCTAAATATAAGTCTATCGCATCCTGGATAGCTTGTGCCACGGGTCTAGAATATGTGCATTGCCTGATTCTAATTGGCAATTTTGATGAAATTTCTTCTACTATGATTGGGGGATGATGCCAGGCAAAACCAAGGGGGTTGTCTTCTGCCCACAGGTATGGTATGACAAATTCCTCCCATCTGGCATTCTGCCCTACCGTTCATGCCAGCATCACCATTCTCCATTCCTCTTCACGGGGTACTTCCATCATTACTTTTCCATATTTCATTGCCATGGCGCCATCTTTTTCAAAGGAGATCTGCGCTCTTAGTTTACATAGCAGATTCCTTCCCAATAAAGGGATGAGACAGTCTGGCATATATACAAACTGATGAGTTATGGTTCTTCCTCCCATAGTGCAACTTAAGGGATCCAAAAATGGTCGCTGCAATATTCTTCCTGTTGCTCCTTGTATATTGATAGAGTGGGGGGAAGCTTGACTCAGGGGTTGAGTTAGGACTGATTGGGTGGCTCCATTATCCACAAGGAAGGGAACAGGTTTGCCTCCTACTGTTAGACTGACCACAGCTTCCGGGAGGCGGGCTGAACCCAGTCAGTCTCAGTCCCATTCCTCCACTTCTGCCAGACCTATGAGGGGAGTTCTTGAAAATCCTTCTCTTCTTCCTCTCCCTCCCTGGCTTCTCCCTGGCCACCTCTGTAGATTCTTGCAAACCTGTCTCTTTCCCCTCCTTATGCTTCATCCTTATCCCTTTCTGGACATTCACCCTTCCAGTGCCCTTCCTTTTTACATATGGCACACTGATTTTGTCCTAAAGTCATTCCATATCCCCTACTTCTGCCACCTCCCCTTCCTTTTGGCACCCCCATCATAGCCAGCAATTCAGCCTTTCTCTGCATTTTCTGATCCTTCTTCCTCTCCTCCTCCTTTTCCCTATTAACAAAAGTCTTTCGGGCCACTTCCATCAGTTCACTCATAGACTTTCCCAGGGCTCCCTCCAATCTTTGCAAATTTCTACAGATATCAGGGACACTTTGTGAGATAAAGGCCATAGCAAGCATTCAAGCATTGACGGGCTCTGTTGGATCAATAGGAGTATACATTTGGTAGGCTTCAAGCAGCTGAGCATAAAATGCTTCCAGGCTCTCGGTGGCTTCTTGCACCACCAAGGATGGTTTGGACATATTAACAGACGGTTTCCCTGCTGCATGAACTGCCTTCACCACTAACTGTTGATAAGCCTGCAGATCCTGGAGGTCATAATAGGGATTCCATGAGGGGTCTTTGGAAGGGAATTCGTGGTCAACGTGCTCTTCAAGAGTACGAGTCACTGGTTGGGAGGGCTTCACTATCTTTGTCATGGCGATCCTAATCTTTTCCCTTTCCTCAGGATTAAACAAAGTCCCCATGAGCTGCTGCATATCCATCCAGGTAGGTTGTGGGTGTCCACAATGGTCTTCACCAAATCTGTCACTTTGTGTGGTTTCTCACTAAAGGGGCCATAATGGAATTTCCAATTAAGAAGGTCTGATATAATAAAAGGCACATGTTGGAATAGAGGAGCTGTAGCTGTGTCTGCTGGATTGTCCTTACTGACAACCAATTGATCAACCTGTCTAAGGGGGGCGTTCAGAGACGCTTGCTCGGTCTTTGCCCTTGCTCATTCGGCTATCGGCTCCTCTAATTCCCTGTCCTCTGTTTGTGGCCTTGCCTGCTCCTCTTCTGCCTCATCCCCAGGGCTCCCTTCAACTCCTTTTGGCGAAGGTCCAGCTTGGGTCCATTGATCCTGGACATCTTGTTGAGTTATGGCTGGGCCCCGGCTCACCCTATCTTTAGAAAATTTTAGCATAGGGGACATCTGGTCCAAATGCCACATGGACCCTGAGGATGATGAGGATGGAGTTCCCCTTAGTCCTTGCGGGGGTACATATGGTGGTGGATGCAGAAGCTCTTCTGGGCAACTTGGGATAACTTGGATGGCCCTCTTAGCCTTTTGGGGTAGTAAGGTACGTGATACTAAAAGTCTACACTGTTCTATTTTGCATTTCTGAATCCACGGTGGAGGTCTTTGCAGCAAGCCTAGCCAGACATCGATATAGGGGGCTTGGTCTGAGTGTTCTAACGTGGGGTGGAACACTAGCTGATGTACTTTTAAAGCAATAGAGGGGTCTAATGTCCCCGTGTCAGGCCAGCCTACATTAAAGCCTACATTAAGTGCCTGCTCCACTTAATACCATAATCCTGGGTCCCATAGGCAGAACTAAAATGCCTTAACATATACCCCAACGGAGTAAGGGGCACACTTTCACCAACCCACATGACCCTCCCAGGTCACCAGACAAGACAACCAAGGAAAAAGGGATGAGAGGAAGGTAAGGGGTCCTTCCACTCGGAATGACACTGGGGGGGTTACACTTGTGCACGCTCGACCCAGGGAGCCAGAAGATCATGGTCTCCAATGGGAACTGCAAACGCCACTTATTCTCTACTGGCCCAGGGTGCTGGACACTCACAGTCACCTTTGGGAACCATAGTAGCCTTTCACATCAAGCACTCACAACAGGCCTCCCACCTTATTTCAAAGAGAGGGTGATCAGTCCTCTCCTCCGTCCCTGCTTACAGGGAGGGATTTGTCCCCATCCAATACTTGCCTGCAGGTGAATCTCCCGTCCTCTGGCCAGCTGGAAAGTTGCCTGGTCTCCTTTCCCTACACCTGTGGTTCTTGGAGATGCCAACCACCACTGCAGGAGCTCTGCGCCACAGGGAAGCCCCTCAGAGTAAAAGGTCCGATGGTGCCTGCAATGTTCCCCCTAACACTACAGACCCCTGGCACTGGGGTGGGCCCTCCAGAGAGCCCCAAGACTCCTTATCTCCTGCCTGGCTCGCCAGATAATTGTAGTAGAAATCTTCTTATTAATTCAGATGATAAGACCACGAAGGGTTGGAGAAAACAGGTTTATTTGTGCAAAGGTTCAGAGCATTAGAATGACAAATTCTGAACCCCGGGCTACTCCCAGGGCATTGCTTTTTATACAGGTTGTCAACACCACTTTGCCAAGGGGTGACTCTTATCTACTTTTAACACAGTAAAAGGGAGAAGTTTATATCTAGCGTGCACATAAGGAAAAGGAGAAGTTCATAGAATAGGCTATCTTACCACATTGCCTTACACGGGTATTATCTTACACCATCTGTGACTTTCAGTTGGCATTTCTTGTAATATGTTTGCTAACAGGGTTTCACACAGGTCATCACACCCAGCCACTTCCTAGTCTTTGTCTAAAGCTTGTAACACATAATGTCTGCTATTTAAAATTATTTTCCTATAGTATTTTTCCATCTGTCTTACGAGGAGAAAGAGGGTGATGGTAAGGTGGAGGAAATTCTTCCTCTTCCTAAACTTTGATTTTCCAAGATCGGGGTTTTAAATTTATAATTGGACAAACTTTTGGAGTTTTGGCCCAGAGGCCATAAGCCTTTTGGATGTCCGTCCAAAGGGCCAAATTAGAGAAAAAGCCTACATAAAGTTCTTCTTTGATCTTTCTTCCGTTGCGAATACAGTTAGGAGATTTTACAAAATTTCTGGATTCACCGTTCCCATGGCAGGCCATGGAGGTTGAAGAGATCCAAGAAAATAGGTTGGCCAAACGGAAGTACAATCCCTATATAAGTATTAAAAAGTCAATACTGTGTGGCCCTCAGGGGGAAGAAAATGTTGCCAAAGTCATTCAGAACTGTAAAACTGACTCTAGCCCAAATGGTTTGGCAGACTCATTTAGCCATTGAACTGCTGTCCTGCAGCCTCTGCCTGGCCCATGCTTTCTTCCTTGCTAAGGCTATCTTACTACACCCCACTTGGCTTCTGGACAAATGGACTTGTTTTCTCAGGAGGTTCCTGGCCTTGTTGATGATGTAACAGTCTGGAATATTATTGCAAATGTACCTACCTTCCTAGAATCAATGGGCCATTTAGGCCATCTATTCCAACTCCTGCACTCCGTCCAGAAATCCAAATGAAAGCATATTAGATATTCCTATGTTTTAAGTAGAATAAACAAAGAAACATTTTTTTGCAAATCTTTCCTTTACTAGAAAGTTTGAAGACTTTTTAGTTCTTAAACAATGGGGCTGAAAATATGGATTATTCTTGCATTGGTGAAATGACCTTACCAGTTTTTACTACAACTGAAATCAGTTTGTTTGCTCATTTGAACGACTGTAATATATTTTCTGTAATGGAATCTAGATTGCTTGTGCTGGCTTTGGAAGAAAAATCCTCAATATGTAATCTGTTATTACAGTTGGCAAATAAGAGATAGGCAGGAAGAAGAATTTTGCATCCCAGCCGGCAGAGTAACGGGTACGAGGATAGCAAGACGTCAAAGCATGTTCTATGCAATTGGTGACCAAGCAGAAGTTCTTGCTGCTAATCTTCCCGATACAGCAGATATATTTGTGATCTAAGAAATATGAAGCAAAAAATCAGTCAATGGATTATCTTTCTATAGAAGTTTCTATGCTATATTTTATATAAAAAATATGAGTATTCCAACTCTCTATTCTGGAAGAAAGGTATAGTGGGAGATAAGGTGTCAAGTACCCTTGTTGCATGTGAACAATGAAGAGCAATATAAAAGGTTCTCTTCAGTTCTCAGCCCAAAGAGCTAATTGAAAATGTGATGCTTCAAAAGTGGAATGGCTTTGGGATTGGTAGGGAAAGTCAAGATGTCAAGACTTGCACATGGATTGGATTTAAGTGAGGGAGAGGTGCGCATAGTCAGCCTCACTCTCTCTTCCCAGATTCCATCTTATTCCAATGGCAGGACAAAAGTCGAGACAATTGGAGATGGGCTGGGTGCAGTGGTTGACCAGGGCATCTTTCGTGTCTTGCCGTGCTCTCAGCATACCACGTCGCTTGCAGAAACTGCCTTCATTGTTTGGTTCTATTTTAATAGATCTCATCTGCTCACTCCACCAGAGTCTGTCTTCACATGCTTGGGATAGACAAATCCTTTGCTCACCGAGTGTTGAAGACACAACGGCTATTCTCAACCTGGTTTGGCCAGCCTGTCGAAGCTGTTGCCCGGGGTACGGCCGCTGTGCATGTTATAGCTACTAGGAGCCACAGGTGAGAGCTGAATGTCAGGTGTATGAGCTGCCCTAAAAGGCACGACATGCCCTACACCAGAGGTACTACCCCTCCCTGAACACCTCATACACCCCAGGGTGTATTGGTAGGGACTCTCCACTCAAAGCCAGGGCCTGTCATGAGGTGAACTGAGATAGTCACTTCAAGCAGAATGAATTAAGCATTTTGAAAGTGTTGTTGTTGACAAGCCATTCAGTGGTTATTTATTGTGTTATTTTATTTGTAATACCCCAAGATGGAGAAACATGGGGTTTTCTATCTGATGTGGGAAAATAAC
Organism: Crotalus tigris; assembly: GCF_016545835.1. Lineage (NCBI taxonomy): Eukaryota > Metazoa > Chordata > Lepidosauria > Squamata > Viperidae > Crotalus > Crotalus tigris. Next base: position 1,908,978 of record NW_024100610.1, on the reverse strand, counting down.
TTGACTAGTTAGCATCTTCACTCCAAATAAGGACATGAAGGGCAACTGTTACTGATTTACTTCAAGTAGCCAAATGTCTCTGTTGGCTTTGGTTACCTTTATGATTCCTGCCCCTGCTGTTTCTAGATAACTCATATGCAGACAAAAGTCTTTCTAGGGTTCCCCTTTTACTCACAAGCATCCAGGTATGGCTGTCCATAATATTCTTTGACGTGTGGAGGCATTCGGCTGAACACACCCTGTAAGTGCTGTTCCGGGTTATTGAGCATATTTGTGGCAAAGCCTCCAGGCTCAATGATGCTGACTCTGATTCCGAAAGGAGAAAGCTCTCGCCTGTATTGGAATAAAAGGATTACCTTTGCATAAAGAGAGTCAGAGGGGTGGAGGGATTAAGGTCTTGGACTAGGAACTGAGCTTTTACTCTATTCTAGATACAAACACTCCTTGGGTGACTGGGTTTGCTGGGTTTGCTTACTTCCTCTAAGACAACCCAATTCACATGGTTATTGTGGTGGAAGAAATAAGAGGTTGAAGCAATATATACTCTTCATTGAGCTGCATTGTGGGTATTTCAGAATCTTTGTGTTTTTGTGCATGTAAAAATTTGCAGCAGTTATCACATAAAAAACAATGTTCCACAACTCTTTTCTAATTTTCTATCCAGTTCTGGTTTCAATCAAATATTGATATTTAAAATTCTTTGTATCTTTGTGTTTTTAAAACAAAAATTTTCTGGTTTTTTTTCCAAGTCCACCAGGCATGATAAAATGACTCTTGGTTTTGTCCACATTTCCAACATAGATTTGAAGGACCTTTAGACATATTTTCTGGAGTCATATGCTAACATTAAGTCATATAATGAAAGTATAAAAATTTCTATTAAATGATAAACCTAATGTGAATTTCAGTCCTTCCCACTGTTGCATCAATTATGTGCAAAGTTCCTAGCCCATTTTATCATATATTCTTTCAATCTGTTCTTCCATTTCAAATTTCAAGAAAATTATATACATTTTAGCCATTACATGTTCATTTGGTATAATGTTAAAGTAACAGGCTAAAAATGGAGAGATTCTGAGTTCTAGTCCTCCTATAGGCATGAAGGCCAGTATCTGTCTTGTCCCAACTTGCTTCACATTATTGTTCTTGTGTGTTCAATGTCCTATTATCTACCATAAATCTTCTTACCTGTGCATATACAATTGCTTGAACATTTTGAGAGCTTCAGGACTGCAACTTGCAGGCCAAATTTCTATCTCAAACATGTGCCCACTCATTGTAGACCAGAAGGACTAAGTGCCCCGCTACTTCACATTTAATGCTAAACAACATTTGCTGCTAAACAAGAAAAATAGCTCACGAATGAAGGCAAATATATGTGTCCCAGGATAATGTTGCAGGATCCAATCTTGGTCAATGACCGGAACTAGAGTTTTTGACTTCTGAGCTTTGGAATTCATGCTGGAGCCCATCCTCAGGGAACTTCTGTTTAGTAGAGTGTATGCTTTGGGGTGTTCTGTGTGTGGTATTTGTATGGTGCTTGTTGTATATCATTTTTATATATTGATTGGGATGTTGATGGCTTGCTATTAAATCGTTGGCTGTTGTTTGCTTGTACTGTCAAGCCCTCAACTCTTAAGTACTTGATAAGCTGGTGGTAAATCAGAGACTGAAAATAATGTACCTAGATTTAATAATATATCTAGATTTTAGTAAGGCAACCTATTTATTGCTAAGCTAGAAAAATTTGGGATAGACAGCATCACCACCAGATGGATTTGTAACTGGCTGACAAATGTACTCAACAAGTAGTTCTTAATGGTACTAAATCTACATGCAGGGAAGTAAGCAGTGGAGTACCATAAGGTTCCATTTTAGTCTCAGTACTCTTTAATATCTTCATAAATGATTTAGAACAGAAGGAGAACTCATCAAATTTGCAGATGACACTAAGCTGGCAGGAGTACCTGAAGAAAAGCTCAGGATCCAAAAAGATCTTGATAGACTTAAACAAAGGGCCCTATCCAACAAAATGAAAGTTAATGTGGAGAAAAGCAAGGTTTTACACTCAGGCAGGAAAAACCAAAGATACAAGTACAGATTAGGTGAAACCTGGCTCAAAAACAGTATGTCATGGTTCCGATAGATGAGACTAGTAAAAGCAGTACTCCAAGGCCAGAGGTTTCCTTAAAGAACATGTTTATTGGCTACAAAGTATCAGCACAATCAAAAGTGAAACCAAGTCTGGAGTTCCCTCCCAAGCATTACAATGTTACAAAGTTGAACTTCCCACCCCAGCACTATGTAATTATCCATGTTCCCCAATAGAACACTTTGGCAGGCTTTCTAATGGAAGGCTCATTCTGCCAAAAGTCAGGCAGCTATGACCTTGGTTCCCACGGGATGAATTATTGTTTAGTTTAATCTTAAAACCACTCATCCCCCCTCCCAGTACTGTGGCAACTGAAAACAAAGAAAAAATGGCTTCAGTTAAGATCATGGCAGTGTTGACAGTTGGATCTCCTAGAGAGAGAACAAATCCTGCAGATGAAGAAAAGTTAGAGTTAGGAATCTTCCCGAGGCTTATGAGGGTGTTTATCTACATATTAGCCTATCTGCCTTGATGTCAGTACTTTTTACCCAAGTAGCTTCTGATAATGGGTATCCCTTCCACTGTACTAAATACTGTAATTTTCCTTTGCACGACCTAGAATCAAGAATTCGTTTTATTTCATAATGGGTCTCTCCCTCTACCAAAAGGGGACCAGGTGCTTTTTTGGGAACAGGTCTTAAGGAGGATTCCCTGACAGGTTTTAGTAAACTGCAGCGTAAAACAGGGTGGACCTTTCCCAAGAGACGAGGGAGTTTTAATTCTACCTTAACAGAGTTTATAATTCAAACTATGGGGAAGGAACCAAGGAATTTTGGTCCTAATTTTTTACTTGGCAATTTGAGTCTTAAATACTTTGTAGAGTGATAGACTTTCTCCCCAATATGAAATGGCTTCTGAGGAGCCCATTTCTTGTCTGCCTACTCTTTGTAAATTTTTGAGGTTTTCAATAAAGCTTGTTTTACATTGTCCCAAACAGTTTTCCAGGAGGTCACCCACTGATCTAGGGTTTGAGAGATAGGAGGCTCCTGCGGGTACTTAGGCATAAGAATGAATTCTCGACCAGTAGCTATTTTAAAAGAAGTAAGTCCAGTGCTGCTATGCACGGTGTTATTATAAGCTACTTCAGCAAAAGGGAGGTCAGCCCAGGTCTGTTGGTAAGCAACATAGCATCTAATGTATTGTTCCACCATTGAGTTCACTTTCTTAGCCGCTCCATTTGTATTTGGATGAAAAGCTGACAATAGTCCTTATTTTTCTCATTATTTTAAAGATTTTCCTTTGAGGGAGTTATGATTTTCTTTTGAAGGAATTTTTGTAATTTTTAAGAAGGAGTAAAGTTTTTTTTTTTTTAAGATGGCTCCAAAGCGTCCAGTGAATTTCACAGTTCCTAAATCTTCTGTGGCCCAGCCAACAACTGTGAAGGATATGCAACAAATGATGGGAAATTTTACAATTCAAATTAGGGCAGAAATGAAAAAGATTTTGGAAGAAAATAATAAGATTTTGAGGCAAGACATAGTTTTGGCTCTAAAAGGAGTTGCTTCTGTTCTTGAAAAGTTGAATTCCCATGTGGAAGAAGTAGCTGAAAAAGTGGAATTAATGGAGGGGAAAATTGAAAGTATGGAAAAAGAAATGGAAAACGAGATTCTTATGCTTCAATATGGTCAAATGGAATACGCCTTAAGAATTAGGGGCTTGGAAGAGTCCTTGCAGGAAGATTTGAAAGAGATGGTTGCAAAAGACTTTGCTGTAATTTTGAATAAAGAAAAAGAAGGAATACTTAGTGAAATTGAAAAACTATTTAGAGTTAATTCTGCGGTGGCAGTACAAAAGAATTTGCCAAGAGATGTGGTAATTTACTTTGGGAAGAAATCTTTACGCAATGAAATTATACAAGCTTTTTATAAGAAGAGATTTCAAATTGCTTCACAAGATGTTATAATTTTAAAGGAGATCCCATCTAAAATTTTAAGAAGAAGAAAGGAGTTTGCCTTTTTAGCAAATGAACTTAAAATGAGACGAATTTCGTTTAGATGGGATGTTCCGATTGGAATGGTGGTGAATTACCTGGGAATATGTTACAGACTTAATACTGTTTCTCAAGCAAAAGATTTTTATACTTCAGTATTGGGGGCATGTTCATCTCCATCTATTAAGTTCAAGACTTTGGAAGAAATGGATGTAGAATTACAGTTTGAAGACTCTAAAATTGGGCAACCCCTGTTTAAGAGATCTCAACATGTTCAGATTGAGGAGCAGGAGACAACTTGTGTAGCACAAAACTGTAAAGAAAAGCAGCAACTGAAGAAGAGTAATGAAATTTCACACCTAGTGATTGCTGAATCTGCGGGAGAAGCAAGACCTATAAATCCTTTGGAGCAACTTTCAAGGATGGAAGGGTCATCTGAGATGAAAAAGGGGAAATTTCAGCCTGAGGGGCGTCAACAAGTTGAGAGGAAGGGGCAGAGGAAAATCTGTGCAACATATAATTGTAAAGAAAAAGACCAACAGAATAAGGAGCTTAAGGAATCCCCACATGTACTGGCTTCTGAGTCGTTGGGAGACTCAGAAAATTTGGAGCAGCTTTTGAGGACAGATCCTAAAGCATTTGTTTTAAGCTTTATAACGAAAATGGATAATCGAGGCTGACAATAATAGTATCAGTATGATAATGAATGGAGAATGAAAATGGACAATTGAGATTGATAAGGACTGGGTTTTTTGTGGTTGCAACTTGTTATTGATGAAGATTTGAATATCTATTGTGTTTATGGTGGATGGAATTTGCTATAGTGTTTTTGGGTGGAATTTGCTATAAACTGTCTACTTTGGATGGAATCTGATAAGATTTAAATGAGTATAAAGGTGTTTTGTTTTTTTTTTTCTCTTTTTTTAAGTTTTAAGTAATGTATAAATTTGTGTTTTGGGGGAGCTTATGAAAATGATAAAAATATTTATGATATTAGAAGGATTGGAGTATGTTACAATGTGTTTAGTGTTTGGGTGGGGTTTTTAATGTTTAAAGTTTTAAGTAATGTTTAGATTTGTGTTTTTGATTGACTATAATTTGTTTGTTCTAATGTTTCAAGTTCTGATTGTTTAAATTTGTGTTTTGGAGGGACTATAACTTGTTTAACTAAATGTATTTAGATTTGCTTATGATTTATGCTAGACTTTATATGGTAGTTATAGATGTTTAAAGAAAGCAGTGCTTAAAATTGTGTCTTGGAAGAAACTTATGTAGAAGGATGGATAATATTATAAGTAAGATTAGAAGATTTTTAGAGTATATTATAATGTGTTTATTATTATTTTCTAGAAATAATTCATTTAATTTAAGGTACTTAGGATTGTTTAGGATTTATAGGTGTCTTAAGTTTTATATGTGTTTTAAGTTCTTTTTTTTTTTTTTCTTTTGAAACATTTTGGATAAGCCTGTAATCAACTCTGGGAGGTTCAGGGGAGGGTTAGGGAGGTTTGGGGAGTTGGGGGAGGGTATGGGTGGGTGGGCGGGTTTGGGGAGGGGATTTATTTTGTAAAATGTTAAAAATTCTCAATAAAAAAAAAAAAAGCTGACAATAGTCCTTGTGTGGATCCAATCAGCTTAAGGAAGTCCCTCCAAAATTTTGCAGTAAATTGAACTCCACTATCTGAAATAATCTGTTTTGGTTCTCTGTGAAGATGGTATATGTGCTTAAGGAAAAGTTTGGCTAGCTTCTTTGCAGAGGGGAGACCGGAACAGGCTATGAAGTGAGCTTGCTTTGAAAAAAGATCAATGACAGTCCATATTACCATATTTCCCCTACTTCCTGGTAATTCCACAATAAATCCATGGCAATCTCCTCCCAGGGTTGGGAGGGGTCTGCTACTTGCTGCAATAATCCAGGAGGCTTACCAGGGCATTTTTTTCATGGATACACAAGTTGCACAGCTCTTCACATAACTTTCAACATCCTTTTTTTATACCAAAATTGCCTTCTGACCAGATGTAAAGTCTTTAGAAACCCAAAGTGGCCAGCCTGTTTGATATCGTGGCTGCGCTAAAGTGCTTGAACTCTAAATATTCCTGGCAAATATAGTTTTGATCCCTTCCAGGCTAGCCCATCTTGATAAGTTAGTATCGTTTCATTTTCCTGGAACCAGGAATCAGTTTTTAACTCCTCAAGTTTTTTCCTCAGTGGGCTATCTGGTTCAGATGGTTTCACCTGCACCTGGCCTCCAGGGGTTATCTGAGAGATTGACTGTGGTAGTGGAATGATGGAGTTCACACTCTCCTCATGGCGACTTTTATACTGGGGCATTCTGGACAAGTCATCAGCCAAAAAAAGTTTCCCCCCTGGAAAATATTTTAAAGTAAAATTGAAACAGTTAAAATACTGTGCCCAACAAACTTGTCTGGGAGATAACTTACAAGAGGTTTTTAATGCCTCTAAATTATTATGATCAGTCCATACTTCAGAAGACACCTTGCCCCCCCTGAGGAAATGACACCAAGTCAGCAGGGCCCACCTTACTACAAAAGCTTCCTTCACCCAAACAACCCACCTTCGGTTAGTGTCTGTTAATTTCCTGGAGGTGTAGGCACAGGGTTGTAAGTCTTCCCTTTGGTTTCTTTGCAGAAGGACTGCCATCACAGCTATGTCACTAGCATCGGCTCGGATGATGAATTGTTCATCCGGGTTGGGGTGTTTGAGAACAGGTTCAGCTGCAAACAGTGTTTTTCAGTTCTCAAATGCAGCTTGGCATTCTATGGACCATGGCAGGGGTTGACAAGGTCATGGCTCCCCCCTCTCCCACCCATTTTTTTCCCAGTCTTTAATAGCTCAGTAATTGGAAAGCTATCTCAGCAAAAGAGGGGATGAATTGCCGGTAGAAATTTGTGAATCACAAAAAACTTTGAAGCTGTTTATAGGTCTGTGGAGGTTGCCATTCTATTATGGCTTTAACCTTGGCTGGATCCATCTCCACCCCTTCACTGGAAAGTCTGTATCCTAGGTAGTCTAAATGCATTCAATGGAATTCACATTTTGAGAGTTTTGCGTAAAGCTTGGCGTTCAGCAGTTTTTTTTAGTACTTCACATACTAATTTAATATGCTCTGCCATGGTCTCTGTGTAAATGAGGATGTCATCAAGGTAGACTAGAACCCCTTTGTACAGGTGATTATGCAGCACTTGATTGATCAATTGAATGAATACAGCAGGGGCCCCTTGAAGACCAAAAGGCATAACTTTGAACTGAAAACTCCCCAGGGGGCTGTTAAAAGCCGTCTTCCACTCATCTCCTTCTTTAATCCTCACTTGATAGTATGCCTCTCGTAGGTCTAATTTGGTAAAAAAAAAACCTTTCCTTTTGCTAAATGGGCTAACATGTCTTTCATTAAAGGGAGGGGATACATATTCTCCATGCTGACAGCGTTTAACCCTTTAAAATCCATGCACAGCCTCAGTGACCCATCCTTCTTCTCTTTGAAGAGCACAGGGGCAGCTATACGGGATTTAGCTGGCTGAATGAATCCCCTGGCTAAACTTTTATCAATGTACTCTCTCAGCTCTTTCAACTCTTGGGAGTACATTTTGGGAAGTTTGGCTCCGGCAAAATTTCAATGGTGCAGTCAATTGTTTGGTGGGGGGAGAGGATGTCACATTCTTTCTCGCTGAATGCATCAGCTAAGTCTCGATATTTGCTTGGGATGAGCTGTGTCCCAGGCAGGGAGTCTACGATGGATTTCAGAGTCTCAAGGGACTGCCCCTGGTCCTCATTTGTTGTAACTCCTCACATACTGCTGGCCGGAGTAGGAGGCAAGGGTCCCATTGCCAATCTTAAAGTCCTCACTCTATTTTCCCACCAGATCATAGGGCACCATTTATCAAGCCAGGCTAATCCCAAAATTACAACCTCAGTCATTTTTGGGACCACTACCAAATGGATGAGTTCCCAATGCTCCCCCATCTCCAGATGTACTGGTTCAGTTAGGTGAATGGCAGGAGCCCCTCCTATAGGAGATCCATCTGCTTGTTCAAACCTCATAGCTATGGGCAATAATTCGGCATGAATGCTTAGCTTAAGTACCGTGGGGAGGTTGATTAGGCATCTGGTGTAGCCTGAGTCAATTAAAACATGCAAGACCATCTGGACTCCTCTCTTAGGGACTAAGAGCTTCGCAGAGATGGCAAAAGGTGGGACAGGCTGACTCACCATTGGGTCATCTTCTCCCTCGTCATCACTGTCATAAGGGGCAGGTGTAGGCAAGCGCTCTGCCGAGGTCTCATGTTTCCCCTGGGAAGGAGAAGTAATTTACACAGCTTGCTCCTGGCTAACCCAATTTGACTTCTCTTGCACTGCACGAGGTTTCCTCTTAGGTTTTGTGGAGGCAGTAGGCATGTTTTTAGTTGAAGGAAATAGGACTGGACAATCAGCTGCTCGGTGTCCAAGCTACCCACATCTGAAACACTTGATTGGAGGTCCAGTAGGTACTCTAGAAAAGCCAGAGGCTGTGGCAGGTGTGGGGTGTTGGGACACCTGACGTCTTTCTTGGGCTTGTTTTGGTCTGGACTCTTATGCTGTGGGTCTCTAGTAATGATCCAGCTTGATGTCTAAGGTTATAGCTAGGCGGTACCATTCATGGAGCTGGTCCCCCTGTAGTTGCACGCATGGAATAATTCACGCTCTAAGCCTGCCTTGAAGTGGTGAATCAGTGATTGTTCAGGCCACTGCTTGATTCATCGGGCCACCTTTTAGAATTCTCTTACATATTCTTTCACTGGCCGGTCCGTCTGCTTCAAATTATGGATGTCCTTTTCAGCTTGCAGGGCTTGAGATTCATCTTCAGATCTGGCTTTCAGTTCACCCATAAATAGATTTATGTCTCACAGTTCTGGTGCCCGCTCATCATGTAGGCGAGTCACCCATTCAGCAGCTTCCCCTTCCAGGTTCGCTGCTATGGCATCAACCATTCCGGCCCTGTCCGGATAAGCATTTGCTTAAAAATTCAGGTGAGCCCACACCTGATTCAGGAAGAAAGACAGTTTCTTGGGGTCCCCATCAAATGCAGGTTTCATAGGGGATGAGTCCACAGGCCATTGCCCCCAATAAATTGCTGTATACCTGGCCGCTGATGCTGAGGTCACAGAAAGGCCTATCCCTGGTAACCTCTTGGCTGGGAACCTGGGCTGGCAGGGTGTCGATCTCAGTTTGGGCTTAATGTTAAGGTTGGTCTAGGCAATGGGGAGGCAGCATGAACCATCACTATGGGACTGGGGCTTCGCTGAGGAGGTGGAAGGGTTGGGGAGTGCCTGTCACCTTGTCCATTGGAAATCACCTGGCGGGCAATCAGCTCCACTTCTCCCATCTTCAGTCAGTCAAACTTCTCCCTCAGCCGCTCGACGGAGTGGCTGTGGATGGCAGTCAGGTACTTCCACTCCCCTGATTCATCCCACCCAGCTGGCCGCTTCATCTTCCTCAGCACTGGTGAATGAGAGCAGTGGGATGAGATCAATGGGAATTCAACCTCAGCAACTTTAAAGGTGTTTCTCCGCTGCAGGGCAGCATCCAATTGTCAATTCCTCCGAGTGTCAGTACTGCTTCTTGCTGCATCAGCCTCTCCGATGGGATTGCCTGGGCTTTTGGTCTCACTCCAGCTGCAAGTACTACACTCTCCACCTGGGCTGTAGCCTGCATTCCATCAGCTGATGTTGCACCGAAACCAGTGGCTGACTCCTCCTTCTTCTCCATCTCGATCTCTTCCCTGTGTCTTTTTCATCCTCCTAAAAGCGTTAGGTAGGCGATCGGGGCTCAGGACCCCAAGTTTTAAAATTTTAAGGAGACTTGGTTTAATGACATGGTTCTGATAGATGAGACCAGTAAAAGCAGAACTCCAAAGCAAGAGGTTTTCTTAAAGAATATGATTATTGGCTACAAAGTATCAGCACAGTCAAAAGTGAAACCAAGTCTGGAGTTCTCTCTCAAGCGTTACAATGTTACAAAGTTGAACTTCTCACCCCAACACTATGTAATTATCCATGTTCCCCAATAGAATATTTTGGTGGGCTTTCTAACAGAAGGCTCAGCCCACCAAAAATCAGGCAGCTATGACCTTGGTTCCCACGGGACAAATTATTGTTTAGTCTAACTGTCAATGCTGCTAACATTGGATGTTGTTGCTTTGACAATATACGAAGATGCAGACATTTTCTATTTAACTTGTGTATTACTTTTAGAGTTAGAATTAGATGGTGCTGGAGGGGAGGGGAAAGAATGTGCATGGGGATAAGTAGCCATAACAATATCTCAGTAGAGTATTCTTCAAGGTTGTTTGTAATAAGAGAAGATAAGAAATGGTGGGTTATGGAACAGGAAGGAAAGTTTGTACTTCAAACTAATGGAGAATGTGATTAATGACTGTTAAATGGAGGAGCGAATTATGCTTCAATACTATGTGTTTAGGGAAGGAGAATTCAGATTTTGGCTTCGCCTATGTATGTGCCAAAGCTATGTTGCTCAATTAAAGATTCTTTAAGATAAACAATGCCTCAAAGTTCTTTGAAGACCCCATCTAGGGGTCCCGAACCCAGTCGCTGTTCCTAAACTAAGGGAATAGGCTGACGAAGACTCGGGGAAGATTTCATCATGGAAGAAGTAAAACTGCCTGAGGCCAGCACCCCGCCAGCACTCCTCTCAGTACTGTGGCAACTAAAAACAAAGAAAAAATGGCTTCAGCCAAGATCATTGTAGTGTTGACATAGTAACAGAGAGGGACCTTGGAGTCCTAGTGGATGATCACTTAAATATGAGCCAGCAGTGTGTGGCAGCAGCCAAAAAAGCTAATACAATCTTTGGTTGTATAAGAAGCATAGAATCAAAATTACGTGAGGTATTAGTACCACTTTATAAAACATTAGTAAGACTACACATGGAATACTGCATCCAATTTTGGTCATTACATTACAAAAATGATGATAAGAGTGGAAAAAGTGCAGAGAAAAGCAACTAACATGATTAAAGGCTGTAGACTAAAACATATGAAGAATGGTTGCAGGAACTGGGTATGGTTAGTCTGGAGAAAAGAAGAACTGGAGTGACATGATAATAGTATTCCAGTATTTGAAGGACTGTCACAAAGAAGACGGGGTCAACTTATTTTCCAAAGCACCAGAGGGCAGGACAAGAAACAATGGATGGAAACTAATCAAGAAGATAAGCAACCTGGAATTAAGGAGAAACTTCCTAACAGTGAGAACAATTAACCAGTGGAACAATTTGACTTCAGAAGTTGAGGGTGCTTCATCACTGGAGGTTTTTAAGAAGAGACTGGACAGCCACTTGTCTGAAATTGGTGTAGGGCAGTGGTAGTGAACCTTTTAGAGACCGAGTGCCCAAACTGCAACCCAAAACCCACTTATGTATTGCCGGGTGCCGGGTGGGCATGGCCTGCTGGGTGGGTGTGGCCCGCTGGGTGGGCATGGCTACAGTGGTCATGGCAGACGATGGACGTGGCCAGGGTGGGAGTGGCCAGCTTGATGTTGCTCCTGGGGAGGGATGCCTATGGGGGCATATAAATACCACACACAGAACAGAGAGAAGTTCCCTGAGGATGGGCTCCAGCACAAGTCCAAAAGCTCAGAAGACAAAACCTCTGGTCCTGGTGACAACCCAGATTGGATCCTGAAAGAAAAAAAGCTACTAGGTTTACATTTTACCTCAGAGTGTCTGAGAAGGCTTCCACAGCAAACTTGGAGAGGCAATATCCACCTCCGGGGTGTGCCAGTCTTCCCACCACACTAGACAAGTTGACCACTCTCCCTCTGGCTCTCCTCACCAGGGGTAGCATGTGAAGCGTCACATCAATTAGCCCAAGTAAGTTGACTTCCAGCACCTTGGCAAAATCTTCCTTCTTCAGCCACTCATTGGGAGCAACCGGATAATTAATGCCTGCGTTGTTTACTAACCCCCAAAGTCCTGTGAGGGGAAAAAATGGGATTCAGCAGGATCTTCATGATTCTGTCTTGGAATAATCTTATCTGGAATCCCAGTTCCTTCAGTTCTGCTTTTTTGTCACTCATAACTCCCAAAAATAAAATTCCCTAACCCACTCACAGGGTTGTTGTTGAGGGGAAAATAGGAGGAGGAAGAAGTATAGGTAGTCTTTGACCTATGACAACAATTGAGCTGAAAACTTCTGTTGCTAAGTGAGACATTTGTTAAGTGAGCTTTGCCCCATTTTACCATATTTCTTGCCACAATTGTTAAGTGAATCACTGCAGTTATTAAATTAGTAACGTGTGAATAAGATAAAATAAAATAAGATAACCTTTATTACCACTTTTTCTTTGTATATACTGGCACATATTAAAATGAAATTCTGATGCCCAAAAGAATGTATGTATGTGTATAATACTGTACATACATACTTACATGAACATAACGTTATAGACACATCTTGGTTATCAGCTGGCCAATTAGGGCCAGTAACACGGTCTAGGAGCCGTTACTTGAACCTACTTAAACCACCTTTATTGCAATGGCCTTTTAGCCCTGACGATGCTGGGGAGTTCCCCCAGCGAAAGCTTGGCAACTTTTTAGTATAAGTATAGTATATTTTTAGTAAAGTATTCTTACTTCAACCCTCCTGGTGATCGTGTTTTATTCTTTTATTCATACCTACATACATATATACAAGGAAGTGAACTTCCAATAATCTTTTCTGCCATTCTCACCACTCTCTGCATAGCCTTCCTGTGCAAACCAAACAGTAATACAATATACAACAGTAATACAATCTAAGGACAGGAGAAGGAAAATGTTCTCTTCTCATATGACACAGAAAGCAACCAAGCTATCCTACCCATTTTCTGCACACTAGAAACTTAAGAGTACTAACTACCCCCACAAAGGTGTATGCCTTTTCTAAAAACAACAATGATCTCTTTGTTTTCCCTACATTTAGAACTAAGCTCTTCTTATTACACCAGTTCACCAAACCCTCTACCTCTTCCCTGTAAGCACCTTCATTGTCATCATTGAATAAGTCCAATTGACAATGGGATGATTGAACACGGCTGCCTAGCCATGCCCATTCCACCACAGACCCCTGCAACACTAGCCCATTTAACTATGCTTCCCTTTAACTACTTGACCAGGCAAGGACCAGTCAAATTTCTGCAGTATCTTCTCTTGGGAGCAATGAATGGTGCAGCAGAGAGAGAAAACATTTCCCAATCAGCAGTAATATTCTGTATTGGTTTTCCCAGCTAGCCAGCTACATTCTGCACAGGTGCTCACTGGCAGGAGGGAAATTCATCAGGCAAACCATGGCCCTATGCACTTTCAGCTTCTCCCGGTAGCTGATTGTCTGCCAGGACAGGTGGCTATTTGCCCTGTACAGCCAATTGGCTGGGAAAAAATTGTCCCTCTGTGAATCAATTGCCCAGGAGGAAGGGATGGGGGACTAGTGGCAAAGTTTAGTTCCCCACTAGTGGTGGGGGAAAAATGCCAGCAGGGGGTCAACCAATGATAAATGCCCATGATGGGTCGCTGTGGTGGGGGCCCTGCAATGAAGCGGGCATGGCCAGGTAACCATGCTCAATTGTTCTAGACTTCTACTATTGGCTTTCTCCTTGACTTGGCTTGTCAGAAGGTTACAAAAGGTGATCATGTGAACATGGGACTGCAACTGTCCTAAATATAAGTCCTGTGCCAAGAGTTTGAATTTTGATCTCGTTACCAAGAGTTGTAAGTGTGAAAAATGGTCATAAGTCACTTTTTTCAGTCCCGTTGTAACATCGAACATTTATTAGATCAATTGTTGTAAAGTTGACAACTACAGTAGCTGTATTGTGTTTGCTGCTTTGAGTTGCTTATAAAATAATAAAGGTAAAAGTAAAGGTTTCCCCTGTCCAGTTATATTCAACTCTAGGGGGCAGTGTTCATCTGTTTCTTAGCTGAGGGAGCCAGCATTGTCCAAATCTACTTCCATGATCATGTAGCCAGCATGACTATATGCCGAGGCACAGAGAACGCTGTTACCTTCCCATCAAAGTGGTACCTATTTATCTACTCATATTCTCATGCTTTCGAACTGCTAGGTGGGTAGGAGCTGGGGCAAGGATGGGAGCTCACCCTGTCGCATGGCACTTTGGTCTCATACGTGGCCTGTCAGCTTTCTTTAACTACTGAGCCATCATGCTTCATCATAAAGTAATAAAGGCAGGATAAAAATCTAATCAATAAATAATTGGGGCCCCATGAAATATGAAGGAAGACCTTAAGCTCCCCTAGGAATTTTCTACTCTGGCAGCATTTTCTACCTTCAAACAGCTGGTTTGTCAGAACAATACCTGAAACGATTCAACTGTTGCTTTACCCTAAGGCAGGGGTAGGCAACCTTGGCTCTTTTATGACCCGTGGACTTCAACTCCCAGAATTCCTGAGGCAGCCATGCTGAGGGGAAAGGGAGAGGTTTCCAAGTTGAGCCATGCTGGCTCAGGAATTCTGGGAGTTGAAGTCCACTAGTCATAAAAGAGCCAAGGTAGCCTACCCCTGCCATAAGGAAACAGGAACTCAGCCCAAGGCTCTTGCCCCCCTGTTGTTTGACCTCAGGGCCACAAGAATACATAGGGTTGTAGTTCATGCTGAATTCAATTTGCTAACTAAAAATAGACGTAATTTTGGTAAACTTTCTGTTTCCATGGTATTAATTTTCATCTGATAATTATATGTCCTGATTTTGGACAGGGAGAAAAGAAAAAGCATAGTGAACTTGCTTTGGAAATCTAGATGATTGGATTTAAAGATACAGTGCAGTATACTGTAATACTGTATACTGCATATTAAAATTGGTTATAGGCACAAAACTTTATTAAAGACATAAATATGATATATTATAGAGGCAGTTAATTGGCCATCTGAATTGTTGGCTATGGCAATTTAATATGTTTTAATTAAAAATTAGTCAAATATATTTAAGGATTATATTAAAAACTAAGATCCTGTGATAATTTGCTGATAGTATATTTATTTTACTCTGAAACCTACTGAACACTGATAGTAATGTATATGTAATCTGTAAAAGTTAACTAGTAATGTCAAATATTTAGGACCTGTTCTCAACAGAGGCTTAAAAGAATTATGGAAGAAAAATAATACCCCCCCCCCAGCCAAGATCAGCTTTAGATATTTTTTTTCATTACGTATCCATTTCCACAAAGGTAAGAATAAAATATATTTTAAGGATTACATTAAAAACAGAGAGCCTGTGATAATTTGCTGACAGTTTATTAGTTTTATTCTGAAACTTACCCAACACTGATAATAATATATTTAGAACTGTTCTCATCAAAAGTTTCAATGAATTATGGGAAAAAGTTATATTACTTCCCCCTCCCCAGCATCAGCTTTTCTTTTCATTACATATCCATTTTCCCAAAGGTTCTGTATTTCTTTAGGCAGCAGATATCTTATACAGTATTTAGACTCTTTAAGAAGAAAAAGAGAAATATGCATAAAATAGCCCCTCCCCTTTCATTTCTGTAATGCCTTCCCTATTCACTTCAGATCACTGCTTTAGAGTTGATAGTCATTGGCTCTGCTTTTCTCTTCCCTGTTCCTGAATAATGAATGAAAAGGTGTAAGAGAATCCACAGATCCTAATTACTAAGTTCAGTACTGAACATTTGCCATCAATCAGTTCAATGAGAAGGAATAGCCCTCTGGGTCAAAATCTGATTTCTCCTAAAGTGGGCACAATAATCCCTTCGCCTCATAGCTGTGTTTTTAATACAGCTGTTAGATCATGCACACTTTAAATTCCATGGAATGCTTCATTTGCAAATGTGTCAAATCAAACTGCTCTAAAGATTTAATGGAACCCTTTATTTCTTTTTTAGTTAGCACTTTTCGACTTCCAGTCCCATATTGTGGCCATTTAGCTTTAAAATATCTGTTCCTTGTTTTCATGTCATTTGCTTAACAGAATAACAGAGTTAGAAGTGACCCTAGAGGTCTTCTAGTCCAGCCCCCTGATCAAGTGGGAGACCCTATACCATTTCAGACAAACTGTTGTCAAATTGCTTCTTAGAAACCTCCAGTGATGGTGCAACCACAACTTCTGAAGGCACGCCATTCCACTGATTAATTGTTCTAACTTTCAAGAAATTTCTCCTTATTGGTTGGTTTTCTCCTTGATCACTTTCCATCCATTGCTTCTTGTTCTGCCTTCAGGTGCTGCTCTGCTCTGCCAGCGTGATGCAATGGTTAGAATGCAGTGTTGCAGGCTAATTCTACTGACTGCCAGGGTTATGATGGTTACTTGCTCAAGGTTGACTCAACTTTCCATCTTTCGAAGGTCGATGAAATGAGGACCCAGATTGTTGGGGGCAATATGCTGACTCTGTAAACCGCTTAGAGAGGGCTATAAAGCACTGTGACATGGCATATAAGTGCCGTGCTATTGCTATCTTGCTGAGTCATTCTTAACTTAAATCCTTAAATCTATATTTCATAAGATAAATTACAAATAGGAGATACAAGTTTGATCCACTTTAGAACCTGCTGTTCCTGTTCTTTTCCTTTTATGTTTTATTTCCTCTAATATCATGATCAAATCACATGTAATTTAATTAATATGTATTGGACCTTTTCATTTTAAATTATTGTATGGATCATACAATCTTTTAGCGTAAATCATTGCATAGGGGCACAAAAGAGATTCAACCTGTCCCCTAGCTCCTTTACTTCCATGACGCTAAGGGCATGTCCATTCTGTGTTGGCTCCTGGGCACTGACTTCCAAGATCATTTTAGCTGGGCAGCAAGAAAGATGGGATGCATGATTTCTGCATCTGCCTGGTAATGCATTTTCACAAATGGGTGCCCTTCAGATTTTCCACTGATTCTGCTGATATCTCATGCAGCTATACTTTTTTATTGTTCCTATTATTTTTATGCCCCCTGAGAAGATGAAGACAGGACAAGTCTCATGCAGCTGCAATTTTATGACCATTTATGCAAAGCATTGTGGTGATTTAGATCCTCCTTGAGTATATGGTTTTGATGTACAAGGGTCTGTAGGGATGATTGTTATTACTATGGACATGCCAATACAACTGCCCAATTCTGGAAAATTTCTTTAGCACAGTTGTCTATTGCCTTCCCTGGCAACTTCCAGCTCCTGTCACCACCTCTATTCCCCTTGCGGGATTAGTTGGAAACTGAACTTGCTCATTATCAGTCATCTATATTATCTATTTAAACTATATTATCCAGTATTCCCTTCAAGAATATTGCTGAGCTAATTCTGAATATGAGTTTAACAAATTCTGTTGTCTATGGATTCTGTACATCTTGTCTTAAGTCCTAAGCTCTTAAGTACCACATTCTATATCCTGTAAATATTTGAGACGCATTGGAAAGAATTTGACTCCCTCAAGTCTTTTTTGTTTTGTCTCTGTGTGCTGAACGCACAGAAATGCAAAGACATTTCTTTCATAAGAGAGTTCTTATTTCTATGTCTCTTCTTATTGACCAAATTACAAGGGAAAAAACCCTCTATGCAGTGGTGGGATTCAGCCAGTTCGCACCACTTCGGCAGAACCAGTAGCTAATTTTTTGTTGCCCGGGCCCAGAATGGACTTCCGGAAGTGGCATCCACACAGAGAACTGGTTGTTCACGTATTTGAATCCCACCACTGCCTCTATGTATAAAATCAACTTAAGAAACAAACTAAATAAGTACATAATTAATGAATCAAGAGTTTGGTTTAAATGTGCACTTGACTAATTAATGAAATCAATAATGCATAATGAGAAAATGTACTATGTCTCCTAGAGAGGTAAAACCTGATAGCTTGAAAGAAGCCCCCTTTTTTTTTTGCACAGCTTCTGGATAAAAATACCACCTAGGACAGCGTTTCTCAACGTTTGTGTGACGGCGACCCCCGTCACACAAACGTGCCGCGCATGCGCCGCGTGCCGCGCATGCGCAGCGCGGTGCACATGCGCAGCACGCCCCCCATGCGTGGCACGCATGCGCGGCGCCGCCCCCTGAGGGGGGAAAATGGCGGATCGCATTGTTTGGCGACCCCCGTAAAATGGTCGATCGACCCCAAATGGGGTCGCGACCCATAGGTTGAGAACCGCTGACCTAGGATAATAAACAGAGTCCATTACCTTTGTTCCCCACGCAGGTTTTCACCCACTCAGTTGCTGCTGCAACGTTCTCAGCATTGGTGACATCCAGCAGAGTGGTTTTTAACCGGTCCGATGTGACCTTTTCCAGCTGTTCTGCTGCTTCTGGAGTGAGACAAGAGGCCAACACCCGCAGACCCTGAGCATCCAGCTGCCTGGCCAGCTGGTTCCCAAAGCCAGAATCACAGCCAGTGATGAAGACATATTTTTCCGTCAGGTTCTCCACCATTTGTCTTTCCAGGTACCAACGGCAAAGGAGGAAAAGGACAGCCACCAGGACAGGCAGAAAGAGCCACATAGCTGAAACGTACCTGGAAGAATGAGAGAGAATGGAGAAACTAGCTGTCCTTAAATCCAGGTACAGGTCAAATATAATACTGATCCTGTTCCAGAGCTGAACATCAGGTAAGATGATTAAGATAAAAACAACTGCATGTTGCAAGGCATCATGATGTTCAGAGTAGATACACCCACTATCCATTTCTGATTTACCATTGTAGAGAGGCAGGACTTGGTTTCCAGTGTGATTAGATTTAGAGGACATCTGCCCCCCTTCCCCTTTGAGCAACAGTAAAAAAAACCACACAGCATATTTCCTCAGAGAGGTAATTCTGTTCTCCTTGGAAAATATTATGGGGTGTTGTTGTGCAACAATCCACCTTAGAGTGATCTACATGGAGCAATCAGCAAGGGATGTTGGTATTGCTTTCTTGTAGAACCATAATATTTGCACATCCCATAGCGGCTTAGTCACTTTATATATATTAAAAACTAAAATGCATGTAAGAATTATTTACATATGCTGTTGTAAATAACAGAATAACCATCAAATAGAGTTCACTTGTGTAGTCATGGTAACCAATTGATTCCATTAGATTAGTTCAGTGAGCTACCATATCAGTACAGCACAGGTACAGGTCAAATAAAGTAACCTATCCTGTTCCAGAGTACAACATGATGTAATATTTCATCAGCTCAGATTTATCTCAAGATCATTGGTTGCTCAGTCTTAGAACATTGTGATATCTTCATTGCCCAATTTTTTAGCCACTAGCACTTTAATTAAATCAGTGAAGAAGACTATAACTGCATTACTAACATTGTTTTTGATCTGAGAAACCAACTTGATACACCTATAAATCTTTCTTCTGTGAAGGACTCCAAATGAAATCACCAATAAAAGAGCACCAAATCTAAATTAATATTTAAATGTGTGCTGTTCATATGTTTACATATTAGTGTGCTAAATGCTGATGATTTATAAACCTGTACAACATTATTTACAACTTACTCTTAAGTCATTTCTTTCATCTGAAGGTCTTTGTCAATACAGTAAGTGGGTAGTAGATTATCTCATTTGCCTATTTTTTTAAAATGTTTTCTCATGGTTCCTCCTTACAGCCTACTAACTATGCACACTGATGCTTTCCTAACCAATGTTAAGAAACATCTTCTCATAACATTGTCCCCTTTTCATCTCCAGCCCACCATAGAGGCAGCCTAAAGTGGCATTCAGGTCTTTGTTAAAGCACTGATTGAAACATAAGTATTGCATAGAGACAAATTGTGATGCTTCCTAATACTGCTGAGGATGATGCTTAGGGCAGGGCTTTTCAACCTTTTCACCAATTGTACCACTTTTAGGATATGGCAATATTCGAGTACCACCTAGCAAGGTGTCAAAAACTTGATGACCAAAAAAAACCAAAAACCTGTTGAAAGTTGCAATTGCACTGAAATGACTTATGACCATTTTTCACATTTATGACCATTGCAGCATGCCCAGAGTCATGTGATTTATATTTGGATGCTTGGCAACTGATTCATATTTATGATGGTCACAGTGTTCCAGAGTCATGTGGTCCCCTTTTGCAACCTTTTGACAAGCAAAGTCAATGGCAGGGCTGCTGGTGGCCAAGTGCTAAGGCAGGACTTCCCTCCCTCCCTCTTTCTCATTCCCATCTCCTTCTGAAGGAAGAAATTTGAACCCCCCCCATATTTTCTCTCTTCCATATATTCATCAAACAAGGAAAAGCCTCCAGAGACAGAAAAGACAAGCTGCTGAGTGAACTAGCTTAGAAAGGCACATTTCCCTTTAAGAATTAGCTACTGGGAGTTTATTTGTATGAAAATTATTATATAATGGATGAAGAAAAATGAAGAGATGTTCTAGTTTTGTTTGATACTATGGATATTATTAGGTTTGATAATAAATTGGACAAAATTAGAACTTTGTTTAACGGATTCAAATGATTTAAGGTTGATAGTATTTTGTTTAGCTAGATATGTATAGATAAATATTTTATCAATTGGGAGATATTAGTGGAAGAAGGAATAAACAAGATTTATCTTTTTTTTTTTTTTTTTTTTTAAGTTTTATAAATTTTACAAAAAGACAAAAACAATACAAAAAACAACATATACAAAAAGAACACTAAACATTAAATATTAAAAAAAAAAAAAAAAAAAAAAAACAAAAAAACCCCTCCCTCACCCACCCCCCACAAGAACCCTCCCTCCCCCCCCCCGAGCTTCCCAGAGCAGAATATAGGCTTAATTAAAAATTAAAAATAAGAATAAAAAATTAAATTAAAAAATAATATTTATATCTAAAAGAAAAAGGAAAAAAAAAATACCTATATGTATATATAAAATAAAACTTATAAAAAAGCTATATGATATTTTTGTATACCCAATCTAAATTGTATAAATTTTATCCATTTATCCCAAACAGCAAGAAACTTCTCTTGCGTTTGTTGCTTCAAGAAAGCCGAAATCTTTGCCATTTCCGCCAAATAAGCTACTTTAAGAAACCATTCCTGCAATGTAGGCAAAGATTCCTTCTTCCAATATTGTCCTACTAACAGCCTAGCGGCTGTAATCAAATTTAACATCAATACAACCTCCTTTTTATCACAATCTGTAACAATACCTAACAAAAATAATTGCGGAGTAAATTTTACCCTCCTTCTAAAAATTCTCTGAATATTCCACCATATTTTAATCCAAAATGCTTTTATCTCTCTACATGACCACCAAATATGATAATAGGAAGCATCCTTATAACCACATCTCCAACATTTGGGTTGCACGTCAGGGTACATAAGGGACATTTTTTGTGGATCAAGGTGCCATCTATAAAACATTTTATAAAAATTCTCCCTGAGGTTCTGTGCTTGTGTAAATTTGACATTTCTCACCCAAATAGTTTCCCAGATGTCCAATGGAACTGATTCACCAAAATTCTGCGCCCATCTAATCATACAATCTTTAATTAATTCCGTTTCAGAGTCCATTTCAACTAATACCCCATAAATTCTCTTAATATGGGTTTGTCTTTGATCCTTAACTTGTTTAATAAAATTTCCATCTTCTCTAAGAAAACCCAATTTGCAATCCACCTTCCATTTATCTACTAGTTGCCTATATTGAAACCAGGAATAAATAATATTTTCTTGCGCTAAATCTTCCCGTAATCTTAACTGCCAGTTTTGCCCATCCCATCTGAGTAGCTGACTATAAGACACCACATCCATTTTTACTCCTCTTTTTACTCCTTCTATCGCATGCCAAGGTATAGCCCATAATGGTACTTTGAAATCACTTCTATAATATTTTCTCCAAACCCTAAGTAAAGAAATTCTTAAAATATGAGATTTAAAAACCCAATCCATTTTTTTGTTAAATATTAAGTAGGCATGCCAACCATAAAGTAAATCCCATCCCTCTAAATGAAGTAACTCAGGATTTGTCAAATTTACCCAATCACTAATTAATGTTAAAACCACCGCATCATAATATAATTTCAAATTTGGTACCTTGAGTCCACCCCTCTCACGGAAGTCTTGCATAATTTTAAACTTAACCCTTGGCTTTTTCCCTGCCCAAATAAATTTATTAAGACCCTTTTGCCATTCACTTAAATTAATCTCATTTTTCAAAATCGGTAACATTTGGAACAAGAAAAGAAACTTGGGTAGGATATTCATTTTTATCACTGCGATTCTTCCCATGAGGGATAGTTGCAACTTCTCCCAATTCTTCAAGTCCTTCTGTACCCTGACCCACAACCTTTCATAATTATTTTTAAATAATTTTGCATTAGAAACAGACAACATCACCCCCAAATATTTTACCTTATTAACAATCTCAAAACCTGTCAAATTAGCCAAAATCTGCTTCTCCTGATTAGACATATTTTTAGGTAAAATTTTAGTCTTATTTACATTAATCTTAAAACCCGAAACCAAACCATAATGATGAATCAACTGTAATAAATTTACTACAGAATGCTCAGGTTGCGACAAAGTAACAACCAAGTCATCCGCAAAAGCTCTCAACTTATATTCTTTTTTATTGACTTCTATTCCTTTAATTTCCTGAGACTCTCGAATTTTAATCAATAATATTTCCAGTGTTAAAACAAACAACAATGGCGACAAAGGACACCCCTGTCTAGTACCTTTCTCTATTGTAAAAACCTCTGACAAACCTCCGTTAACAATAAGTTGTGCCGTTTGTTTTTGATATATTACCTTAAAAGCTTGTAATATCTTTTCACCAAAATTCATTTCTTCCATTACTCTTAACATAAAGTGCCAATTTAATTGATCAAATGCTTTTTCAGCATCTAAAAATATGAGCCCTGCAGGAACTTGGTTGTTCTTGTCTAAGTATTCTAATAAATTAATAATTTGTCTCACATTATTTTTCATATACCTTCCTGTTATAAAACCTGACTGATCTTTATGCACAAGGTGATGCACCACCCTCATAAGCCTATTTACCAAAATTTTAACAAATATCTTATAATCCACATTTAAAAGAGATATAGGCCTATAATTTTTTGGTAAGGTAAGATCTTGATCCTCCTTTGGAATCAATGATATAAACGCACTACGCCATGAGGGAGGAATCTCTACACCCTGTAAAATACCATTAAAAAGATCATTCAATGGTTGAATCATCTCCTCCATTAAAGCTTTATAATAAACCGCTGTTAACCCATCGGTACCCGGTGCTTTCCCTAATTTCAATTGTTGAATTGCTGAGGCAATTTCTTCCTTAGTAATTAAACCATTAATTTCATGTTTCTGATCCTCAGTCAATTTAGGAAAACTTGCCTCAGCTAGATATTTATTTATATCTAACATTTGTACATTAGTAGATTTATATAGGTTTTGGTAGTAATCCAAAAAAGATTTTTTAATCAATTCCTTCTGAAAAACTAATTTACCCTTATAATTTATTTTCTCTATTATTCTCTGTCTCTGTTTCTTTCTTAATTGATAAGCCAACCACCTCCCAGGCTTATTGGCATTACAAAATGTATTTTGTTTCATAAATAATAAGTTGGTTGCAGCTTGATCTGCTATCAACATATTAAATTGTGACCTTAATAACTTTACAGATTCTTTAATATTCTCATCAGAAGGATTTAAAATCAAAGCCCTTTCTTTTAATTTAATTTCATCTTCAAGTTCTCTACGTTTCTGAATCTGATTTCGCTTATAAAAATTATTCATTTTTATCAACACACCACGCATGAATGCTTTACCTGCATCCCATACCATTGACATTGAAGTCCCCTTATACATATTCAAAGCAAAATAATCCTTTAAGCACTCCTTTAGTTTTTGAACATTCTTCTCTTGTCTAAACAAATTTTCGTTAACTCTCCAGGATCTTCTTTCCTCTTTCTCTTGAATCAGCTCCATCAAAACTGGACTATGATCCGTCAATGATCTAGGAAAAATCTTTACATTCTTTACTTTATTATACAAGTCAGTAGTAATCAGAAAAAAATCAATTCTTGAAAAAGATTGGTGTCTATCAGAAAAAAAAGTAAAGTCTCTCTCCTCTTGATTACATTCCCGCCAATAGTCCCTTAATTCCCAGTCCTCCTTCATATCAAAAAAGGCTTTAGGTAACCTTGCCTGTTTAAAGAAAGGAGAGGAACCTTTTTTGTCCCTTTGTGTATCTAAGACACCATTCCAATCACCCATTAATATTACAGATCTATAATCAAGCAAAGTTATTTTTTGATGTAACTGCTTATAGAATTGTTCCTGTTGTTGATTTGGAGCATAGAGTCCCACTATGAGTACCTTCTTACCATATATACCAAGTTCAATCATCACATATCTCCCCTGGGGATCCGATTCTACCAGACAAGCTGGTAGATTTTGTTTAACATATATAACAACTCCACCTTTCTTCCCCGGAGCAGAAGATATAAAATGAGATCCCAAACGAGCGTTGACTAAATATTTCTGATCTTTAAGTAAAATGTGAGTTTCCTGTAAACAAATGACATCATTGGTATGTTGCTTCAAATAATAAAAGACTTTTTTCCGTTTCTGAGGAGAATTCAATCCATTAAGATTCCAGGTCAAAAACTTTGCCATCTCCCTTGGCACGCAGCCTGGAGAAGACACCATCAAATTCTGAAAGAGCTGCGTGTGTTGCATAACTCTTGGGTCTTGCTCCTCCCACCGGCGGTGATGTACTTCCAGGAGAACTCTCTTTAGGCTCTTTTTTACGTTGCTCCTTCTCTTTACGCTTATGGGCTGCGCGAGTCATCCTCTGCTCTTTAACCTCCGTCTGGCGTTGCCTGACAGCTTCTATCATCCCAGCGGAAATCAAATCTAATGCCTCAGATTGCTGGTCCAGTTCCTTGCCACTCGAAGATTTCCGACCAGATGAAGTTGAGCCTGCACCCAGGACAGAAGTATAAAAATCTCTAGCTTTATCAACTGTATTCAGTCTATAACGTGTCCCAGCATGGCTCAATACAATACCCATCGGAATTTCCCATCTAAATGGCATCGATCTGGCTTTAAGCTCATTAGTTAGAAAAGCAAAGTCTTTCCTGCTTCTTAAAATTTTAGATGGAATTTCCTTCAGAATAATAACATCTTGGGCGGCAATCTGGAATCTTTTGTTGTAAAAAGCTTGTATAATCTCATTCCGCAAGGACTGAGTGAAAGGATTTAAGATGGCGTTTTGAAAGTGTCGGAGTTTTTTTTTCTTTCTCTGTTGTTTTACTTTCCCTTTTTAAGGATTGCTTTTTTTGCCTTTGCTTTTGCTTTTGGCTTAGAATTTTTTCTCTTGAACTGTTTGCTCTTTTATTACTTATTCTTTGGATTTACTCTGGACTTTTAATGATTATAGTTTGTCTCTTTTTTTTTTTTTTTTTTTTCTCTTTCTCTCTCCTCCTCCCTTTTTGGCTGGAGGGGAAAGGGAAGTGACAATTGTGCTTTTTAAAATGGCTTCAAAGAGGCAGCAGCAGCCTTCCTCAATACCCAAGGTTATTTCTTCTCCTATAACTTCCACTGCACAGCTACAACAACAATCTAAACATGCACCACCGGCTCAGCCACCACCCTCCCCTCCTCTACCTGGACTTTCAGTACAAGAGGTTAGAGGCATAATGGGAGAGATTGTAGTTCAAATGAGAGAGGAAATGACTCAATTTGTTTCACAGATTAAATCAGAAATTAAATCTGATCTCAAAGAAGAGATAACGGGGATAAAGTCTAAATTGCAAGAAAATAATGATGAATTACGACAAGATATACTTTCAGCTGTTTCAGGTTTGGCTACAGTGGTGGTTAAGCTTGATGCAAGGCTTGAGGAAGTGGAAGATAAAGTTGACTCTTGGGATGACAAAATCCAAGAGGTGCAAAGGAAGGTAGACTCCTCACAAGAAGATATTTTGATGTTTCAGTACAAACAGATGGAGTATGCCCTAAGGATTAGAGGCCTCAAGGAGGATATGAATCAAGATTTGGCTGAGGTGGTTCTTACTGACCTGGCGTTGGCCTTGGATATGGATAAAGGAGAATTGCAGAGAGAAGTGGAAAAAATTTATAGACTTAACTCCTGGATTGCTAAGCAGAAGAATTTGCCTAGAGATGTGGTGATTTATTTTACAAAGAAGTCCTTGCGGAAGATTTATGATGAAATTAAAGAATTAGGATATATCTGGAAGGGATACCTGAACTGATAATGTGTGTATTTACAGTTAAATTTGATTATGGTAATTGCATAAAGCTCTAAAACAGGTTTAGAATTAATAGTAAATTAAATTAGAAATAGACTATTTTAAATATATAAGCCATTTGAGGGAAATAGAGAGGGAATAATTGATGTATTGATTGAGTTACTGATATATGTCTTGTTTTTGGATTTTTGATTACCCCAGCACCACAGTGTGTCTCGAGCACTTTGTATTAAGATCTAAAAAACCAATAAAATTTGTTTAAAAAAAAAAAAAAGAATTAGCTACTGGCTAGAAAGGAAAGTTAAGCAGCCTGCACTTAAGGAAGAAAAAAAAATGTAGTAAGTACTGGCTGCCGGCTAAGGCAGCCTTACCAAATGGCTCCATTCTTAAGTAAAGGAATGCTACAGGCAAAATCCATCCAGGAGAAAAATACTTCAAAATCCCTTGCAACAAAACTTACAGCTAGCAATAGCAGAGCAATAGAAGCTAACAGGAGCCATCAGCCAAATAGAAATTGCCAAACACTCCTTAAAAACAGAAAGCCCACATTGCACAAATCCCAGGACTTCAAAGTCACAAAAGCACATAAGAATCCTTCCACTCTCCATCTCCTTGCCTCACCTCCAGCCATTGCTGCCTTTTTTCACTCCTGGAGGGCAAGCCCTCCCACACTGCATTTCTTGCCTGTTTGCTGCTGTCAGCACAGGTGGCTGCCACAGCAGTTGTAGATCAGTTCATTGCCAGCCTGCTTGATCTCCTCTGCCCCCCCCTCCTCCTTCTTCTTCTTCTTTCCCTTCAGTGCAGCTAGAGCTGACTCTGCCTCCTCCCAAGGCTGCTGCTTTTTTTCTCTCCCTCTCCCACCCAAACTGCCTCCTTTTATAGCCTCTCCTGTCTCTGTCCCCCTCCTCCTCCTCTCTCATGGGGTAGGGTGAGCAAGAAGTGAGCCTAGGGCCTTTGCCTCACCCCAGCAACTCTGCGGCTGCAGAGGACTCTCACAGTAAGTACTTGCCTGTGCTGGCTCTTTCCCTCCCCCACTACACTTGGCTAGACAGGGCTGTGTACCACCTGCCACTTGTTAATATACCACAAGTGGTACGCATATCACCGGTTGAAAAGCCCTGAACTAGGGAATTAGCCATATTGGATAAATTGAAAGATAAAAAGGACAATATAAAAAGTGGAAAGAGGGGCACATAACTAAAGCAGAATATCAGCAAATAGTCTGAGCCTGCAGGATGAAGTGAAGAAAGCTAAGGCTCAAAATGAACTAAAGCTTGTGACCAAAGTCAAAAATAACAAAACAAGCTTCTTTCAACATGTAAAAAACAAAAAGTGAAGGAAATGATTGGTCCATTAGTGGGGGAAAGTGGCAAGGAGGTGACAAGCAACAGGGAGAAAGCAGAACTATTTAACTCATTTTTTGTATCTGTCTTTACACAAAGGGAAAAAACAGCCCAACCTATCAAAAACAGTACCATAAAAAACAGATTAGAAATACAAGTTAAGATAGGCAAGAAAATGGTAAGTGAGCACCTGTCCAGCCTAGACGAGTTCAAATCACCAGGACTAGATGGATTACACCCCAAGGTTCTCAAAGAACTGGCAGATGTGATCTCAGAACCACTGAACAATATTTCTCAAAGATCCTGGAGCACTGGGGAAATACCAAAGGACTGGAAAAGAGCTGATGTAGTTCCCATCTTCAAAAAAGGGGAAAAAATAGATCCAGAAAACTACAGACCTATCAGCCTGACCTCAATACCTGGGAAGATCCTGGAAAAGATAATCAAACAACGAATTAGCGAACACCTAGAGGCAAACAAAGTCATTACTAAAAGCCAACATGGGTTTGTCAAAAACAGATCATGCCAGACAAATTTTATTGCATTCTTTGACCAAGTGGCAAATTAGTGGACCAGAGGAATGCTGTGGATATAATTTACTTGGATTTCAGCAGGGCATTTGATAAAGTAGATCATAGCCTACTATTTCAGGGCTTTTCAACCAGTGGTATGGGTACCACTTGTGGTACATTGGCACCTGGCAGGTGGTACGCGACCATCCTAGAAAAGTGATAGTGGGGGAGGGGAATGAGCTGAACCGGTGGCAGTACCACACAAGACTGAGTGAGAGATGGCTGGAGCTGCAGGGCTGTCAGGGCTCAGCGGAAGCGCCAGGATCAGCGCCAGGCTCCAGCTGGAGCTCAGGCACCAATCAGCTGGAAAGCAGCACTGATCCTGGTGCTTCTGCTGAGCCCAGAAGAAGCGCCAATCAGCTGGAAGTTTGCAGCATCTCCAGGGTCTTGTGATTTACATTCAGATGCTTGGCAACTGATTCATATTTATGACGGTCACAGTGTCACAGGATCATGTGAAGTGATCAAAACCTGCTGCAACCACCCAGCAGATGGGTGGAATAAAAACCAAATACCCCCCCACCCCACTCCTGCTGCCAATCCTCAACAGAAATGCTTGCAACAATGAAAATCTCGGACAGGAGGAAGAGCGCCACCGGGCGGGCAGGCAGGTGTCTTGCTCGGCTGTGGCTTGGGGGACACTTTTTCAGTGCCATTGTAACTTCGAACAGGCACTAAGTGAACTGTTGTAAGTCGAGGACTACCTGCACTTTATCACTTTTTTCCTTTTTTGGGGGGGGGTCAGCACGTTTCTGACACCTTGCTAGGCGACTGGTGGTACTCATACGTTGCCATATCCTAAAAGTGGTACAATGGGTGAAAAGGTTGAAAAGCCCTGATCTAAGTCATTTCAACTTTTTTATATTACTCATATCAAGAAAGAAAACAAAAAACAGAAAAAAGCATACTATGTTTTTTAGGGAATTCATCCCTCTTAGAATGACATATATATTCCAAAACTTTTCTATTTCTTTAACCATATTCAAAGAAATGTTTCTTTTTTAAGTATTCTCTCTGGTAAGTCCCATCATCTATTTTCTTGGTTTCCACTTTAGTCTTTTTCCTTTGCCCAGTATCTTTCTTAATCAATGTATTTTGCTGAAGCAAAAAGTTTTTCCATATGTTCGTAAATATTGCTGTAGATATAAAAAGTAAATCAGATGAAGTGTCTTTATATGTGGCTTGTGCCTTTCCATGTTCATTGAAAATCTTTTTCTTTTTCTTTCTCTCTGCTTCTCTTATCATTTCCTTTCTCTCCGATGTTCCTAACATCTCTACAGTCCATTTTATCCAATCTGTTTTCTTTTTTAAAAAAAACTTTTGATTAATTTTCCAATGTTACAATTATATCTTTGAAAAGCAATGTGGTGTCTGAATTACATACAAATATTATTAATACAAATCTCCAACCATTACAGTCAATATTTTCTCTCTCTTTTCCCTTAATACATACTCTCTTGTTTAAATTAGTATCCATCAGCTACTTAATAGCTTTCTTACATTTATCAATAATTTTATATGTCTTATTTATTTTAACATTCCATCTTTTGGACCATCAATAGCCTTATGAATTTTCCCAGCTTTAATTTTGCATTGATATTTAAATTAAACTTTTAATATTTATCATTTCCAAATTTTTAAATGACTCCAATTCCCTTTGTCACAATTTCCCCCAGCATCTAGTGTTCCGGATACATATCTTATTTATCTCACTTCTGTATCAACAGATTAGTAATACAATATAATATTCTTATTTTCATTATAATTTCCAAATATTATAGATTCAATAACCAAAATTTCTCTCATTTCAGCATTCTTCCTTATGTCCACTTTCTCATATTTCTTATAATTTTTATTCTTATCACTACATCAAAATATGTTAATTACGTTACATCACTCTTAACATATATATGTCTTAATCACCTTTATCCAACCTTTATAAACAACTCAATATTTCAATTTAACTGTTGATATTTATGCATCTAGGTTTTAATTAGCCAACATTTTTCTTTATCTTCACATCATAACAATATCTTGTATTTAAAATATGGGTCTTGTCTATTTAGGTATATTCTATTTTAAACCTCCTAAATATCTCCACACTCCATTCTTCTTCAGTCTTATTCTGGCTTTTTTTCTTTGCAAATCATCTTCCATGTCCTTATTTCAGGGTCCTCAAAGAATTCTTGTATTATTGTATATATTATGTCATATTGAGATGACCATCCAGTCACCATTTTTGCAAGACTGAGGGGTCTGGCAGGACTACCAGATCGTCTCTTTATTTTCTCTTCTTGACATAGTTGTCCTGAACTGTTTATCTTTTCTTCCATCTGTTTCTCTTCTTTTTATTTTTAAAAATTTTATTTAAATTTTCAATACATATAATACTTTCCATACATTATATATAAAACTAAAAAAAGAGAAAAATACCTTTAAAATAAGACCTTAGGTGTCGCTCGTCTATCTCCCCCCCGACTGCATCCGCCCTCTCAACCTTACTTCCTTACTCCCTCTCTCCTCTCCTCTCCTCTCTCCCCTCACCCCTTCCTCCCATCCAACTTCCCTCCCTCCTCCTCCCCTCTTATCCCTCTTCAAATACAGTTCAGGGGAAACACCCGAGGGCACCTCCCTCTAAATTACTCCATCTATTTCATACTTTAATATTTCTATATATACTATAAATCAAATATTATAAAAATCTATAAATAGTAATTATAACCTCAAGAAAAAATTAATCATAAAATAAACAGCGGGGACAGGGAGTTAATTGATACGGAACAACCCTGTCCCCGGCAATTTAAAAACTATAGGGCTATCAGTGCATGTAGCACAGATGTGTGTGTGGACAAGAATACCAACCTTGCTACCAATCAAAATGAAGCCTCTAATAGCGAGTGCCATATAAAGTGCACTAACCAAATAGGTGGTAAGACAATAGGGGAACTCAGGCACCACACAGGTTATGTAGAAAGGAAACACAGGGCCACCCACAAAGGACTCAAATGTTTATACACCAATGCACAAAGTATGAACAGCAAACAGGGTGAACTAGAAATTCAGGTTAATGAGGGCAGATACGATATTGTTGCCATTACGGAAACATGGTGGGATGAAACTCACACATGGAACACACAGCTAGAGGGATTTAAATTATTTAAAAGAAACAGACCAAATAAAAGAGGAGGTGGAGTTGCTCTCTATATAAGAAATAACTACATCTTCACAGAAATAGAGTACAACAATGATAAAAACTGTCTTGAATGCATTTGGGTCAATATAAAAGGGGGGGGAAATGACATTGCCATAGGTGTATACTACAGACCACCCAACCAAACAGAGGAAATAGATGAACTTTTTGCTAGTCAGCTAACTAAGGTATGTAGGAAGCACATCACAATAGTAATGGGGGACTTTAACTACCCTGACATCAACTGGGAGACAAACTCCGCACCAAGTGGAAGATCAAACAGGTTCCTGGCAAACCTAGCAGACAACTTTGTCTCCCAAAAAGTAGAGAATGGAACTAGGGGATTAGCCATTTTGGATCTAATTCTCACTAACAGAGATGAAATGATAGACGGTGTTGGAGCCATAGGAACCCTGGGAGGAAGTGATCATGCAATATTAGAATTCAACATTATAGAAGCACAACCAATAGAACACAGTCAAACTAGAGTCTTGGACTTCAAGAGAGCTAATTTCAATAAACTTAGAGAGGGCTTGGGAAGGATTCCATGGATGAGAATCCTCAAGGGGAAAACAACTCAAGAAGCTTGGGAAATTTTGAAAAATGAGATAATAAAAGCACAGTCTAGCACAATACCAACAAAGAGGAAAAATAACAGCTCTCAAAAGAAACCAGCATGGCTGCATAAAGAACTCTCTGACAAATTGAAAGATAAAAAGGACAAGTATAGAAAGTGGAAAGAGGGGAACATAACTAAGTCAGAATATCAGCAAATAGCCCGAGCCTGCAAAGATGAAGTGAAGAAAGCCAAGGCTCAAAATGAACTGAGGCTTGCGACCAAAGTCAAAAATAACAAAAAAAGCTTCTTTCAACATGTAAAAAACAAGAAAAAAGTGAAGGAAATGATTGGTCCATTAGTGGGTGGAAGTGGCAAGAAGGTGACAAGCAACAGGGAGAAAGCAGAACTATTTAACTCATTTTTTGCATCTGTCTTTACACAAAGGGAAAAAACAGACCAACCTATCAAAAATAGTGCCACAAAAAACAAAACAGAAACACAAGTTAAGATAGGCAAGAAAATCGTTAGTGAGCACCTGTCCAGCCTAGATGAGTTCAAATCGCCAGGACCAGACGGATTACACCCCAGAGTTCTCAAGGAACTGGCAGATGTGATATCGGAGCCACTGAACTATATTTTTCAAAGATCCTGGAACACAGGGGAACTACCAGAGGACTGGAAAAGAGCTGATGTAGTTCCCATCCTCAAAAAAGGAAAAAAAATGGATCCAGGAAATTACAGACCTATCAGCCTGACCTCAATACCTGGGAAGATCCTGGAAAAGATAATCAAACAACGAATCAACGAACACCTAGAGGCAAACAAAGTCATTACTAAAAGCCAACATGGGTTTGTCAAAAATAGATCATGCCAGACAAATCTTATTGCATTCTTTGACCAAGTGACAAAATTAGTGGATCAGAGGAATGCTGTGGACATAATTTACTTGGACTTCAGTAAGGCATTTGATAAAGTAGATCACAACCTACTACTTGACAAGATAGAAAAATGTGGGGTAGACAGAACCACCACCAGATGGATCCGTAGCTGGCTGACCGGCCGTACTCAGCGAGTGGTCCTCAATGGAACTGCATCTATATGGAGGGAAGTGTGTAGTGGGGTGCCCCAGGGCTCTGTTCTGGGCCCAGTACTCTTCAACATCTTCATCAACGATTTGGATGAAGGGATAGATGGGGAACTCATCAAATTTGCAGACGACACCAAGCTGGCAGGAATAGCCAACACTCCAGAAGACAGGCTTCAGATACAGAAGGATCTGGACAGACTTGAACACTGGGCACTAACTAACAAAATGAAATTCAATGGTGAAAAAAGCAAGGTTCTACATTTAGGCAAGAAAAACCAAATGCACAAGTACAGCATAGGTGGCACCATGCTCAATAGTAGTAACTGTGAGAGGGACCTCGGAGTCCTAGTAGACAATCACTTAAATATGAGCCAGCAGTGTGCTGCAGCTGCCAAAAAGGCCAACACAGTGCTAGGCTGCATTAACAGAGGGATAGAATCAAGATCACGTGAAGTATTAATACCACTCTTCAATGCCTTGGTAAGGCCACACTTGGAATACTGCATCCAGTTTTGGTCACCACGATGTAAAAAAGATGTTGAGACTCTAGAAAGAGTACAGAGAAGAGCAACAAAGATGATTAGGGGACTGGAGGCTAAAACATATAAGGAACGGTTGCGAGAATTGGGTATGTCTAGTTTAACGAAGAGAAGGACAAGGGGGGACATGATAGCAGTATTCCAATATCTCAGGGGCTGCCATAAAGAAGAGGGAATTAAGCTATTTTCCAAAGCACCTGAAGGCAGGACAAGAAGCAACGGGTGGAAACTAATCAAGGAGAGAAGCAACCTAGAACTAAGGAGAAACTTCCTGACAGTGAGAACAATTAATCAGTGGAACAGCTTGCCTCCAGAAGCAGTAAATGCTCCAACACTGGAAGTTTTTAAGAAGAGACTGGACAGCCATTTGTCCGAAATGGTGTAGGGTTTCCTGCCCGAGCAGGGAGTTGGACTAGATGACCTCCAAGGTCCCTTCCAACTTTACTACTATTACTATTACTAAATGGAACTTTAAAGTTCCATATTTATTCTGAATATAATCTATCCACCTTCTCCACACTATAATAAATTTTTCTTGTGTATGGTCCTTTAAATAAGCAGATTTTTTTGCCATTTCCGCTAAAGTAGAAACCTTAAGTGTCCATTCTTCTAAGGTAGGCAGCGAATCCTTCTTCCAATATAAACCTACAAGTAATCTTGCTGCAGTTATTAAATTCAACATTAAAATAGTTTCATTAACATCTAAATCCATAAAAATACCCAATAAAAATAGTTGAGGAGTAAACTTTATCTTCTTTTTAAAAATCTTTTGAATGTTCCAGCAAATCATTATCCAGAAAGCTTTAATCTTCTTACAGGTCCACCAAACATGAAAGTAAGTTGCATCAGTACTACCACACCTCCAACATTTGGACTGTAAGTTAGGATACATACAAGCCAATTTTTTGGGATCCAAATGCCACTTATAAAACATTTTATAAAAATTTTCCCTCAGATTTTGGGCCTGTGTAAATTTAATATTTCTAATCCAAATATTCTCCCATTGATCCAATAAGATCGGTTCCTGGATATTCTGAGCCCATTTAATCATACAATCTTTTACTAACTCTGTTTCTGAATCCAATTTTATTAACTCATCATAGATTCTTTTAAAATGAGCATGATTCTGATCTTTAATCTGAACGATCAGATTTTCATTTCCTAATGTTATTCCAACTTTCTTATCTACTGTCCACCTATCCACAATTTGTGCGTAATGAAACCATGAGTATAAAATGTTTTCTTGTCTTAATACGTCTAAAGATTTTAACTGCCAATCTTTACCTGACCAAATTAATAACTCCTTATACAAAAATTTATCAAAATTCATCCCCTTAGAAACACCCTCAATTACATGTCCAGGAATCCCTCAAATCGGTATTTTATAATTTAACCTATAATAATACTTCTTCCAAACTCAAAGAAAAGCATTCCTTAAAATATGTAATTTAAAAGCCGATCAACTTTCTTATTAAAAATCAAATATGCATGCCAACCATACAGTAAATCCCACTCTTCAATAGAAAGAACATCTTTATTTGTTAAATTAAGCCAATCGCTTATCAAAGTTAAGGTGGCTGCATCATAATATAATTTCAAATTGGGTGCTTTAAGCCCACCTCTTTCTTGGGCATCCTGCAAAATCTTAAACTTTACCCTTTTTTTTCCCCAGCCCAGATAAATTTGTTAATACCCTTTTGCCACTCATCCAAATTTGCATCTTTTTTTAGAATAGGTAACATTTGAAACAAAAACTTTAGTAGAACATTCATTTTTACCGCTGATATTCTCCCCAACAACGACAATTGCAACTTTTTCCAATCATTTAGATCCTTTTGTACTTTTGCCCATAATAATTCATAATTATTCTTATATAATTTACCATTAGAAGCTGTTATATATACTCCCAAATATTTAACCTTTTTCACCATCTGAAAACCTGTAAGTTTAACTAAAATTTCATTTTCCTTATTAGACATATTTTTAGATAACATTTTAGTTTTATTATTATTTATTTTAAAACCAGAAACTTTTCCATACTGAGATATAATTTCCAACAAATGACCAGCTGCTTGATTAGGTTGTGCTAAAGTTAAAACCAAATCATCTGCGAAAGTTCTCAATTTATACTCATTCCTGTTTACTTTTATTCCCTTAATTACCATTGACTCTCTAATCTGAATTAACAAAATCTCCATTGTTAAAACAAATAACAATGGAGATAATGGACATCCTTGTCTTGTTCCCTTTTCAATTTTAAAAGTCTCAGTCAGACTCCCATTGATAATAATTTGAGCAGACTGTTGCTGATATATAGCCTTAATAACATGTAAAAACTTATCTCCAAAATTCATTTTCTCTATCAATAAAAATAAAAATTTCCAATCTAGTTGATCAAAGCTTTCTCAACATCTAGAAATATAAAGCCGCAGGGATCTGATTATTCTTATCCAAATATCTATTAAGTTAAGAATCTGCCTTACATTATATTTCATATATCTTCCTGTTATAAATCCTGACTATCACAGTTAATCAAGTCCTTCATTACCTCCATTAATCTATTTGCCAAAATTTTTGAAAAAATCTTGTAATCCACATTTAAAAGAGATATAGGTCTATAATTCCTAGGTTCAGTAAGATCTTGATCCTCCTTCGGGATCAATGATATAAACGTGCTTCTCCATGAAGGGGGAACTTGAACTCCCAACAAAATACTATTAAAAAGCTCCTTTAATGGCTCCATCATTTCCTCTGATAAAATTTTATAATACATTGTCGTCAATCCATCTGTACCTGGAGACTTTCCCATTTTTAACTGCTTAATAGCTAAACCAATTTCCTCTGAAGTGATTGGAGAATTCATCATAATTTGTTGATCATTAGAAAGTTTAGGAAATGCACTGATTGTAAATACTTTTCTACTTCTGCAACATGTATATTATCACTAGCATATAATTTTGTATAAAAATCTAAAAAACTCTTTTTAATCAAATTATGTTGAAAAACCACAGTGCCTTTGTAATTTTACTTTCTCTATAATTTTTGCTTTCTGTTTCTTATGTAATTGATAAGCTAACCATCTCCCAGGCTTATTTGCATTACAAAAAGTATTATATTTCATATAACACAAATTTGTCGCCACCTGATCAGACATCAACATGTTAAATTGTGCCCTAAGCATATTTATAGCAACCTTTAACCTATTATCAGTCGGATTCAAAACAAAAGCTGCTCGTTTTAATTTAATATCTTCTTCTAATTCTTTACGTTTTTGTGTCAAATTACCCCTAAAAACATTATTCATATGAATCAAAATACCCCTCATATAAGCTTTACTAGCATCCCACACCATAGGCATTGATGTTCCCTTATTCATGTTTAAAACAAAAAAATCCTTCAAATGTTCTTTACATTTTTGAACAAACTCCTCCCGAGTGAACAAATTCTCATTCAGTCTCCAGGATCTTCTATTCCATCTTCAAGAAATAACTCCAGCCACACAGGACTATGATCTGACAATGTCCTAGGAAAAATCTTAACCTTCTTGATCCTGGAGAAAAGATCATTGGAAATTAAAATAAAGTCAATCCTTGAAAATGATTGATGTCTGTCCGAATAAAAAGTGTAATCTCTGTCATTTATATTCCTTTCACGCCAAACATCAATAAGTTCCAACTCATTTTTCATATCAAAAAAGGTAATTTTAGATTGGGTAAAAGTTTTAAAAGTACCCTTTTTATCCTTTCTTGAATCCAGAACTCCATTCCAGTCTCCCATCATAATTACAGATTTATAATCCAACTGAGTTATTTTTCCATGCAAAAACTTGTAAAATTGCTTCTGTTGTTGATTAGAGGCATATAATCTGACAATAAGAAATCTCTTGCCTCGTAGTAGTAAATCTATAAAAACATATCTTTCTTGAGGATCAGATTCTATTAATTCAGCCGATAAATTTTTCTTCATCTAAATTACAACACCCCCTTTTCCCCCTGGAGCTGGAGCCATAAAATGTGATCCCAAACGAGAATTAGTCAAATATTTAGAATCTTTTAAAGTTATATGAGTTTCTTGCAAACATATTATGTCATTATTATGTTGCTTCAGATAATGAAAAAAAAAGCAATTAGGATTTAAGAGAGGTAGATTTCACCCAGTCCTTTCCATGCTACTTTGAAGTTGCCAGATGGTGAGTGTGACTTCGGCTGTCTGCAGCCTAGTGACGAGCCATATTTCTATGGCCAGTCTTTCATCCACTGGTTTGAAGGATTCATCAGCTTTAGCAGGAGAGCTACTGCTCTCCTGCGATCCAGCGAGAGTCCCTCCTTACTGGTAGCAATGCAAAACTGGACAGGGAAGATGAAGCTCATCTCCCAGACATCCATGGCCGTGGCAAACCAGAAATCCTATCCAATCTGTTTTCTTGTCCTCAGATTTATTTTGTAGTCTTAAGGGATAAGTTGTTTTTTCCAATTCTTGTGAATTTTTTTCCACTAGGATTAAATCATGTTTCCTTGTTTTGTTAAATTCCATTTTTAAGTCTCTATTCTCAATTCTATATCCATTTATCTGTTTTATCTGCTCCTTCTCTGTTGTTGTTTTCTGGGAATTTTTTTGTTGCAGATTTAACTTAGAAATAGATTGATTTACATTTTCAAAGTTATTTTGGATTTCTTTGTGGTTTAAAGTCATTGTTGTTTGAATTAGTTGCAGTATAGTGTATATATATATATATATATATACACTACACTACACTACACTACAAGAAGCTAAAAACACCAGCCTGAAGATGACGAATGTGACTTCGTCGAAACGTTGCCAAGACACTTCCAATTTTACGCGGGAGAAAACCCGAACAACCAAAGACCTATATACAAATACCCGCGAAAACCTCAGAAAACAAATACACTACACTATATATATATACTAGAAAATTTGCATAAAAATACGACTCCTGGGCATGTCTATGGTACGAATAAAATACGGACATCAGGAGAATATAAATATAAAAATATACTTTACTAAAAGCTGCCAAGCTTTCGTTTGGAAACTCCAAACATCATCAGGGCTAAGGAGCCAGTAAGCAATGATGACTTAAATGGGTTTGGCTGACATTTGCACTCGGCTCATGGACCGCGTCACCAGTCCCGGCCGGTTAATTAGTGTTCCAGATGTTTCTTTATTACTCTCCTTGCGCTTCCTTCTATGGTTCTTCTGGATGATGAATTGAGAGGCGGAGTAAGCACCCGATCACGCAGCAAACAAATGGAACGGTGGAGAACTGTCAACATGAAGATTTCCAGGACGGAGGAGGAGGGCATAGACCCCCAAACATGCAACACCCGTATGAAGGTTACTCATGACAGTGGAGGGGCGAGAAGAGAGGGTGTGGAGCAGGGATTGAGAAAAACGTGTGGGGGGGGGAGCGTCTGTGATCCCAGAGAGGGTTGTAATACTGATAGAGGAGAAACAGATGCCCCCAGGATGGAAAATGAAAACAAAAAGGAGATGAGGGTCAGTACTATGGAAGGAAATAAGGATAAAGGGGTGGTGGAGGAGATGAATGTTAGTAATGAAATGGTGGGAGGAATGATCCGGAAGAACCATAGAAGGAAGCGCAAGGAAAGTAATAAAGAAACATCTGGAACACTAATTAACCGGCCGGGACCAGTGACGCGATCCATGAGCCGAGTGCAAATGTCAGCCAAACCCATTTAAGTCATCATTGTTTACTGGCTCCTTAGCCCTGATGATGTTTGGAGTTTCCAAACGAAAGCTTGGCAGCTTTTAGTAAAGTATATTTTTATATTTATATTCTCCTGGTGTTCGTATTTTATTCGTATGTATATGTATATGTATATGTATATGTATATATCCTCCTGTGAAGTATTTATGTTTTCTTGATATGTTCTTTCTACATGTCTCTGATCCATGATGGTTTTAACCATTCAAACAATTTTAGATTTATCCAGATTTAAGTTTTAAATTTCAGGTTTTATATTTATTTCACTTCCATATATTTTGATCCTCCATACAAGATTAATTTGCTGCTTCCATTAGTATAAGGGTGGGGCGGAAATCCCCCCCTTCCATTTCAGAGGTATTTTGCTTCTTGGGGATCTTTTCCAGGAAATTAAATATAGAATAGAAAACAGAAGATCGAATTCCTCACCCAGTTTCAAGCACGCTGTTCACAGTTGTGCTGGTTAGTGCTTTTGGACTTTGGTTGCTAGTAGCTTGGGCTGGTCAATGCAATATGGCCAGCCTTTCTCCTGTTGGGTTAGAAGGCTTTCCCCAAGCTGAACAGAATGGCTGCTGCCATTCCAGAATCGCTGGAGCTCCGTTCTTTCTTCATCGCCTCTCTGAGGCGATTTAGAACCATTTAGGGTTCCTAGGCAGGGCAAAATTAGCCGCGGGGGTGTGGAGAATCCATAAGTTGCTACCGCGCAAAACCAGAAATCCAGTTATTTACTGATTTTGTCACCCTCTTTCTAGGCATGCAGTAAATTTAGCAAATTTAATTTGCCACTTCCATCTATGGGAGGGTGGAGTGTAGTCTCCTCCCCTCTCACCTTCGGAGGATTTTTTTGCTTCTTGGGGATCTTTTCCAGGGAATCAAATACAAAATAGGAGAGTGAAGATCAAATTTCTAGCTGGAAAGACTGTACAAGCCTTATGGTGGGCTTGCATGGTAGCCAGCAGGAGGCATTGGGAACAAACAGAAAGCTGTTTTTCCCTGGGCTGCGTTCCTCTTTCCCTTCAGAAAGCAGGAACCATTTTGAAGGGCCCACATTATTCATTATGGCCAGTCTGAAAATGGCACTTTCCTCTGGGCCACAGCGAGGGACACAGAAGGGACACTGTGGGGACAGAGGAGCTTGGTCTTATTCCCAATGCCGCAGAGCTTCCAGAAGATGATCTATGGTAAAAGGTAAGCAGCAATGGAGGTGAGGAGTATTTGGGACCCCAAGGGGCAGGAAGTGGAGCATGAGGTACCTCAGGGGTGAAGGAAGCCTTATGAGGCTTGAGGCAGGTAGGTTTGTCCCTGCGCTAGGCCTCCCAGAATCTTCCCCCACCCCTGAGGCACCCCATGTTCACTTAATGTCCCACATGTTCATGTAATGATTGCATTAAGGAGAGCAGTGATGGCTGGTTATTACATGAGACACTTCATTTAATGCTTGTCCCGACTTCTAACCTTAATGG
Organism: Crotalus tigris; assembly: GCF_016545835.1. Lineage (NCBI taxonomy): Eukaryota > Metazoa > Chordata > Lepidosauria > Squamata > Viperidae > Crotalus > Crotalus tigris. The sequence continues at coordinate 1,868,184 of NW_024100610.1, read as the reverse complement.
TTAGGCTCCATTGTGGCTATAACTTGAGGACTACCTGTATTATTGTTATAGATCAGGTATGTTCAACCCTTAGCTTGCAGGTCACATGCGGCCCTGGACAGCTAGTAATGCAGCCCCACAAGCTATAATAAAATTATAAAAAAATAAATGAAGTTTTCTATTTATTTACATTGACTATATTATTTATTTTATATACTGCCAAGACAATTCCTTTTCACTCAGTGCAACCCAGGCAAGTCAAAAAGTTGGACAACCATGTTTATTTGTTTATCTGTGAGGTTCTTAACTATTACTTTAGTTTTTTCTTTATTTATTTTTAGTCCTGCCATTTCTCCATACTCTTCTATCTTTCCCCATAGTTTAGGAATCATCTCTAAAGGTTCTTCCAAGATAAACACTAAATCATTGGCAAATGCTTGTAACTTGTATGTTTCATCTTTTATTTCAACCCCTTAATTTCTATGTCCTGTCTAATCCTTCTATTTAACACTTCCAAAGTAAAGATAAATAATAATGGAGATAGTGGACACCCTTGCCTCATGCCTTTTCTTATCTCAAAGCTCTCAGTGTAATCTCCATTCACTATCACTTTTACTGTCTGGTTGCTATATATTGTTTTTATCATATTTATAAAGTTCTTTCCAAAGTCCATTGTTTGCAGTTGCTGAATCATGAATTGCCAGGAAACATTATCAAATGCCTTTTGAGCATCTAAAAATATTAATGCTAATTGTTTCCCTGGATGTAATTCATAGTATTCTAATACATCCATTATCACCCTTAAATTATTTTTAATTTGTCTCTTCGGTAAGAAGCCGTTTTGATCTGGATGTATACTAAGTATTTTTTCAATCTCTCTGCCATTATTGAAGTAAAAATTTTATAATCCACACTGAGTAAATGAAATTGGTCTATAGTTCTTAATATACGTCAAGTCTGAATTTTCTTTTGGTATCAAAGTAATATTTGCTTCTATCCATGTGCTTGGAAGTTTAGCCTCTAACAATAGTCCATTACAAACATCTTTCAGTGGTTCGCTTAATATGTCTTGTAGACTTTTATAAAGTTCCACTGGAAGCCCATCTGGGTCTGGTGTTTTCCCATTTTTTTGTCGTTTTATAGCCTCTAGTATCTCCATTATTGTTATTCTTTCTTCTAACAAAAAAGGCAAATGCTAGAGAAAACAGAGGTACAAATAGTGAAAAAAGTTAAATATTTAGGTATCCATCTTTCGGCCAAGTGTTCGTCAATAAAAGAAGACAATTATACAAAATTATTGAAGCAAATAAAGCTAGACTTGGAAAGATGGAAAAATCTGCAGCTGTCAATATTAGGAAGAATTGCTACAGTAAAAATGAATGTGCTGCCGAAGATTTTATTTCTATTTCAAACAATTCTGATAAAACTTGAGAATTTTTTTTTCAAGATTTAAATTCATTAATTTTGAACTTTATTTGTCAGGGGAAGAAAACTAGAGTTAAGATGAAAACATTACAAGATGCTAAGGAAAATGGAGGATTTGGGCTGCCGGAATGGGTGTTGTACTATCAAGCATCTGTGTTAACATGGGTGAAAGAGTGGATAACACTTAGAAATAAAAGGTTGTTGTATTTAGAGGGACATGATTTACAACTGGGGTGGCACGCTTTCTTATGGTATGGGAAAAACAGAATCCATAAGTATTTCCAAAATCACTTTATAAGAAATGCCTTGTCAACAGTATGGGAAAAAATTAAAGCTAAAATATATCTAAAAATTCCAGGGTGGTTATCAGTGATGGAGGCATTTATACATCTGAACTTGGTAGACTTTGAAAAAATAAGGACATATAGAGATATTCTAAATACTGATGGGAATTTAAAATCTAAACAAGAACTGGAAAACCAGGGAATCAACTTGTCATGGTGGGCACATTTACAGATACAAAGTAGATATGAAAAAGATGTAAAAATGCATGGATTTTTTAAGGATCAAACTGCATTTGATAAGATTTTGTTAACTTCAGATGAGAAATTAATTAAGAAAATGTATAATTTTTTGTTAATTTTGGATATGGAAAGCGAACAAGTGAAAGAAACAATGATAAGATGGGTGAAAAATTTTGGCTATAATATAGAACTAGAAAAATGGCAAATGTTATGGGAGAGAAACTACAAATTAACAATGTCAACCTCATACAAAGAAAACTTGTATAAAATGTTTTATAGATGGCACCTTCCACCAGCAAGATCAGCAAAAATGTTTAAAAATATGTCAGATAGATGTTGGAAATGTAAACATAATATAGGCACGTATTACCACATTTGGTGGACATGTGGCAAGGCTAAGGCTTATTGGAGAAAGATACATACGTGGTTAGAAAAAATATTGGGTGAACAAGTTGATTTTAAACCTGAACTTTTTTTATTATGTATAATGCCTGAAAAGATTAATAAGCAGAGACTATATTTAATCTTACACATTACCACAGCAGCGAGAATAATTTTTGCACAATACTGGAAGAATGAAGGACTACCATCAGAAATAATCAGAAAAATATTGGAATGTGCAGAGATGGACAGACTAACTATGAGACTGAAAGATAAAGAAGATACAGACTATTATCCAACTTGGGATTTATTTTATTGTTGGTTAGAGGAAAGAATGAAGGATTAGGAATTGAATATGTATTAGCATAGCTAATCCCAGACAACTCATTGATTGGAAAAATTAACATATGTTTATGGGGAAAAAAACCCAATAAAATCTTTATAAAAATAAAAAAAAGTTGGACAACCATGATATACATGCAGCAAAGAGGCTCAGCTCATGTATTAATGAGTGTTAAGAGATATTCATTCTTTTTAAAGTAAAAAAAATAGGTTTCTTAAGAGATGATTTGGATAGGAAGGACTCACTTCTACATTTAGACTACATCTTGAACAATGGGTTGGGTGGGGGAGAGACTTTGTTTTGTTTCTAAACACACCTCTGATTGGTGTGATTTTACAGATAGACCTCAATTTTATGACTACAATTGAGCACAACATTTCCATTGCTAAGTGAGGCCTTGAAGTGGATTGCACCCCATTTTACAAACTTTTTTGTCAGTTTTTAGAGAATCATGTGGTTGTTAAATGAATCTGGTTTGCCCTCTCAACTTTGCTTGTTGGAAACTTGCTGGAAAAGTTACAAATGTGATCATATGACCCCAGGATAGTAAAACTGTTTTAAAGGCCTGCCAGCTGCCAGGCGTCTCAATTTTGATCATATAACCATGGTGATGATGCAGTGGTCATAAAAATGAAAACTGGTCATAAATGACTTTTTTTATGCCCTTGTAATTTTGAATGGTCACTAAAAAAATGATTGTAAGTCAAGGACTACCCATACAACTTTTTTTGCAGCATTCATTAAGCAAACTTTTTGCTTGCTATGGTTCAGTTTTTACCAGAAAGTGGAATTAAATGCCAGTTGCTAGCAAAACCATATGTACCTCAGGACATTGCAAATGGCTGTAAATGCAGGCCGGTTGCCCAACACACAAAATGCAGTCATGTGACTACGGGGGGGAGGCAACATGAGAAGTTCAAAACTGGGTTGTAAATCAATTTTGAGTGGTCCATCAACCAAGCAACTGTTCATAAGTCGAGAACTACCTGTATATTGCAATGCCATCTCTTGAAAAGCCTTTTTTTGTTTTATTACTATTTTAACATTCTATTGAGGGCTTCATGCAAATCACAGGGCACTTCTTCTCTCAACTAGCCTTTGGCTTTACACCACACTGTATGAATGCAGGCCCTGAGGACATTTTCACATCTGTGTCAAATTGACTTATTTAAGGTCAGGAACAGGTGATTTAAACTGCACTGGCACAGTGGCAGTAAAAAAAGGCCTTGAAGCAATGGATTAGCCTCAGAACTGCGTAATTGGCAGGTTTAACGTCTGTAATTTGCACATGTCTTTTACCTCTAATCTCTGTCTCTCTGGTGTCTGATTAAACTGACCTGCCTTCTGGGAAAAAAAATTCTGGTATATGTTAGACCAGGGGTATCAAACTGCCGGTCTGCAGGCCGGATGCGTCATGCCGAAACCGCGTCTACACCAGCTCCGGCAATGGGGGAAAAGTCGCAATACGTCGCAACACATCACATGACGTTGTGAGTTTGACATCCCTGTGTTAGAGGCTGTTTTTATTTGCTGTGCTTTCTGTCATTGAGACCTGGTGCATTCCTGGATGTATCTGTACCAGTATTAGCTCAAAAACAAACCTGAAATAAATCCATCATCACTCATGCTTTGTTTTGCCTAATCTGTACCTAAAATATTTAGTTAACAATTAATTACTGACTGGAACAGATTGACATAATAATAAAAAAAATCTTAATGATGTTACATGAGAGCTTCAAAGAATACATTTATGAACTTAAACAGATAAGACTCTAATTATAAGCATAATCTCAACATTGATAAAGCCACATAACAATATCCTCTGTAGCTGTTGCATGTCTCAACAAATATTAAATCTAATGCAATATTTCACCATACTATGCCCCGTGCTATAAATATTAAATGAATAAAAACTACTGGATATGGAAGCTAGATTGCATAATAGATAGTAAGAATACTTTTAAACAAATCCTATGAAAGCTGCTATCATTGCCTCTCTTTCACAGCAGTCTTTATAGCAAACTGTGTTGATGCTAAAATATGAACACAAGGGCGTTATCATACAAATGTCAACCTTGGGATATTTATGTCCCAATATCTGCCACAAGTACAGCAATTATGTTACCATTCACATCAACATTGGTTCCCCTCTTCTCCCAGTGGACACTCATGGATCATGATGTAAATAGTACTACTTAAACATTTGTGTTGACAGTTGGGACACAAGTATAATGAAGAGTTTTGTACTAAAGCTTTAAATAGAAAATGTATCTGATAGAGTTAATTTGTAAAATATGCTAAATTAAGCAACAATATTACATCTTGTGTGTTGTGCAAATAAGGCATTTGCTCACTACCAGTACGTAATACAAGACAGCTTCTAATATTAATATGTTTATAGTAATTTGTATGTTGCCTACTTTTGCAAGAGTCTTAAGCAACTTACACTGATTAAAAATGTAATTCCTACATGAATTAAAACCACAGTTAAAATTCCACCACTACCGCTTTTCTTTTTTTATAATAATAGTTTTATCAGTTTATCAAAATATAAAATACGAAGAGAAATTTAAAAAAAGTAATAGAAAATTAGAAAAGGGGGAGGGAAAAAAAAGGGACGAAAAAAGAAAAAGACACCAACTTTCAACTCTCTTTAGCACAGTAGAAGATGCCGGCCCAGCTGAGACTGCCACCCGGGGGGCAGCAGGAGGAAGAAGGGGAGGAGGAGGAGGGCAAGGAAGCCAGCGCTGGGTCCCAGGAGGAAGCACTCTCGCGGGTCTGGCCAGGGCTCTTCTGCTGCTGGTTGGAAAATACCTGCCCCCTTCCTTTCTCTCCCCCCCATCTTCTGCTCACCTCACATTCTTTGCCGACAAAGCAGCTGGGACTCCAGCGCATCTTCCCGGCCAGCTGGGCCAATGGTCCCACGGCTGGGGATCGCAGGGGCTGCTCTCCCTCAGGGCCGTGGCTTGCAAGAAGGCTGGCCCACTCAGTGAGGCTCTGGCAGACTGCTCCCAGCGGGAATCCTGGGGCTTCCCTGCGTGGTTCCCCAGCCACATGCACCTTGGACGGGGCCAGCTATGGAAAGGGATTTCCTGGCCGTGCTTCTCCCAGGGGGCGGGGCACCCGGGTGCAGGGCTAATCAGGAGCCCTGCGAGGGGGAAAATCCACATGAGAGAGAGAGAGAGAGAGAGAGAGAGAGAGAGAGAGAGAGAGAGAGAGAAGCACAAGTGCCTCTCTCTATCTCTGTCTCTCTCTGCAAATGGTGGAGCAGGCTCGGCGCCACAGGGTAAGGCTCAAAAGTGTTCCCAAAACTGCTCACTCCATCGCCCCCATATCGCCCCCTTTTCATTCCTTCGCCTCCACATTGCCCCTTTTTGTTCCATTGCCCCCCTGAAAAATGAAATCACCCCCTGGGGGGCGATATCGCCCAGGTTAAAAACCACTGTTCTAGATCAGGGCTTTTCAACCTTTTCACAGATTGTACCACTTTTAGGACATGACAATATTTGAGTACCACAGTGCTTAGCAAGGTGTCAAAAACTTGATGACTAAAAAAAGGGGGGATTTGGGGTTTTACTGATTAGATTCATTTGTTGTTATAGAAATAGTTAGTTTATATTATGGAAAATTAAAAAATTGAGGTTCAGTGTTAATGCTTCATTCTACTGCAACAGAGGAAGTCTGTTCTTTTTCCCTTCTCCCCCTCACTTTTTCCTCCCCACTGTGTCCTACTATTTGCTTTTATATTTTTGTATTTTATTCTATAATCTAATAAAATATTACAAACTGTAGAAAAAAAAAAGTACTAGTTTTAATTTCTTTGGTAGCTGTTGCTTTGCTAAATCACTTTCTCTTTGCACTGACAAATGTATGATGAATTTATCCATGTTTATTAATATGCATCACTACCAGCTAGTTCAGGGGTCTTCAAACTTGGCACTTTGAAGACTTGTGGACTTCAACTCCCAGAATTCCTCAGCCCTCATGGCTGGTTGAGGAATTCTGGGAGTTGAAGTCCACAGGTCTTAAAGTTGCTAAGTTTGTAGACTCCTGAGCTAGCTGGTCGGCCCTCTCTCCCTTCTGAGCTCTTCCACAGTGCAGTAAGAATGCACCCCTCCCCAATCCCTTCCCTGTACCCTTAAAGACACAGGAATCAAGAGCAAAGCAAGAAAAACAAACTCCAGCTTTTTTTTTTTATCTCTTTATGCTAGCCTCAGGCGTGTCACATGTCACAATTTTGCAATCCTGGACTGAAAGGCTCCGGCAATTGTGAAAAACTTCAGCTTTAAATTAAGCTTGTTTACCTTCAAAGAAAACTTTCTAAAAGCCATAGACAGACTATGGGGGTAAAACTAATTACATTTGTTTAAAGGGAATAAAACTTTCCTGTTGTCTTTTTCCCCCTCCCCCCCTGCACAAACCACCTCCTTTTATAGCCTCTCCTCTCCCTCCCCCTTTTCTTCAGTTCACCTCCAGCTCCGAGCTGCCAATCAGCTGGAACCCAGCCTAGACAGTCCTGCAGCTGCAGCTGCCTCTCCTTCAGGCTTGGCTTGCTTAGGCTCATTCCCCTCCTCGGCTACACTTGGCTAGCAGTTGCGTACCACCTGCCACGGGCAAAGTACCACAGGTGGTATGCATACCACCAATTGAAAAGCCATGTTCTAGATATGTTAGACAATACATCCTATCTGCCCACCCAATGGACAGGGATAATGGTTGTTTGATCTAGCACATTTGGATGTCGTTTGAGAAAGATTACATGATGAAATCCATTTTTTATTCCATATAGCATGGAAGTTCCATCATCCCTATTATTTAGAATTAACATATGTTATGCAATGTACAATTCAGCTTTATTGTTTCAAATATATTTTTATTCAAGAAAATATTTTTCCAAGCTTTCTTTAAATTCATTTTTACAAACAAAAACACAGATCAAAAATGTCACTGGAAATGTGTGGTGGTTTATTGCTTTTCTAGAAGTTGTGGCTAGGATTCTGTATAGTTTATAAGCTTTTCTAGGCCAAGTCATACAACTGCACAAAGGGCAAGTGCACCTTCTGTTACAATTTCTAGAAGATCCACTGAAATCAATTAGAGCTGCAAGGCAGCTTTAAGTTATATGACCCAATAGTTCAGAGCTGACAAAATATTATGCAAGTAGTCTTTGGCTTACAACCTCAGCTGAACCCAAAATTTCTATTGCTAAGCAAGACATTTGTTAAGTGAATTTTCCCCATTTTACGACCTTTCTTGCCACAGTTGTTAAGTGAATCACTGCAGTTGTTAAGTGAGTAACACGGTGGTTAAGGGAATCTGGCTTCCCCATTGATTTGCTTGTTGAAAGATTGCAAAAGGGAATCACATGACCCTGGGACACTGCCACCATCATTAATTTGAGCCAGTTGCCAAGTGTCTGAATTTTGATCATGGGGATGCTGTAAGTGTGAGAAAATGGTCATAAGTCACTTTTTTCAGTGCCACTGTAACTTCAAACGGTCACTAAATGAACTGTTGTAAGTTGAGAACCATTTGTATTAGGATAGTAAACCCTTAACAGGAAGCTATGGTTTGTGGATTCATCCTGACACTGCTTGTGCTGGTTTTGGCCAAGAGTAGGTCACCATGAAGTCTGCCACCGAGCTTGGCAAATAAGACACTGGAAGGTAGAAGAATTTGGCATCCAAGCCACCACTGTAGCGAGCACGAGGGTAACGGCAGGTCAGGGCATGTTCTACACAATCAGTGACCACACAGAGGTTCTTGTTGCTGTTTTCCAGGAGGTTTTGTAAGGACTTCAAAACTGTACAAAAAACATGCAAAGAAAAAAAGAGAGTGAATTCTACAATGACTTACTAGCAACTTGAACCTTTTGATAATTCAAGGAACCAATTGCTCTTTGAGAGCCAGCCTCTAAACCAGGGGTAGTCACAGTAATAGTGATTTATAAAGTAGGGAAGTAACTTTACTTTATAAAATTTATAAAGCAGAGTTACAGCAAGTTAAAGCATATAATAATAATTACTTACCAAATACTTTATGTTGGACTTTTGCTAAGTTTGGCAGAATAAATCTTTATAAAACAACTTATTGTTGTTAAATCTATCTTTTTATTTATACTTTGCATACATAGAAGCATGAAGTCTGATGAAATTACATTTAATTAATTAAGTTATTAATGAGATCCCTGAGGCTGAGGCTGCGAAACTAAATACTGGATATCTGGCTCAATTTTTGTAAGGAACAAACGGTCTCCTCTTTCGTAAATATTCAGGTGGTTTCTTTCTTTGGTCATAATATGATTAACAGCACTAAAGCCTGATTCCACAAGATATGAGGTAGGGAAAGGTATCAATAAACTGAATATCATTTTCCACATATTTGGATATAAGACAGGCATTTTTTTTACTTTGCCATAGGTTTTCATATCCACCACTATCGAATTTATGTTTACTTTCTTCATCATATCTAATTTAATAATAATAATAGTAGTAAAGTTGGAAGGGACTTGGAGGTCATCTAGTCCAACCCCCTGCTCGGGCAGGAAACCCTACACCATTTCGGACAAGTGGCTGTCCAGTCTCTTCTTAAAAACGTCCAGTGTTGGAGCATTTACTGCTTCTGGAGGCAAGCTGTTCCACTGATTAATTGTTCTCACTGTCAGGAAGTTTCTCCTTAGTTCTAGGTTGCTTCTCTCCTTGATTAGTTTCCACCCGTTGCTTCTTGTCCTGCCTTCAGGTGCTTTGGAAATAGCTTAATTCCCTCTTCTTTATGGCAGCCCCTGAGATATTGGAATACTGCTATCATGTCCCCCCTTGTCCTTCTCTTCGTTAAACTAGACATACCCAATTCTCGCAACCGTTCCTTATATGTTTTAGCCTCCAGTCCCCTAATCATCTTTGTTGCTCTTCTCTGTACTCTTTCTAGAGTCTCAACATCTTTTTTACATCGTGGTGACCAAAACTGGATGCAGTATTCCAAGTGTGGCCTTACCAAGGCATTGAAGAGTGGTATTAATACTTCACGTGATCTTGATTCTATCCCTCTGTTAATGCAGCCTAGCACTGTGTTGGCCTTTTTGGCAGCTGCAGCACACTGCTGGCTCATATTTAAGTGATTGTCTACTAGGACTCCGAGGTCCCTCTCACAGTTACTACTATTGAGCATGGTGCAACCTATGCTGTACTTGTGCATTTGGTTTTTCTTGCCTAAATGTAGAACCTTGCTTTTTTCACCATTGAATTTCATTTTGTTAGTTAGTGCCCAGTGTTCAAGTCTGTCCAGATCCTTCTGTATCTTAAGCCTGTCTTCTGGAGTGTTGGCTATTCCTGCCAGCTTCTTCTTGGCAAGTTGTATCAGCCTCTTCAATATTTGTGGTAAAAGGATTTTTGATCCAGTCATACACTTTCAATTTCGAAATATCTTCAAATCGTTTTTCCATGTCCAATTTAAGTTCGTTAGGTGGCTACTGAATGTGTCAATATCCTCTGGAGTTACATCATCTTTTATAAATGATAATTCAGGAAACTGATGAAATTCTCTCTTCAATAGATTATAACGAAGTAGTTCAAGTTTGTCAATAAATAATGACACAATACTTTGGCAACCTATAAGAGTTTTATTAGCTCCTTGAAGCTGCAAATTGACATCATGAAATCTCTTGAAAATATCTGCCAAATAAAAGGCATCATTCTTTACTGTTTTTAACTGTTGACACAGATTGGTCTCATTATTACTTTCAAAAAATTGTATGACACTATCATATAATGCTACAAAACGAGCCAAAGAATGACAGCCACCGAACTTCTGTGTGCAAAAGTAATGTAATAAAATCTTCATTATTGTCCTGACAAAGCTGTCAAAACATTCTATCATTTTTTGCATTGGATTTGATCTTGTTTATGACTTGAATTATTATAGTTAATGATGAATGGAGACTTGTACTTAGATGTTTTCCTATAAGATGTTGTCTGTGCACCACACAATGAATACATAAAACATTTGGCACTTCTTCCTTCAAATAAGCAACAAATCCATGATAGCAACCTACCATTGATGGTGCTCCATCAGTAGCGCATGCAACAATATTATTCAAAGGAATATTATTTTTTGTAAAGTATGATTTCACAGTATTATAGATAATCCTCTTGTATCTGTAATGAGATTTATTGCGAATAGCATTTCTTCTTGTATTGTTTTCATCAAAATAATATACATATGCCATCAATAAAGCATTATTATCTGCAATGGTAGACTCGTCCAATTGCATGGAAAATGAAGAGTTTTGGAGAATACTTATCAGTTTTTTTTTCAACATTAACTGCCATTTTTTCAATTCGTCGCTTTACTGTGCTATCGCTTAGGGGCAACGTTTTTAAAATTTCACGTATATCCTGATGCATTACAGTTGAGATAAATTCTTTTATAGAGGGTATTATTACAGTTTCTCCAATATTATAGCTTTTACCACTTTTTGCAATTAATTGTGAAATGCGATAAGTGGCAATTAATCCATCTTCGTTCGCTGCATGTTGTTTCTTAAATGATGCAACGATTGTTGAACATTTTGAAATTTTTTATATATTTCCTGAAAATATTCAATGGGCTTGTCCTTATCATTTGGATGCTTTGTAGAAAGATGTTCTCGCAATCGACTTGGCTTCATTGCCTCATTGGATAATGTTTTATGACACAATAAACACATTGGATGTTGTTTATTTACAACAGATTCTATGAAACCCATCTTCAGATACTCTCGCAAATAGCCACAAGCGTATTTCTTTTTTTGAGACATGGACTCACAATATTTTGTTTGAAGCTGTAGGCACATGCTCACTCTCACAAATCTAACTGCGTACTGACCAATGTGACTGCAAACAAAAGAGCCTGCGCCATGTATTGTCGTCTGTGCATGCCTCTCGCGCATTGTGGATTGGGTTTGGGAGGGGGCGCCGGCTACTAGCTCTGCTTGTCTGTTACAGCTGGGTGGTGTGGGGGGAGATGCGCAAGCTATTCTGAGATGAGGCTCTTTTGTTTGCGGTTGCACTATAGTGCCATTTAGTTTCACTTATGTAACATGAACTAAACTTATGCACGGGCGATACAAATAGTATATTTTCAGAAACTTAAATTGTCATGGGAAATTTTATGAAAACCTAATGAAAATATTTTTAAATAATGCTGTGAAATTTTTTAAAAAAGTCAATTAAATTAAAAAAAAAAAGGAAAGTGCTTCAGTATCGGACAAAACCCCTACTGCCCACCATGAAAGCTGGAATGCCCACTAGTGGGCAGTAGGGACCAGGTTGACTACCACTGCTCTAAACCCTGACCTGGTGCCATGTCTATTCACAATTATTCAACAAAAGAGTTCTGGCTGAACAGATGGGGACAACACTGGGTTGTAAAAGACCACTATAAATCATTGTCAGACATGTTGTGATGGAATGTGCACTTGGAAGAACAGTGGGAAAGAGTTTTGGCAACCCAGAGCTTTGCCAGACACAGGCCAGATTAAGAGACTGCATCTCAAGTTGAATGGGGGAGGGGGAAAGACGCTCAGCGTAGCCATCTGTAAAATCTCTCATGATACATCTAGTAAGTTAGAACAGCGGTCCCCAACCTTCTCAACTTGCCAGTTCGGTGGGGGGAAGAAGGGATGGTTCTGTGAGAGCAGCAGGCATGCACATAGCTCCATTTGCACTCACACAAAGGGAGCTTTGCACACAAGTGTCTGCTACTCTCAAATTTGTGCAAGTGGAGCTGTGGGCATGCATGCACTTGCCTCCACTTGCATGCCCAGTTCTGAATCGGCTATGGTGGTCCAGCTACTCACACAAGTGAAGCCGCACACATGCACTCGCCCGCTGCTCATGCGGTCCACTTCTGAATGGGCTGCGGCCCCGAGTTAGAAGATTATAGCTTTAAATTGGCAAGCTTCTATCCATTAGGTATAAGCAAGTAAAGGATGGAATTCAGTTAGATTTCACCCTGTTACCTTTGTACTTGGACCTGATACATGTCAATGCTTATAATTAGCAATGTGGAGTCAAATTTCACATTACTATTTTGTTTTCTCATTTAAGACACATAACGAGCTCCTTAACTAGTTTTATGGAATAGGTATTTTTCAAATCTTTCATGATTCCTTGAGTTGTGGGTTCTGCATTTGTGATACATCCACCTCCAACCAAATATATATGCAATCTACAGCCCAGTTGCTCAAATTTCAACTCACGGTTATCAAAGTATTGCTGTCCATAGAGTTCTTTGGTTTCAGGAAGTGTTTTGTTCCATGAAGTCTGTAAGCTGTCTAGTGTAGATTGCATAATGCATGTTTTGAAAGCACCAGGCTCAACAATGCTGACCTTCATCCCAAATGGAGAAAGTTCACGCCTGAGTAGAATCAAAGGAAGAATAAGGAGATGCAGAATTAAGTACAGGTCTGCAAAAATCGGTTTTGAATGCTAAATTCCAAATATAGACTTTCCATATGAGGAAATAGCCAAACACTCATTACATAACATAGAATGAATCTGCAGCACAATTATCTTTTCTTGCTCAAGTTCTATTTTTTTTTTCAATAAGGGGGCAGGGAAAAGCACTTTGAAGCAAGTTGGTAAAATTTGGGGAAATTGCTTAATTTAAGATAAACATTTCTATGGCTTTTTTCTTTTTCTCTTTAGTTATAATGTTACGTCATGTTGGTATTAGTTTTGTGTCCATATGTATGTTTACACATACATTTGTTTGACAGAGTAAGATATCTATTTACTTATTTATTTCAGTCTACTTTCCAAGGCTGTAAAGGATTTTTTGTGTCTGGCAGATCTATGTGAAGATGAAAAAAAAAAGAGTCCAAAACTTAACTTTTTCCAGACTGGACAGCAAATGCATATCCTTTAAAAAAAATAGAACAATTAAGGAATGGCATCCAGCTTGATAGCAACACCAATCTCTTTGCAGTTTCCCCTTTTATTCAATGACGCTTCTTGGAAGGATCATGTGTTAAAATACAGTCAGTATTTTTCAGTATTGAAAAAATCTGGAAAAGCTCCCTTGCTCATCTGCAGCTTTTGAAAAAATGGTTGTATACCTCTCCAGTGCCTCTGTGGATTTGTCCCTTGAAAGAATGGTGAATGCTAGCAGGGTTTCCTTATGACTGCTATTCATCCCAATATTAATTAATTCTTATTAGAGTGAAGCCCCCTCCCCCAACTCCTCCAAGAGATAGAAAGAGAATGCAGTGTTTGCAGAAAACCAATGCCAGAGAAGGAAGGAGGGTAGGAGCCTGTGGTGTGTGTGGCAGGGGTTCAATACTGAGGAGAGGCCACTGAGTGTCTCCTCAGATCTGGGAGGAAGAGGAGTCTGGGGACAAGTTTATCATTTTGAGTAGGCAGAGGTAAAAACAGCAGGCTGACCTGGCCACTGCGGGATCACTGTTGCAGTTCATGAACTGTAGTGAGTCCAGAGGATGGCCCTGAAGGACAGAGAGAAGATCTGTGACTAAGCCAACAGTCAGATAAATAAGGCTTGAGCCAGACCAAGAAAGGGATTTACAAAACATCTCAGAGAGCAACTCGCATCCCAAGTCACATGAAGATAAATGAGAGAGGAAGGGAAGCACATCCAGGCTTGCAAGATTCTGTTACTACAGCTGTTCTAATAAAAGTAGTTTTAGGTCTACAAGGTGTTTATTTCTTGGTCTGGGCTCCAGCTTCATTTATCTGGTTGTTGCCAGGCTAACAAACCTTTCCTCTGTTCTTTAAGGCCATCTTCTATATTCACTTTTAGGTGATCATGACACTACAAAAATGGTAAGAACCTCAGGGCCAGGGCCTCTCTGTTACTCATTAAAGCAAGCCTACCATCTTTCAGACTTCTGTGTAAGCAAGAAAAAAGATGTGACTGCTTTAAAAGCCATCTTAACGAAGAAGTGGGAAACAAAGAAATGGGTTAATTTTGAAGCTGATAAACAGCTTCTTTTCTCAAAGGCACATTACACATTGTCCTGAACAAAAATATTTTGAATTTAATCAAAGCTATCAGCATTTTATAAATATGAGACAAGGACAGAAGCAGAATCTTTATCCGTTTTCCCTGAATAAAAGTAGTTATAGAGGAGATAAGCACCTTTTTTCAGAAAAAGAGCCATGATTAAAGTGCTGGCTTAAGTGAGTCCTAGTCCTGCTTTAGACATGAAAAACTATCTGGGTGACTTTGGGCCAGTCATTATGGCATGACGTGGCATAGCATGGCATACTTTATTTTCATTTTAAATGTACACCAATCAGCATACATTAAAATGAAATTTCATTGCATTCAGCTCTCAAAAAAAATACCATTATGCATATACCCATGTGTACACACACACATACACACACACACACACACGACACAGAGAAAACATCACAGTCTAGTTTGAATGTATGCATGTATACATATATAGGGTTGATGTGGAGAAATAGAAGGAGGACGGAATATTAGGTATGATTGCCTCCTTGAGTTATTTATAAACAATACAAGTAGGATAAAAATCAAATAAACAAAATAAATATTTACTATGAAACCAACATTTCATTGGGAAGCAGAAAGGTTAACCTTAAGCTTCTGGCTTTTAATTTAATTTATTAAACAGGCTATAAATAAAAGGTAAAGGTTTCCCCTGCCCAGTCATTTCTGAATCTAGGGGGCAATATCTATCTCCGCTTCTTAGCTAAGGGACCCAGCGTTGTCAGCATATTTTAATAATAAATGTCTTGTCACATCAGGGAATGGTTCTTTCATATTCTAAACCTCCCCAAAACTGGGTGAGCAAATGAAAAAGAGGGCCTCCCTTAGAAAGCTCCAAAGTTTATAAAACATTTGCAGGAGACTCTGTGAGTGTTTCTCTTGGCAACCATTGTCAAGCAATGGAATACTTTTATTGATTTATGTAACAATATTTGTAACTTGCCTCAATTGTTAGATTTTGGGCAAGATACCACAAGTGCAACATCAATAAGAATACAATGAAAAACAACATCAGTGCAATGGAGTAATACAGGTAGTCCTCGACTTATAACAGTTCGCTTAGTGACCACGCAAAGGTACAACAGCACTGAAAAAAGTGACATGACCATTTGTCATACTTATGACCATTGCAGCATCCCCATGGTCACGTAATCAATATTCAGATGCTTGACAACCAACTCATTTTTATGATGGTTGCAGTGTCCCAAGATCATGGGATCACCTTTTGTGACCTTCCTACAAGCAAAGTCAATGGGGAAGCCAGATTCACTTAACAACCGGGTTACTAATTTAACAACCGTGTTACTAATTTAATTTGTTAAGTAAATCACTAAGCAGAAGAAAAGTCATAAAATGGGGCCAAATTTACTTAACAAATTTCTCAGCAACATAAATTTTTGGCTTAATTGTGGTACTCAAGTTTAATCTTCTCCAGAAGTACTAGGAATGGTCTCCGTATAAGTATATTCTCCTTTCCTCCTGGGGGGTCTTGATCCCTAGAACCCGATTTAAAGTTTGTCATATTTTATTTTGGCTTTCAACAAGCACAACTAAAATAGAAAGACCTCCAAGAACAGGGCTAATAGCTCCAGAGTGTAAAAATCAGGATGACCGCTATGTGGCAGCATGAAGACCTAAAACTCAAATTATCTCCTTGCATTTAATTAATCAGGTAACATAGCTTGTTTTCTTTTGGCTCAGCATGTTCCACGAACCAAACTATTCCTGTTTACAATAAATATTTTATGATATTAGCATGTTAAATTATAGCTTATTCAACAAATCAGTGTACAAAGCAAGGTTTAGGGCAGAAGTGGAGAAGACAAGGCCTTATGAGAGTCTTTACTGTGGTCCCAGGACATTTCCCAAATCAATACTAAATTATAATTTTGATATAACAGGCAAAAATGCTAAAGGAATACCTGAATAACCTTTATTTCCATATTTCATTTTAATTAGCTTTAAGATAAATAAAGTAAAACACATCTAATTTTTCTATGGTCCCACTTACTACTATTTGGACAGCACACTATTAAAATGTTGAGGCTCAGCTATTCCTAGACAATTTGTTCATTCCTATTTTCTCTGTGCCTCCATTTATTTGTAAATAGTTCTTATTTACTATTGTAAATTGCTTAGAGAGGGCTGTAAAGCACTGTGAAGCAGTATATAAGTCTAAGTCAGTGGTTCTCAACCTGTGGGTCGGGACCCCATTTGGGGTTGAACGACCATTTCACGGGGGTCGCCAAACAAGGCTGTCCGCCATTTTTTCCCCCTTTTCTTTGGCCACACCCCTGGCATCCAGTGATGTATAAATGGTTGGGGGTCACCACAACATGGGGAACTGTATTATGGGGTCGCGGCATTAGAAAGGTTGAGAACCACTGGTCTAAGTGCTATTGCTAGTGCTACTTGGATATTGCCTGCCTACCAAAAGATTGTTCCTCCAACACCACTTTTATCTCAAGCAAAGTAAGTGCATGTTTAGATCTTTGGGACAATCCTTAACAGACACAACCGTATTTCACAGTGTCTGCTAGAAGTCACTGCAGCTCAGACTATCTGAATCTGTGCATCTACTTGTTTTAAATGGAGCTGGAAAGAAATACATGCACTTAAAACTAATTAAAAGAGAAAGTTAAATCTTACCTCAAAACGTCCGAGAAGGCTTCCACACCATACTTGGATGGGCAATATCCTCCTCCAAAGCATGCTAATCTTCCCAACACACTGCTTATATTGACCAGTCTCCCTCTGGCTTTCCTCACCAGGGGCAACATCTGCAATGTCACATCAATCAGCCCAAGCAAGTTGACATCCAGCACTTTGACAAAATCTTCCTTCGTCAGCCATTCATTGATAGCTATGGGTTCACCTTTACCTGCATTGTTTACCAAGCCCCAGAGCCCTGAGTAAGGAGAAAGAATACACGGTCATGATGTCCCTGTCAATCTCGATCCCCACTTATGTTCAGAACTGGAGCATTACCACTGCTTTAAGGGTTGCATGAAATATATTTGTTGGCACAAGCAAAATGGCCAATTTCCCCAAACAGAAAGGGATAAGGAGAAAAGAAACAAAAAGCAATCTAGGCTTTTTTGGGGGGTGTTGCTTGAGGGGAGGGAAGTAATACTTATGCCATGGCAACATCAAAGGAATGACTAGGATTACATTTTGCATCGTTTATTTGCACAAATGTCATGAAGCAGACTTTATTGTGTGTTTATCTGATTTCTGTGTTGGTCCTCCACTGACTAAAATGCCTTTGGAAAATTATGGAGGATGAAAATATTGCACCAGTCGTGGGCTTGCGGATTCTCTGCACTCCCACGGCTAATTTCGCCTTGCCAGGGGACCCTAAATGGGTCTAAGTCGCCCCGAAGAGGCGATGAAGAAAAAGGGTGCTCCAGCGATTCTGGAAGGGCGGCGGCCGTTCCGTTCGACTTGGGAAAAGCCTTCTAACCAGACAGGAGAAAGGCTGGCCGTATTGCATCGACCAGCCCAAACTACTAGCAACTGAAGTCCAAAAGCACTAATCGGCACTACTGTGAACAGCATGCTGGAAACTGGGTGAGGAATTCGATCTTCTCTTTTCTATTCTACATTTAAATTTTTTGGAAAAGATCCCCAAGAAGCAAAATACCTCCAAAAGGGAAGGAGGGGGATTTTCGCCCCACCCTTATACTAACGGAAGCAGTGAATTAATCCTTTTATGGAGGATCAAAATATATGGAAATGAAATAAATATAAAATCTGAAATTTAAAACTTAAATCTGGATAAATCTAAAATTGTTTGAATGCTTAAGACTCTTATTCTAAAGACAATTGTTCATTTTGGAAATTGAAAAACAAAAAGTTGCTGAAACCTAGCGGTGGATGAAGACTATGACAGCTATGACTTTAATATAAGATAGATAAGATGAGATGAGATGAGATGATAAGATAAGATAAGATAACCTTTATTGTCATTTTTATACTGTGGGCACAATGGCATCAAAAATGAAATTTAATTGCCCGCTCTCAAAGTGAAACACATACATGACCAAACCTAAACTTACTATGAACAACATATGTATAGACCCACATACCTACATATACGTAGCGAATAAATATTAAATATTGTCCATCTTGAATATATAACAGAAGGAGGAAGCTTGAGAGTTCGCAAGGTTAATGCTGTATGGAATGAAACTCTGGCTGAATCTGGATGTTCTGCTTTGGATACCACGAAGCCTCCTCCCAGAATGTAACAAGGAAAACAAATTGTGAAGAGGATATGTAGTGTCCCAGATAATCTTACGGACTATCAAGCAGCGCTTCTGTGCTATGTCCTGGATGGGAGGGAGGGAACTGCCAATGATCTTTTCGGCAATTCTCACTACTCTCTGCACCACCTTCCTGTCTGAAGCAGTGATGCCTCCAAACCAGACTGTGATGCTGTATGACAGGATACTCTCGATTGTCCCCCTGTAGAAAGTGGTCAGGATAGGGGAAGGAAGATGTGCTTTTCTCATGCGGCACAGAAAATGCAGGCGCTGCTGTGCCCGCTTCACCAGTTTCTCACTGTTGAGAGACTTGGCAAAACCTGGGAAAAGCTAATCTGTGTTTGTGACCTTCAAAGCTTTAACAACAGAAGAACAGCTGTGATAAAAAAAGACAATAATTTTGGGCTGTAGACAAAGAGAGAATTATAAATTTCAGAAAAAAAACTTTTTTGAACTATTTGGATTACAAATATCTATTTAATTGGGACTCTAAAGCTATTTGCAGAGAAAAGAAAGGAAGAGAAAAACTCAAATTCTTGGCCATCATGGATTAGAGACATGTAGAAAGAACATATCCAGAAAACATAAATACTTCACAGGAGGAGATATATAGTATACTGCAACTAATTCAAACAACAATGACTTTAAACCACAAAAAAATCCAAAATAACTTTGAAAATATAAATCAATCTATTTCCAAGTTAACTCTACAACAAGAAACATTCCTAGAAAACAACAATAGAAAAGGAACAGATAAAACAGATAAATGGATATAGAATTGAGAATAGAGACTTAAAAATGGAACTTAAAAAAACAAGGAAACATGATTTAATCCTAGTGGAAAAAAATTCACAAGAATTGGAAAAAACAACTTATCCCTTAAGACTACAAAATAAATCTGAGGACAAGAAAACAGATTGGGTAAAATGGACTGTAGAGATGTCAGGAACATCGGAGAGAAAGGAAATGATAAGAGAAGTGGAGAGAAAGAAAAAGATTTTCAACAAATACGGAAAGGCAGAAGCCCCATACAAAGACACTTCATCTGATTTACTTTTTATATCTACAGCAACATTTATGAATATACGAAAAACTTTTTGATTTAGCAAAATACATTGATTAAGAAAGATACTGGGCAAAGGAAAAAGACTAAAGTGGAAACCAAGAAAATAGATGATGGGACTTACCAGAGAGAATACTTAAAAAAGAAACATTTGTTTGAATATGGTTAAAGAAATAGAAATGTTTTGGAATATATATTTCATTCTAAGAGGGATGAATTCCCTAAATAACATAGTATGCTTTTATCACTTTTTTGTTCTCTTTCTTAATATGAGTAATATAAAAAAGTTGAAATGCCTTAGATAAAGGAAACGTTTTAGATATTTAAATGTGATTGAATTTAAGAAAATTATAATGGATAAAATGTTTTGAATAAGAGTTAAAGGACTAGATGACTAGATATATTAAATGGAATGTTTAAAGATTAAACATATTTTTAATTATGGTTAAAAAGAATAAGAAATTTAGGAAATAAATATATATTAGCTTAGGAGGGATATATATTTTAAGTAGTATATTATTTTTTATGTTTCTTTACTCTTGCTCTCCTTTCTTTTTTCCCACTGTTTTATCTATTCCTTAAGAAATGTAAAAGTATGAGATGGTTCATATGGAAAAACAGAGTTAAATTTTTAAATGTAATTAATTTTTGAGAAAATCTTAACCAGTAAGAATACCTAGAATTTGGTGGGAGAAACAAATTAGAATAAGGACTGTAACAGGATCTGTGATAAGGCAACCAGAATGATTGGATAGAAAAGAAATATTATATTGATGTGAATATTATTTTTAGGAATATTGGGAAAAATTATATATTTTATTGTTATCTATCAAAACAATAAGAATTGTATTAACTCAATGTTTGCAAAAGAGGATATTTTGGGAAAAGAGGAAATCAACTAAAACCATTATGTGGATTATGGATTATAGAAATCAATTGTTAGTGATTGTTTTACAAATGTAACCCAGACAACACATTGTTCACCAATTATTGTGATTTATGTTTTTAAAAAATCAATAAAATATATTACAAAATAAAAGAAAATATTGCACAGGTGGGATTAATGGCTTACTCCTATTCTCCAAAACTGCTTAGATTAAGGTAGAATTTCCCAACAACTGCCTTTAAAGTAAAATTAAATAAAGGAAGAGTCCGTCTTCATATCTTCCTTTTTAGCTCCCTACATTTGTCATTTTAATTGTGAATCCAGCACTGGCTGGATTCTCTTGGAGAATTCACTTGCTGCCAAAGACATAAAACACTTTATCCTAGCATACTGGTACTCCTAGCTACTAATATTTGAAATTAAGTACAGGCAGTCCTTGATTTATAACAATTGGGACCAGGATTTCCATTGCTAAGCAAGGTGGCTGTTAAGTGAGTCATGCCTGATTTTATAATCTTTTATGCGGTTAAGTGAATCACATTGTCGCTAAGCAAATACAGCTTCCCCCATTGCCTGTTGAAAACTTATCACAAATGGCAATCATGTGCCTCTGAGATTCTGTCATAGATTCCAGTTGCCAGGCACCCAGATTTTGATCATGTTACTGTGGGGATGCTGCAATGTTTGTAAGTGCAAGGACCAACTGTTACATTACTTTTTCAGTGCCATTGTAACTTTGAACAATCGCTAAATAAATGGTTGTTATGTCGAGGACTACCTGTATCCAAATCCCTTGATCTACATATATAACTATGGCCAGAGCATTAATATAAATAGAAGGAGTTGATTACCTTTGTTCCCCACACATTTTTTCACCCATTCGGTTGCTGCTGCAACACTGTCTGTGCTGGTGACATCCAGCAGAGTAGTTTTCAACCGGTCCGATGTGAGTCTCTCCAGCTGTTGTGCTCCCTTCTCAGTGAAACAAGCGGCCAACACCCTAAGACCCCGAGCATCCAACTGCCTGGCTAGCTGGTTCCCAAAGCCAGAATCACAGCCAGTAATGAAGATGTACTTATCAGTCAGATTCTCCACTGTCTGTCTCTCCCGGTACCATCGGCGAAGAAAGTAAAGTCCCACCAGGACAGCTAGGTAGAACCACATAGCTGAAACCTACCAAGAAGAAGCAAGTGTTGTGAATGAATAGGGAGAGATGCATCTCACCAGCTTGGGAGGCACACAGAATTTACAGTTTGAAATCTTTGGTGGGAAGCTGCTTTTGGGGGGAAGATAAAAGGCCCATTGATGAACTGAACTTTTTTCAGTGCCACTGTAACACTGTATGATTACTAAATGACTGCAAATCGAGGACTACCTGTATCCAATCCCCTTGATCTACATACACAAGTATGGCCATTAAGTTCTTAAGTCAACATAAAATTTTATCAACACAAAATTTACCTCCTCCTTTGCTCCCCCTATTTTCCATCTACTGGCTCAATTCCTAGCATCTATATCACCTGACTGCCCTTCAAAGTAATCTGAGTGGATTTTATACACATTGAAGCTGCCCTTGAATTGTGTCATGATAAAGGGGAAAATACAACTTAATACCAGATAGCTCTGGGCGACTAAGACCTTCTCATTCATAGCTTGCAGACGGGGTTGGAGCCAACCACATGGCAAAAGGGAAGAACAAATATGTTGTCAAAGTACATTTGCACTATGGTTTAATGTCAGGGGGAGAGGCAGAAAGTCAGGACTCCCTGCCCTCTGCTCTTTGGAGCAAAGACTGGATTAAACAACACTGGGGTTTGAATTCAGCAGGAGCCATTATTAGAGGATGTGCTTGAAGTGTTAGATTTGTTAAACAAACACTGAGAAATAAAATAGCTCTACATTGTCCTAAAAAATATTCATACAGAGGCAGTCTTCCAAAAAAACTTCATTAGAGAGGGTGAGCATTTACCTTAGAAGTTGAGCTACCCTGCTGGAAATGTCCATGGTCTTAATTTAATATTTCTCTCATTTGGTGTAAAGGCTCTTCTCCACTTTCCTCTTCACAATCATCACCGTATTACTTTTTTCTTAATTTATATGTTGCCCATCCCTGAAGGCTCTAGGTCAGTGTTTCTCAACCTTGACAATTTTAAGGCATGTGGACTTCAACTCCCAGAATTCCACAGCCAGCAATGCTGGCTGTGGAATTCTGGGAGTTGAAGTCCACATGCCTTAAAATTGTCAAGTCCACATGCCTTAAAATTGTCAAGGTTGAGAAACACTGCTCTAGGTGACTTAATGGTTAAGATTAGCATAGAATAAAAAACAATTCCCTTCAAAAATAAACCCATAAACTACTTCGTAATAGGTATCAACAAAATTGGTATCTAAATAACAAATATACAAAGCAATGTGCCTGCTAGATTCTACCCTTCAGCCACAACATACCTTCTTCCTGCCTCTCCCGAAATCCAGGAGGGAAGGGACAAACTGAGTATCTGCAGGAAAGTAATCCTAAGTGATAATTGAAAATTGTTGTTGTTGTTGTTAATTGCGAAGTCGTGTCCGACCCATCGCGACCCCATGGACAACGTTCCTCCAGGTCTTCCTGTCCTCTACCATCTTCTGGAGTCCATTTAAATTCACACCTACTGCTTCAGTGACTCCATCCAGCCATCTCATTCTCTGTCGTCCCCTTATTCTATTGCCCTCAATCTTTCCCAACATTAGGCTCTTCTCCAGTGAATCCTTCCTTCTCATTAGGTGGCCAAAGTACTTGAGTTTCAACTTCAGGATCTGGCCTTCTCAAGAGCAGTCGGGGTTGATCTCTTCTAGGACTGACCGGTTTGAACACCTTGCAGTCCAGGGGACTCGCAGGAGTCTTCTCCAGCACCATAGTTCAAAGGCCTCAATTCTTTTGCGCTCAGCCTTTCTTATGGTCCAACTTTCACAGCCATATATTGCAACTGGGAAAACCATGGCCTGGACTATACCCACTTTTGTTGGCAGGGTGATGTCTCTGCTTTTTAGAATGCTGCCTAGATTTGCCATAGCTTTCCTCCCCAGGAGCACGCGTCTTTTAATTTCTTGGCTGCAGTCCCCATCTGAGGTGATCTTGGAGCCCAGAAAAATAAAATCTGTCACTACCTCCATTTCTTCCCCATCTATTTGCAGGAATTGAGAGGGCCGGATGCCATGATTTTGGTTTTCTTAATGTTGAGTTTCAAGCCAACTTTTGCACTCTCCTTCTTCACCCGCATCAAGAGGCTCTTTAGTTCCTCTTCACTTTCTGCCATCAGAGTGGTATCATCTGCATATCTTAGGTTGTTGATATTTCTCCCGGCAATCTTAATTCCAACTTTTGATTCATCTATCCCTGCCTTTCTCATGATGTGCTCTGCATATAAGTTAAATAGGCAGGGCGACAGTATACAGCCTTGCCGGACTCCTTTTCAAATTTTGAACCAATCAGTGGTTCCGTGTCCAGTTCTCACTGTTGCTTCTTGACCCGCATATAGGTTTCTCAAGAGACAAATGAGATGGTCTGGTACTCCCATCTCTTTAAGGACTTGCCACAATTTGTTGTGATCCACACAATCAAAGGCTTTTGCATAGTCAATGAAGCAGAAGTAGATGTTTTTCTGGAACTCCCTAGCTTTCTCCATGATCCAGGGTATGTTGGCAATTTGATCTCTAGTTCCTCTGCCTCTTCGAAATCCTGCCTGTACTTCTGGTAGTTCTCGATCCACATACTGCTGGAGTCTAGCGTGTAGGATTTTAAGCATAACTTTACTAGCATGTGAAATGAGTGCAATGGTTCGATAGTTTGAACATTCTTTGGCATTGCCTTTCTTTGGAATTGGAATGTAAACTGACCTTTTCCAATCCTGTGGCCACTGTGGAGTTTTCCAAATTTGCTGGCAAATTGAGTGTAGCACTTTTACTGCATCGTCTTTTAAGATTTTGAATAGCTCAGCTGGAATACTGTCACCTCCACTAGCTTTGTTGTTGCTCAGATTTTCTAAGGCCCATTTCACTTCACATTCTAGGATGTCTGGTTCGAGGTCAATGACCATCTCATTGTGGTTATCTGGGATGTTAAGCTCATTCTTGTATAGTTCTTCTGTGTATTTGAAAATGCCTGCTCCTAAAGTCCCTTAAGATGACTATCTTGTACAGACAAGATCTGGAAGGAGCTGATTCTTTGTGATTAGATGAAAAAATAAATACAGGAAAAGATGGCCCTCTAAATATCTGGAAATCCACAACTGACTGCTTTAATTAGAGAAAAGAACATATTCAGCATTGTTCCTACTTAGAAACAGCTTCTGGACTTTGTATTCAAGATAGAAAAAATGAACTCTTGACCTTGGGTTTTGCTGATTAATACAGTCTGTTAGTATTTCTTAAGTTGGTAAGGTAAAAAGCTGAGGCTGTAATTTTATGTTGTGCTTTGCTGCACTGAAAAAAGTTGGGAGTCAATGCTTTCACACTTACACCCTTCTTTCTCTTTCTCTATTATATTTATTTTCATTTGTATTTTATATTATGATAATTTCAGTAAAATTCTTACTAGATAACTGGATATCTACCTAGGGATTTAAAAGTGACAATTGATACCTTCAATCACACCTGGAAGTTTGATTTGGTCTGAGTTGGTTCCTCCCCTTTCAGATCTTGACAGTCATCAAGTATTGGATAAGTACCATAATTCTACAGCAGTGGTTCCCAATTTTTTCTATATCCCGCATCCCTAGAACGCTTCTGATATATTACAAAAGTTCAAAATAATGGCACCAAATTATGCATATACACTATAATTTTGAAAACCCAAGTTTTCAAATAGGTAAATGTCCCAAAAGATTAATAAAATGCCTTCTTGTAATTTAAAGCCACACAGTGCATGGTAACATTAATAGTATTAACTTACCTTGAACAAAATCCTAGTCTTTTAGATACACTAAAAATTGAAGGGTTTTTTTTTTCCAACTACAAAAGTAAACCTTGTAGGGTAGGCAAGGTGGGTTGTATAATGTGTGTGAGTTCCGGCACTTTTTTTTTTTTTTTTTTTTACAAAAAAAGCATTGCATACATACATACACTCCCTAAGATTCACATTTTTGGGGGGTAGTACACATTTAATGTGTTAAAGGTGATGCTCGAAAGCAATTTACAATATTGCAGCAATATAGCACAAATATGTACATTGTACAATAAATTCATCACCTACAAGAACTGTGGCTATGCATCTGAGGACAATAAAAGTCTCCCCAAACCTTCTCAAATAGCTAGATCTTAATAAGTTTTCGGATTATCGTGTACCTTCGCTAAAATAACATTTTGGTGTGCCGTTTCTAAGAGAGAAAAAGCTGACAATGCGCTCTTGTCTCACCTATCCTGTTCTTCTATTCAGTCTCTCCAGGTTTGCCTTCACTATCCACTTTCTTTTTACAAGTACATTTCTAGATCGAAGTATGGTATCACCTGATGGATTCTCCTTCCATCCCAAAGCTAGATAGGCTGGCGTGGCGGAGAAATCTCAGTAATGCACAGATACACACGTTTCCAATTTTTCCCCTCCATTCTCGTAATAGAAATTCCGCCCGAGGCTTTTCTCCACTTAACGACGAGATTGCATCTCCACAAAGTGTAAAATAAACAACAATCTGCTTTCTCGCGAGCTTTTGCAAAGGGGTAAAGCAAATTATGGATTAGCTGTACCCAAGTGGCTAGGGTCCGTGTGACTAACCTGCAGTTGATTAAGTACGACCTTCGCAGCTTTAGATGGTCCTGGAGGCAGCGACGGCTTTTCTCAGCTCCTCTCACCACTTATATCACTCATTCTCCCCAAGGTACGCAGGCGGCCAGCGACACTGCTGGGTTTGGAGCCATAGCATTGGCCGCCAACAGCTCCTCCCTTTGCTTGAACTTCGTCTCAAGCAAATTGGAACAAAGTCTACTTCAGAGCAAGAGTCTCTTCTCGGAAGAAAAAAACATTCTCCGTCCTCGTAGACTTTGGGAACGAATGTCTACCGAGCACATGTCTCCCTTCACCTAACAAAACGGGGAAAAGCAGGAGACGATCGGAAAAAGCCTCGAGTGCGCAAACACCGCGACTGCACAGAATCGGAGATCACCGACGAGGCTCAAAAATTGCACTAATGTATTACCTGGCCACATTGGCACACGGTAAATTCCCTCATCTACTTAACTCTTGTGTTTGTGTAAATCCATTTTTTTTGTAATTGATACTATACTATACTAATACTAATACTATACTACACTATACTACGAAGTTATTTGTAACTTAAGGTAGCGAACATGTGTATATATTTTGTAGTGTATATTCTACGTTCTTTGTGAAAGTAGTGAAGGCGGGATATAACTAAATACAATAAATAAATACAATACATGCCCCGT
Source organism: Crotalus tigris (assembly GCF_016545835.1). NCBI lineage: Eukaryota > Metazoa > Chordata > Lepidosauria > Squamata > Viperidae > Crotalus > Crotalus tigris. The sequence goes on along the minus strand of NW_024100610.1, from coordinate 1,840,886 downwards.
ATGCTTTCCTCTGTTCTGAATCGGCCAATTTTGCAAAAAATGTCCTCAAAATTCCAAAGTGAGCACAAGATAGTTGGAAAGCCCGGACGTATATAAAAATGCAGATATGGGAGACTGCAGAATTACCCCACCAATTTACTTACAGTAGCGAGGCAGCTTTTTAAAATTACTTTTAAAATAATGACAAACCACAAAGTAAAACAAAACACAAAGATAAAAATACATACATGGTCAAGGGAAGAAAATCACTTTAAAAAAACTGGAAAAAAAAACAGGAAAAAATATTTTAGCAGTAACTAGTTACAATTCTATATATAGTTATTCAATGCAATTAATATTCAAGTGCATACATATTTCTAATGCATTTATATGATTCAAAGTTTTTTAAAAATCTTGTATTTTATATGAACTAATCCCATGTTTCATTATACTTGTGCATACAAATTCTATATCTACAGGGAATTCATTCATAGTGGAATGAGGCAGCTTTTTTATTTTTTGCTTTATTTAATTCCTCATATCTTTTCCTACAAGAAAATGTTTTTTCGTGCCACAGGGACCCCTTTAGATACAGGACATACAGGGTTTGAAACCCCAAATGCAATAATTAATATTTTGTTGGCATTTCTGATAATAGAATGATTTGTTGATTTTAGAAAAATTATTTGCTCCATAAGGACAGATGCCTATTCAGTCTAGAGAATGATACTGTATTAACCCTCACCTCAAAATAAATTGCAATATGAGCAATGTTCATGAAACAATGCATTGAAACAGTATGACTAGCAACCAAATGAAATGAGATGTACAGTAATAGAACTGTACAAGATTTTGGCTTCTGTCTCCCAAGGTGCTTCTAAGCAAATGGGAGTGTGAACCAAGCATCTTTTGAAGACTGAATCCAAACTGAAGAGGCCTGATGATCTATGTGAAATGGCATAATGCAGTGGTGGCGAACCTATGGCATGCGTGCCAGAAGCGGCACTCAGAGCCCTCTCTCTGGGCACCTGCGCCATTGCCCCAGCAGAGTTCGCCAGAGTAGTGAGCATGTGGCATTTGGAAGCGACAGGGCAGGAAGTGAGCAAGCAAGCGGCGTTGGCCCTCCGGGATGCCCCGGAGATGGCGAGGGACTGGCCCCCACTGCCCTGGCCCCGGCCACGCTCATCTAGCCTGCCATGACCACTGCAGCCACGCCCACTCAGTGCCCACCCCCGAGGGCTCCACAATGCTGATGCAGCCCTGGCACTTTGCGATAAATAAGTGGGTTTGGGGTTGCAGTTTGGGTACTCGGTCTGTACAAGGTTCGCCATCACTGGCATAATGAGTTTCTATGCAATAAGAAAAACAATGCAAGAAAGAGTGCTAACTTTACTCTGATATTTTCTGATTTGCACAAAACAGAAATGAAGTGTCAGAAGGATGAGAGAGCCCTTCTTTTTCTTTGTTCATTTCCCAAGTTGGGATTATAATAAAAAAACACCAAATAATCAATTAAGGTTAAGGTTATTATATTTTTTAACCCAAAACTGTAATTACTTTGGATGTGAGGCCATGCTAGGGCTGCCCTTTCATTGCCTTTTATAGGCATTTTAGTTTAAAGATTTAGCCAGTTGTTAATCAATAGAATATGTTAAAACAGATGTTTTCTTAAAATGAAAGCAGATGCCTCCTTATTTAGAGTATAGTTAAATATATGTCGGCTAATCAAGAGCTAAAACAATGGGCATAATATCTTTTCCTTTTCATCTTTCCTCTTATATTATTCTATTCATAAGATATGTGTTTTCCTTTACATGGATTTTGCTACATGATACTTATTTATATTGATGGGAACCAGCATTACTATTTTCCTTTTACAATCTTCCCTTATTGCAAACATATAATGAAAATATTCCAATAAAAGTGCTTGCAAATGGAAAATTATGATTATTAAATGATTTACTCTACTAACATTTGGAGGAGGCTGAACATATATTGATAGTTCTCCAAACTTTCTGAAAAGTATTGGAAACATGTCTGTATGTTTTCTTTGGGGAGGCCATGCTAGGTTGCCCTTTCATTGCCTTTTCATTGCCTTTTATAGGCATTTTAGTTTAAAGATTTAGCCAGTTGTTATCAACAGAATATGTTAAAACAGATGTTTTCTTAAAGTGAAAGCAGATGCCTCCTTATTTAGAGCATAGTTAAATATATGTTGGCTCATCGAGAGCTAAAACAATGGAACTTTGTTTTTATATATAATAACTGCAGCAAGAATATTATACACTCAAAAGTGGAAAGGCTTGATGCTATCCACAGTAGAGGAATGGCTGATGAATATGATAGAACTTACATAGATGGCTGAACTAATTTCTTTGACTGGAGAAAAGCAATATCTAACTGGAAACTCCTTATAGACATTTTTCAAAAAACAGAAAAAAATGTACTCATGATTTGTGGTTTTGATGATTAGAAAAAAGAATTAGTAACAAAAGAAATGGAGTTTTTCTTTAAAGAAAACAAAAAAGAAGATTTGTTGTTGTTGTTAATTGCGAAGTCGTGTCCGACCCATCGCGACCCCATGGACAACGTTCCTCCAGGTCTTCCTGTCCTCTACCATCTTCTGGAGTCCATTTAAGTTCACACCTACTGCTTCAGTGACTCCATCCAGCCATCTCATTCTCTGTTGTCCCATTCTTCTATTGCCCCCAATCTTTCCCAGCATTAGGCCCTTCTCCAGTGAGTCCTTCCTTCTCATTAGGTGGCCAAAGTATTTGAGTTTCAATTTCAGGATCTGGCCTTCTAAAGAGCAGTCGGGGTTGATCTCTTCTAGGACTGACCGGTTTGAACGCCTTGCAGTCCAAGGGATTCGCAGGAGTCTTCTCCAGCACCATAGTTCAAAGGCCTCAATTCTTTGGCGCTCAGCCTTTCTTATGGTCCAACTTTCACAGCCATACATTGCAACTGGGAAAACCATGGCCTGGACTATACGCACTTTTGTTGGCAGGGTGATGTCTCTGCTTTTTAGAATGCTGTCTTAGATTTGCCATAGCTTTCCTCCCCAGGAGCAAGCGTCTTTTAATTTCTTGGCTGCAGTCCCCATCTGAGGTGATCTTGGAGCCCAGAAAAATAAAATCTGTCACTACCTCCATTTCTTCCCCATCTATTTGCCAGGAATTGAGAGGGCCGGATGCCATGATTTTGGTTTTCTTAATGTTGAGTTTCAAGCCAACTTTTGCACTCTCCTTCTTCACCCGCATCAAGAGGCTCTTTAGTTCCTCTTCACTTTCTGCCATTAGAGTGGTATCATCTGCATATCTTAGGTTGTTGATATTTCTCCCGGCAATCTTAATTCCAACTTTTGATTCATCTAGCCCTGCCTTTCTCATGATGTGCTCTGCATATAAGTTAAATAGGCAGGGCGACAGTATACAGCCTTGCCGGACTCCTTTTCCAATTTTGAACTAATCAGTGGTTCCATGTCCAGTTCTCACTGTTGTTTCTTGACCCGCATATAAGTTTCTCAAGAGACAAATAAGATGGTCTGGTAATCCCATCTTTTTAAGAACTTGCCACAATTTGTTGTGATCCCCACAATCAAAGGCTTTAGCATAGTCAATGAAGCAGAAGTAGATGTTTTTCTGGAACTCCCTAGCTTTCTCCATGATCCAGCGTATGTTGGCAATTTGATCTCTAGTTCCTCTGCCTCTTCGAAATCCTGCCTGTACTTCTGGTAGTTCTCGATCCACATACTGCTGGAGTCTAGCTTGTAGGATTTTAAGCATAACTTTACTAGCATGTGAAATGAGTGCAATGGTGCGATAGTTTGAACATTCTTTGGCATTGCCTTTCTTTGGAATTGGAATGTAAACTGACCTTTTCCAATCCTGTGGCCACTGTTGAGTTTTCCAAATTTGCTGGCAAATTGAGTGTAGCACTTTAACTGCATCGTCTTTTAAGATTTTGAATAGCTCAGCTGGAATACTGTCACCTCTACTAGCTTTGTTGTTGCTCAGATTTTCTAAGGCCCATTTCACTTCACATTCTAGGTTGTCTGGTTCGAGGTCAGTGACCATCTCATTGTGGTTATCTGGGACATTAAGCTCATTCTTGTATAGTTCTTCTGTGTAGTTTTGCCATCTCTTCTTAATCTCTTCTGCCTCTGTTAGGTCCCTGCCATTTTGGTCCTTTATCATGCCCATCTTTGCATGAAACGTTCCCTTCATATCTCCAATTTTCTTGAAGAGATCTCTGGTCCTCCCTATTCTGTTGTTTTCTTCTATTTCTTTGCACTGTTCATTTAAGAAGGCATTCTTATCTCTTCTAGCTATTCTCTGGAATTCTGCATTCAATTGGGTGTATCTTTCTCTTTCTCCTTTGCATTTCGCTTCCCTTCTTTCCTCAGCTATTTGCAAAGCTTCCTCAGACAGCCATTTTGCTTTCTTGCATTTCTTTTTCTTTGGGATGGTTTTAGTTGCTACCTCTTGTACAATGTTGCGAACTTCCATCCATAGTTCTTCAGGCACTCTGTCTATCAGATCTAATTCCTTAAATCTATTTGTCACCTCTACTGTATATTCATCAGGAATATGATTTAGTTCATACCTGAGTGGCCTAGTGCTTTTCCTTACTTTTTTCAATTTAAGCCTAAATTTTGCAACGAGAAGCTCATGATCTGAGCCACAGTCAGCTCCTGGTCTTGTTTTTACTGACTGTATAGAGCTTCTCCATCTTTGGCTGCAGAGCACATAGTCAATCTGATTTCTATGTTGACCGTCTGGTGATGTCCATGTGTAGAGCCGTCTCTTGGGTTGTTGGAAAAGAGTGTTTGTTATGACCATCGTATTCTCTTGACAAAATTCTATCAGCCTGTGTCCTGCTTCATTTTGTACTCCAAGGCCAAACTTGCCTGTTATTCCAGTTATCTTTTGGCTTCCTCCCTTAGCATTCCAATCCCCCATGATGATAAGGACATCATTTTTTGGTGTTAATTCTATAAGGTGCTGTAGGGCTTCATAGAACCGGTCAATTTCATCCTCTTCAGCACCAGTGGTTGGGACATAGATTTGGACTATTGTGATATTGAATGGTTTGCCTTGGATTCAAATTGAGATCATTCTGTCATTTTGGGGATTGTATCCCAGTATTGCTTTTCCTATTCTTTTATTGACTATGAAGGCTACTCCATTTCTTCTGAGGGATTCTTGCCCACAGTAGTATACCTGATGATCTGAGTTAAATTCACCCATTCCTGTTCATTTTAGTTCGCTGATTCCTAAGATGTCGATGTTCAGTCTTGTCATCTCTTTTTTGATTACGTCTGGCTTGCCTTGATTCATGGATCTTACATTCCAGGTTCCTATGGAGAAAAAATCTTTACAGCACCGGACTTTCCTTTCACCACCAGATATATCCACAGCTGAGCGTCCTTTCGGCTTTGACCCAGTCGCTTCATTCTTTCTGGCGCTACTAGTACTAGCCCTCTGCTCTTCCCCAGTAGCATATTGGACACCTTCCGACCTGAGGGGCTCATCTTCCAGCGTCATATCTTTTTTCCTTTTAGTACTGTCCATGGGGTTTTCATGGCAAAGATACTGGAGTGGTTTGCCATTTCCTTCTCCAGTGGATCACATTTTGTCAGAACTCTCTGTTATGACCTGTCCGTCTTGGGTGGCCCTGCACGGCATAGCTTATAGCTTCATTGAGTTACGCAAGCCCCTTCGCCACGACAAGGCAGTAATCCATAAAGGGGGAAAAAGAAGATACAACGCTACAAAATGTATGGGATACAGCCAAAGCATATTTTAGAGGTATAGCTATAACATATACGGCGAAAAAAAATGAAGAAAAAAGACAACAATATGTATTATTAAGGGAAGAATTTGAAAAATTAGAATTAGAACTGCAAATGAATCCACAAAAGAAAATAGTGAAAAGACAAATGGAAACAATAAAACACAAATTAAATCTGTTGGAATCAGAAAAATTGGAACAGCAAATTAAAAGAGCAAAACAAAACTTTTTTGAAAATGCAAACAAACCAGGAAGATGGTTATCTTATAAACTCCAAAACAGAAGGAGAAAAAAACTAAGAAATAACTTAGTAGATGACAAAGGTTGCTTACAATTTAAAAATGAAGAAATAAAAAAGATAATTAAAGAATACTATAAGAAACTGTATGATATAGAAAAAATTCCATGGGAGAAAATGATTCAATATTTGGAAGAAAATAATCTATCAAAGATTTCAGAAAACTGAAGGGTTCTGGAACAAAGGGACATTGTTTAGTCTAACTGTTGCTTTCTTGCTTTTTTTTTATTAAATTTTTTTAAGATTTTACAATAAAAACCCCTTCCCCAATCCCTCCCAACCCACCCCAAAACCCTCCCCCATTCTTCCCAGAGCTGAATACAAGCTTAGCTAGAACTTAAAAGAAAAAAAGTTTTAAGCCCAAATAAACCTTAAGCAAATATAATTACACTCAATAAACAAATTGTAAAATATTTTAACTCCATTATATATAAAAAACAAAAAGAGGAAAAAAAGGAAAGATAAAAAAATAAAAAAATTAAAAATTAAAGAATAATAATAATTACACTTCTAGATAATATCTTAAACTTTAAATATAAATTATTCAAAAGCTAGATAATATTTTCTTATATCATATTTATATTGTATAAAATTTATCCATCTTTTCCACACCAAGAGATATTTCTCTTGCCATTGATCTTTCAAGAAAGCCGAAATTTTTGCCATTTCCGCTAAGTAAGATACTTTAAAAAACCATTCTTGCAAAGTAGACAAAGATTCCTTCTTCCAATATTGCCCTATTAACAACCTAGCTGCAGTAATTAAATTTAACATTAAAATAATCTCTTTGTCATCACAATTCGGAACAATACCCAACAAAAACAATTGTGGAGTAAATTTTATCCTTCTTTTAAAAATTCTTTGAATATTCCACCATATCTTAATCCAAAAAGCTTTTATACTTTTACATGACCACCAGATATGATAATAAGTAGCATCCATCTCATATTTTAAGAATTTCTTTACTTCGGGTTTGGAAGAAATATTATAGAAGTGACTCAAGAATTCCATTATGGGCTATTCCATGGCATGCAATAGAAGGAATAAGTAGAGGAGTTAAGATGGATACTATTTCTTATACACAATTACTTAAGTGGGATGGTAAAAATTGGCAATTAAAATCTATGGATGAATTAGTACAAGAAAATATTATCTATTCTTGGTTTCAGTATAGACAACTATCGGAAAGGTGGAAGATAGATTATAAGGTGGGCTTGTTTAGAGAGGATGAGAATTTGTTAAAACAAATCAGAGATCAGAGTCGAACTCACATTAAAAGAATTTATGGTGTGTTAGTGGAATTGGATTCAGAAGCTGAGTTAGTTAAAGACTGTATGGTTAAGTGGGCACAAAATTTTGATGAACCGATTCTATTAGACACATGGGAGATTATTTGGGTGAGGAATGTCAAATTTACACAAGCCCAAAATCTACGGGAAAATTTTTATAAAATGTTTTATAGATGGCACCTTGATCCACAAAAAATGTCTCGTATGTATTCAAACCTGCAGCCTAAATGTTGGCGATGTGGTTGCTTGGATGCCACTTATTATCATATTTGGTGGTTATGTAAAAGTATAAAAGCTTTTTGGATTAAGATATGGTGGAATATCCAAAGAATTTTTAAAAGAAGGATAAAATTTACTCCACAACTGTTTTTGTTGGGTATTGTTTCGGATTGTGATGATAAAGAGACTATTTTAATGTTAAATTTAATTACTGCGGCTAGGCTGTTAATAGGGCAATATTGGAAGAAGGAATTTTTGCCTACTTTGCAAGAATGGTTTTTTAAAGTATCTTATCTAGCGGAAATGGCAAAAATTTTGACTTTCTTGAAAGACCAATCGCAAGAGAAGTATCTCTTGGTGTGGAAAAGATGGATAAATTTTATACAATATAAGTATGATATAAGAAAATACCATCTAGCTTTTGAATAATTTATATTTAAAGTTTTAGAATATTTATGTAGAAGTATAATTATTATTATTCTTTAATTTTTTTTATTTTTTTAAAATTTTTTTAATTTTATCCTCCTTTTTGTTTTTATATATAATGGAGTTAAAGTATGTCATAATTTGTTTATTGAGTGTAATGATATTAGTTTAAGGTTTATTTGGGTTTAATTTTTTTTTTCTTTTAAGTTCTAGTTAAGCCTGTATTCAGCTCTGGGAAGAATGGGGGAGGGTTTTGGGGAGGGTTGGGAGGGATTGGGGAAAGGGTTTTTATTGTAAAATTTTAAATTTTTTTAATAATAATAATAAAAAAATAAGTAGCATCCAAGCAACCACATCTCCAACATTTAGGCTGCAGGTTTGAATACATATGCGACATTTTTTGTGGATCAAGGTGCCATCTATAAAACATTTTATAAAAATTTTCCCGTAAATTTTGGGCTTGCGTGAATTTAACATTCCTCACCCAAATAATCTCCCATGTATCTAATAAGATCGGTTCATCAAAATTTTGTGCCCACTTAGCCATACAATGTTTAACTAACTCTGCTTCTGAATCCAATTCCACCAAGACACCATAAATTCTTTTAATATGGGTTCGACTTTGATGTCTAATTTGTTTTAACAAATTCTCATCTTCTCTAAGCAAGCCCACATTATAATCTATCTTCCACCTTTCCAATAGTTGTCTATACTGAAACCATGAATAAATAATATTTTCTTGTGCTAATTCATCCGTAGATTTTAATTGCCAATTTTTACCATCCCACTTAAGTAATTGTGTATAAGAAATAGTATCCATCTTAACTCCTCTCCTTATTCCTTCTATTGCATGCCATGGAATAACCCATAATGGAATTCTTGAATCACTTCTAAAATATTTCTTCCAGACCCGAAGTAAAGAATTTCTTAAAATATGAGATCTAAAAACCCTATCAACCTTTTTATTATAAATTAAATAGGCATGCCATCCAAAAAGTAAATCCCATCCCTCCAGAAGGAGTATATCTACATTTGTTAGGTTAACTCAATCATTGATTAATGTTAAGACCACAGCATCATAATACAATTTCAAATTCGGTACCTTAAGTCCACCTCTCTCTCGTATATCTTGTATAATTTTACGTTTTACTCTTGGTTTTTTCCCTGCCCAGATAAATTTATTGATACCTTTCTGCCACTCATCTAAATTTGCTTCTTTCTTTAAAATAGGTATCATTTGAAATAAAAAAAGAAATTTTGGCAGAACATTCATTTTAATCGCTGCTATTCTCCCCAAGAGGGACAATTGCAGCTTTTTCCAATTGTCCAAATCCTTTTGTATTTTAACCCACAGCATTTCATAATTATTTTTATACAGTTTTGCATTGGAAGCAGATAAAATAACACCCAAATATTTTACCTTATTAACGACCTCAAAGCCTGTCAGTCTAACCAAGGCCTTCTTATCCAAGTTGGTCATGTTCTTAGGCAATATTTTAGTCTTATTATTAATTTTAAAACCTGAAACTTGTCCATACTGATTTATCAATGGTAACAACTCCGTTACGGAATGAATTGGTTGAGATAAAGTAACAACCAGATCATCTGCAAAAGCCCTTAGTTTATATTCTTTTTTATTAATTTCTATTCCTTTTATTTTCGGTGATTCCCGAATTTTGATCAATAAAATTTCCAAAGTTAAAACAAACAGCAATGGGGACAATGGACAACCCTGTCTGGTCCCCTTTTCAGTTGAGAATACCTCTGATAAACCTCCATTAACTTTAAGTTGTGCCGTTTGTTTTTGATAAATGGCTCGAAGAGCCTGTAAAATTTTATCTCCAAAATTCATTTCCTCAACCAATCTTAACATAAATTGCCAATTTAATTGATCAAAAGCTTTTTCAGCATCTAAAAATATTAAACCTGCAGAGATTTGGTTGTTCTTATCCAGATATTCTATTAAGTTAATAATTTGTCTAACATTATTTTTCATATACCTTCCAGTTATAAAGCCAGTTTGATCCATATGTATTAGTTGATTCAACACAATCATAAATCTATTAGCTAAAATTTTCGAAAAAACCTTATAATCTACATTCAAAAGAGATATAGGTCTATAATTCTTTGGTAGAGTAAGATCTTGGTCTTCTTTTGGGATCAAAGATATAAAAGCTCTACCCCAAGACAAGGGGGTCTCTAAACCCTGTAATATATTATTAAAAAGTTCCCTTAGAGGTTCTATCAACTCATCTATCAAAGTCTTATAATAAATTGATGTCAATCCATCAGTACCAGGTGCTTTACCTAACTTTAATTCTTTAATTGCTGTCATCATTTCCTCTATAGTAATCAGTCCATTAATTTCTTGTTTCTGATCTTCTGTTAATTTAGGAAAATGAGCATCTTGTAAATATTTATCTATATCTGAAACTTGTACTTTTCTACCCATATATAATTTTTTATAATAATCTAAAAAGGATTTCTTAATCAATTCCTTCTGGAATACCAACTTACCATTATAATTTATTTTATCTATAATTCTCGACTTCTGTTTCTTTCGCAATTGATAAGCCAGCCATCTCCCTGGCTTATTAGCGTTACAAAATGTGTTATGTTTCATATACAATAAATTAGTTGCAGTCTGATCTGCCATTAACATATTAAATTGCGATTTAAGCAATTTTATGGATTCCTTAACCTTCTCATCTGTAGGATTCAAAATTAAAACTTTTTCTTTTAATTTAATCTCATCTTCCAACTCCTTACGTTTCTGCACCTGTTTCTGTCTATAAGTCTTATTCATTTGTATCAAAACCCCACACATGTAAGCTTTACTTGCATCCCATACCATTGACATTGAAGTTCCCTTATGCATATTTAAAACAAAATATTCCTTTAAATGCTCTTTAAGTTTCTGAACATTCATTTCTTGTCTAAACAAGTTTTCATTCAACCTCCAAGATCTCCTCTCCTCTTTTTCAGTATCCAATTCCATCCACACTGGACTATGATCTGTCAATGTCCTTGGAAATATCTTTACATTCTTTACCCTAAAATATAAATCCGTTGTGATAAAAAAAAAGTCAATTCTTGAAAAAGATTGACGTCTGTCCGAAAAAAAGGTGAAATCTCTCTCTTCCAGATTATGTTCTCGCCAATAGTCTCGCAACTCCCAGTCCTTTTTCAAATCAAAAAAGGCCTTAGGTAATTTAGCCTGTTTAAAAGAAGTAGAAAGTCCTTTTTTATCTCTCTATATATCTAAAACTCCATTCCAATCTCCCATTAATATAACAGATCTATAATCCAGTAAAATCAGTTTTTGATGTAGCAACCTATAAAATTGTTTCTGTTGTTCATTTGGTGCGTACAAACCTACTATAAGTATTTTTTTACCATACAATCCCACTTCAATCATAACATATCTCCCTTGAGGATCAGAATCTACTAAACAAGCTGATAAATTTTGCTTAACATAGATAACTACACCCCCTTTTTCCCCAAGAGCAAAAGATACAAAGTGAGATCCCAATCGAGCATTAACTAAATATTTTTGATCCTTAGAGATAATATGCGTTTCCTGCAAACAAATAATGTCATTATTATGTTGCTTCAAATAGTGAAATATTTTCTTTCTCTTCTGAGGGGAATTAAGGCCATTAGCATTCCATGTCAGGAGCTTTACCATCTCCCTCATCCAAAAGCCTGGAGAAGACTGCTTGAAGATCTGCCATTGAAGATTGTACCAAAGATCTCTTAGGTCTTGCTCCTCCCACAGGCTCAGAAACAAATTCTTGTGGAACTTCTTTAACATCTTTCTTCTGTTGTTCCTTTTCCTTACGTCTATGCGCTGCCCAAGTCATTCTTTGCTCTTTCATCTCAGCTTGTTGAAACCACTCAGCCTGTGATTTTCCAGCTTTCATCAATACAGCTTCTTCAGACTGCTGTTCAACCTCCTTCCCATCCAAGACTTTAAACATTGTAGGTGGTGATGAGCGTGCTCCCAGGACCGAAATATAAAACTCCTTTGCTTTAGAAACAGTATTAAGTCTATAACGTGTCCCCGCATGGCTCACCACTATTCCAATCGGAATATCCCATCTGAATGGCATCAGCCTTTTTTTAAGTTCGTCTGCTAAAAAAGCAAACTTTTTTCTTCTTCTTAAAATTTTAGATGGGATCTCCTTTAAAATTATAACATCTTGTGCAGCAATCTGAAACCTCTTATTGTAAAAAGTTTGTATGATTTCATTGCGCAGAGATCTTTTCCCAAAGTAAATTACCATATCTCTTGGCAGATTTCTTTGCTTTGCAACCCAGGAGTTAACTCTAAATATTTTTTCAATTTCTCTGGATATTTCCTCTTTTTCTCTGCCCAAAATCACAGCAAAGTCATTTACTACCATCTCTCTCAGATCCTGTTGCATGTCCTCTCTCAGGCCTCTGATTCTTAAAGCAAATTCCATCTCTCTATATTGAAACATAACAATTTCATCTTGAGAAATTTCCACCTATTTTTCCATTCCTTCAAATTTTTCCTCCAACACCTCCACTTTATCTGCAACTTCTTCAACTCGAGAGTCCAATTTTTCAACCACAGAAGCAAGTCCTTTTAAAGCCAGAACTATATCTTGCCTCAAAATACTATTATTCTCCGCTAAAAGCTCTTTCACTTCCCCTCTAATTTGAGATATAGCATTTCCCATTATATCTTGCATATCTTTTACCGTTATTGGTTGCAGAGGAGGAGAAGATGGTGGTGTAGCTTTAGGTTGTTGTGCTGGTAATATCGCAGGAGAAGAGGCCACCTTGGGTACTGTAGAAGTCACTTGACGCTTTGAAGCCATCTTCAAAGATTTATTTCTTCTTTCCTCCTTCTTGAGAAAAAAAATACAGAAAAAATACAAAAAAAAATCCTTTAAAAAAGTGACGAAAAAAAGTTGAGCAGAGAGGGAAAATAATCCTCCTAAAGCCCAGATCCACCTTCAGAAAATCGTTATAAATAATCAAATCCGTTCCGTTCCGATCACTTAAAAAGAAAAAAGCCTGCCGATCACCATTTTACTTTCCCTCTCAGCAAAAGAAAAAGAAAAAAAGGGAATAAAAATAAATCTTTAAACTTAAAGTCCAAAAAATAAATAAATAAAATCCTCTATTCAGCTCTGTCCGCTTTTAAAATAACTCACCAGATCACTTTAACAGCGGAGATGGGAGCGGCGTCTTGCTTTGTCCCTAGAGACAAAGACAGCTGAGAAACGGAGACAATCTGAACTCCGTGGGAGCACTCTTTTCTCCCCCCCAAAAAAAATTCTTTGGGGGATTTCAGAGGCTCTACCACTATTCAGATGATACTCCCCTCCCTCCCTTTGCCCGGGAAGGAGGTTTTGAACCGCAGAACAGCTGATGCCTGCTGTTCTCAGCGGTTCTAACACTTTCTCAGGAGGATGAATACAAAGTATCCGCCATTGCCAACGTGAATCCACCGGAAGTCCCTTTCTTGCTTTTTGTAATCAGCTTTTGCACTAGACAAATTTCATTGGCAAGTTTGGGAAACATGTACATGGATGGGATATACTGAAGGAAGGGATAAGGTAGTGTACAGGAATGATTGATGTCTTTCTAATGATGTAATGGCTCTGTTTGATTTTCATTGGCTAACGAAGTTTATAAAACAATGCTACCAATTTTCTAATGCATGGCACTTCTGGATGTAACTCTGCCAGCGTTCCAGATTGTTGGCCACCCAGCTGCTTAATTTGATCAAATAAAGTGCTGCTTGATCAAGAAGTCTACGCTTGGGTTATCTGATTAGATTGATACGGTATCTCATGTTCAAGTAAGGGACTGGGACCTTACAAAACTTTAAAACTATGTTAGAGGAAAAAATAACAATAATGGAACTAACAGACGCTATAAGAAGACAAAAAAAAAAGAGAAAATGCCAGGACCAGATGGGTTACCGGTGGTGCTATATAAATCTTTACAAGATACATTAAGTATACCGTTGAAGGACGTATGTAATGAACTTTTGTTGGAGGCTAAACTCCCAAATACATGGACAGAAGCAAATATTACCTTAATACCAAAAGAAGATTCAGACTTGACAGACTGATATCATTATTAAATGTGGATTATAACATTTTTACTTCAATAATAGCGGAGAGACTGAAGATTTTTAACTGAATTTATACATTCAGACCAAAATGGATTTTTACCAAAGAGACAAATTAAAAATAATTTAAGTGTTATAATGGATATATTGGAATATTATGAACTGCATCCAGGGAAAAATTGGCACTAATATTTTTAGATGCTCAAAAGGCATTTGATAATGTTTCCTGACAATTTATGATCCAGCAACTAAAAATAATGGACTTTGGACAAAACTTTATAAATATGATTAAAACAATATATAATAAATAAACAGCGAAAGTGATTGTAAATGGAGACTACACATTATTCCTTTGGGGAAATATATTCTGCCTTTTTAATATTTCCCAAAATATTTCTTTCTCTGGATTCTTCCAACACATGCTTCAATTAAATGTCTCATTTAGGGACAGAGTTCCAATCTGCAAAATTATACTTCAGTTTTAACAAATTGATAGGAAATGTCAGCAAATAAGACTTGGGACTTGCAGACCTGTTTGCCAAACATTATGAAATAGTCTTGAGCAAGAGTTTCCAAACTTTTCTGGGTCACAGAACCTGTTATTTATATATCTTTTATTTACTTTTTGCATGTAGTCAATCATTGTACACACACCCACACATGTCATTTGTGTAATGAAACATAATGGTAGTTGTCTGCAGTAAACACTCAGCGTGCAACCACATGACCAATCACAAGCCGAGCAGTGGCACAAACCGAGCAACCGGACGAAATACGCATGCATTGGACTCAACACCCAAGCAGCCTGCATGCAACGTTTTAATTTTGCTGCCGACCTGCTACACTCGACGGTGATTCAAGTCCATGTGTCAAGCCTCTGTGGGCTCGAAACTAACGGGTGGGGGGAGGGGGCGAGAACAGCGTCTGGGGCAGTGGAGGAGACCAGCGACCTGTGTACCTGGCCTGTCAACGGGCAGAGCATGCCCACATGGTCGTTGGCTCCGCAGTCCTGCTGAACAGCTGACTGGCTCTGTGGCCAGGCTGCCAAACAGCTGTTCGGTGCAGGGAAGCAGCAGGAAGCCGGAAGGCTGCAGTGCGGCTGACGAGCAGCTGATCGGC
The DNA here is from genome assembly GCF_016545835.1 of Crotalus tigris. Taxonomy (NCBI): domain Eukaryota; kingdom Metazoa; phylum Chordata; class Lepidosauria; order Squamata; family Viperidae; genus Crotalus; species Crotalus tigris. The sequence goes on along the minus strand of NW_024100610.1, from coordinate 1,825,651 downwards.
TCCGCAGTGTCCCGCCGAACAGCTGACTGGCTCTGAGGCCAGGCCTCCAAACAGCTGTTCGGCGTGGGAAAGCAGCAGGATGCCGGAAGCCTGCAGGGCGGCCAACGAGCAGCCGATCAATGCATGGATGTTCACGGAGCTGGGAGACTGCAGCGCATCCTGCCTAGCTGATCTTATTACTGCACATCCCAGATGCTGGTTAGGTGGGTGGGGGGTGGGGGGGCCCGGCTGGGGAATGGATATGTAAGGCACTAAGAGGTGATTGCTCCCAGCATTGACTTTGTTGTTTATGTAACTAAATGCATGCCAGAAGTTCCTCGATTAAAACCAGCCACCTGTGAACTCATCGACTTATGTCCTCTTGAAGCCAGGGGTATGGTAAGGATTTCTGACACCATGTGGACCAAACATCAAATTTTCAAAAGTTACTTTTAAAACTTGGAAAATCTGTCAAAAAAGTGCTAGAACTCTGTTCCAGTGAGTTCTATGACAAAAAAGCACTATAAACCCCAGAATTTATTATCAAGAAAAAAGCTCTAGTGATGAAAAGCTGGAAATAAAATGAAGTTTATATTCCTTGTAAGTTATTTATGGACATATGTGTATTCAATTTATTTGAATTTCACAAAGAGGATTCCTCAGTTACAGCACTGGAATTTGTGTTGCCTTTTCTGTTTTTCCCCCTGGTGATATGCTGCCTGCATTTATTCTCATTCTCATTCATTCTCTCTCTCTCTCTCTCTCTCTCTCTCTCTCTCTCTCTCTCTCTCTCTCTCTCTCTCTCTCCCTCTCTCTCTCTCCCTCTCTCCCTCTCTCCCTCTCCCTCTCCCCCTCCCTCCCTCCCTCCCTCCCTCAAGTCTACTGGACACCCCAGAATATATACTGTAAGAATAGATATCAGTTTTTCTTTGCTATTGATGTAACAAAAATGAGGAGTCATTGACATTTTTTGGAATAATATTTTTACATACAAAAGTAGATTTATAGGGAAAAAATTACTATTAAAGATTAAAATTTGACTTCCGGTTTTGGGTTGCAGTGGCTGCAGGTACATGAAGAGGCTTCTCTCTTCGTTATCTGCCTTTTCTCTGCCGGTAGACCCTTAATTGGGTTGAAAAGTCACCCTGGAGGAGTGACTCTTGTTGATTGCGGGGGGAGGAGGTAGCTCCCTCTGCGGTCCGAGGCAGCTTCTCAGGGCCGACGGAGAAAAGATTGGCCAGTAACATGGCTGATCATTTAGCTCAGTGGTTCTCAACCTTTTTAATGCCATGACCCCCAACCGGTTGTAAGTCGAGGATTAAACTGGTCGTAAGTCGAGGATTACCCAACCGGTCGTAAGTTGCATGCGTGGTGCCGCCCCCTGCGCCGGCCGAGGTGTAGCTGGCAAGCGTCAGGTAAGGCACCCGCCAGAAAAGGAAAAAATGGCGGACAGCCTTGCTTGGCAACCCCCGTGAAATGGTCGATCGACCCCAAATGGGGTCGCGATCCATAGGTTGAGAACCGCTGATTTAGCTGCTCCAGCCGAAAGTCAAAAGAACATCTAAGCGTTAAGAAACCATTGTGGATGATCCCGGTGAGACTTTTCCCTCTCTCTTTTTGCCTAACTACTCCTGTTAAAAGCCTTTTGGAATTACTTCCCTGCTTTGAAAGAGCTGCCTTTGTTTATCTGGGGAAAAGAGCTTTCCACAACAAAAGAAAAAGCTTATTTAATAATAACAACAACAACAACAACAACAACCAAATTATTTTTGGTTACTTGGCCCTGGAAAAATCCTTATCATAAAACTTTATTATTATATCTTCTAAGCTGGAGAATATTGTTTTTCTATGTCTCGGACTTATTTTTTTAAAGGGATAAATCTTTATAGTTTGAAAAAAAAGAAGTCTATGAGAAGCTGGAAAACAGATTTCATAGCTTTTTGACTTTGCTAATCTCATTCTTGGTGCCTGGAAGAAACTTTCATAGTTTACTGAGGACCTCTTGTGGAGAAGTTTAAAACTGCACCTATTTCCTGTTTTCTTGGTCCAACAGCTGTTATTGGTGGGGGTGGATACTGACTAAATGTTTTGGAATATAGCCGCCACTAAAAGATAACAGGATTGGATTTAGTTACTACTGAAATGGAGAAACCATATTTACAGCTCAACTGTAAACTCATACTGGAAAAAATTTATGAAGCTATTGAGGAAATACAGTATGTTCCCAAATAAGAGAGAGAACTGCAGAAATAATAAACAGAAATTCTACTGTGAACTTACAAACTGACCTTCAGATTTTATTTGATCATTCTACAGACCAAAAAAGCAATCGAAGAGCAATTAATTTACATACAAGAAAATGATTGTAACTAAACTATCTACAATTGCAAAACTAACAGAAATGGACTGTTGGAGAATTATGACAACTTTGATAATCATCTGCTAATTATAAAATTGGACATGATCGAGTGTTTTCTCCAGCAGACAGGAGCCAGGCATCAAAAAAAGAGGATGGGAGGTCTTTTACTGACCCAAATGACATTACAAGCAATAACGGGAGATCTATTTGCTGAAATAGAGGCTTTGTTATGGAAACCTTCTTGGCATAAAAAAAACCAGAATAAGACTAAAAAGAGAAATTTAAAATTATATGAAATGGATTAAAAAGGTTTTGAGAAACATGGATTGATTTAAGGACTAAGATTTAGAATTGAAAACTTGTGATTATTAGAATATATATGCTAAACAGTAAGAATGTACTTTTTGGAATAATGTTTATTTGTATGAAAATTATTTTGTAATGGAATGAGAATAAGAATATGAAAGAGGTTTTTAGAAATTTGGATTGCTTTAACAACTAATTGAGTATGTTAAGTTAGTAAGATGATGTTTTGTGTAATAATAGGTGTGTTCTTTTTTTTAGACATGATAATTATTTGAATGAGATTTAAATGCTATCTGAAGAAATAAGAGAGATTTGTGATAAAATCAATGATTTATGAGATTATATATTAGAATATATCTGGATTAGTATTTTAGAAGGGATACCCGAAGTGATAATACGTTTATCTAACATTAAATTGGACTATGGTAACTGTAAATAAAGTTCAAAACAGGATTAGGATTTATAGATACAGTATGTAATGTAGAAATGGATTATGTTAAATAGGTTATATTATTTGAGGGAAATAGAGAGGGAACATTTAATGTATTTACTTGAGCTATTATATGATTTTGGTTTTGGATGATTGATCACCTAACTACCACAGTGTGTCTTGAGCATTCTGTTGTAAAACTTAAAAAACCAAGAAAATTTATTATAAAAAAGATTAAAATTTAATATTTAATATTATATTACATTATGTCCCAAAAGTTTGTAATCAGACTGTTTTTATGATTGTACCAGACCTGTGATGTTGCTTAGAGAATTATTTTGAGAAACTGGAAAAAGATAGTCTTGATATTAAGGAATGAATTCAAAAGGTATGTAATTTACCTGTTTTTGAAAAGGCAATTACAACATTTTAATGAAAAAATGATGCAATATGTTTTATCTTCAATGAAAACATTAAATAAAATAAACTTCAGGGATATTCAGAGTTTGAATATTATCTTTAAACAAGGTTGACTTTAAAAAGTTTTCTCAAATGGATTCTACATCCTTAATCAGTGCATTTCATTCCTTAGGGCAGGTGTGTCAAACTGCTGGCCTGCAGGCCGGTTGCATCATGCAGAGGCCGCGCCCACCCCGGTCTGGCAATGCGAAAAAAGTTGCGATGTATTGCGATACGTCGTGTGATGTGGCGAGTTTGACACCCATGCCTTAGGGTGTAAGCAATATACTGTATATATGCAATATATGTAATATATTTTGCAATATATGCAAAGTGTAGCTACTTTTCCATTCCAGAAAGTGATAACTTACTCCAGTGGTGGCGAACCTATAGCATGGGTGCCAGAGGCGGCACTTGGAGCCCTCTCTGTGGGCACATGTGCCGTTGCTCCAGCCTTGCCTCCGCACGCGACCACCTCACCAGCAGCCTCCCTGGAGGAGAGTCGCCTCTGAGCGTGACCCACGCAGAGCAGCGCAGCCAAGGACATGGCAGCCAGGCAACATACACAAGATTCTGCCCTCACGCCCCAACGTGCACAGTTGATGTTGCAGGGCATGTGCAGAGGATGTGGCTGCCATGGTGCTGCTCAGTTGCCTGGGTGATCTGCGGCAGGCCCTGGAGGCGTTGAGTGACCCTGAGGGCAGGCAGGGTAGGGCAGAGTAGGGGTGGGGCAGGGGCGGGGCCAGTTTTTGGGTACTTGCTTTCTAAATGGTTCGCCATCACTGACTTATTCTGTTTGATTTTTTTTATAAAATTTGCTATTTGGCATTTCTCCTGCCTTTCCTTCAGTGCTTTAGAATGGCTTTTCTGAATAATTGAGAACTTTGTGTCCAAATCCTAATGGAAATATATAAATAGCTCTACAATGAACAATACAACTATTATGCAAGAACATAGGTTTATGGAACACATTTGACAAATATTACAGGAAAATATTAATTTTTGGGTTTGCAAACCATAGCAGCTTCAGGGCTTCTAATAAATGTACATTACATTTCATCGTTTTACATTTCAATTTCCAATTGAAAACTGGGAAACAATTTACTCCCTTACATTATAGATGCAATTTGAAATACAGTAGAATATGAAATGGGGGGGGGGCTTATTACTACAAAATTCAAATATACTGTAATGATCAGTTTTGATTTTTAGCTACAATGACTAGTCTGGAATCAATTTTGGAGATACTGTAGCTTCCTTTTCCTCTGCTGTCTTCTTTGCTTCTGTTTAAGTGGGTTTCCTTTACATTGAGTAAATGTGTCCCTTAAGACGTTACTTAATCAACATTCACAAATGACAGATTTGGAAAATGCTAGTTCAGTTGCATCTCTGGACCTTTTCGCTTGGGGGTTTCTTTTTTATTAGATTATGATTAGACTTTTCCAACAAATACTGCTCAAATTCTTCCATAAGTCAGAAGAAACTCTGGCATCTCTTTTCTGTCTTCTTCAGAGAACTCTAGGAGAAGCCAGGGAAATGTCATTGCACCCTCCCTGCTCTTTCTGCCTCCCTTTGATGATCAGTTGCCCAGGCAATACTTCTGTGTAGTTGTGTCATTGTTTGCATTACAAAATTATGTAATCATTGATCTTTGTTCTTTTCAACACCTGTATTAAGTATTATAATTTAAATGCAACATAACAATGTTATTGGATGACTACTGGATGATTGGGAAGGTGAACAGAAGTCCAAAAAATAGTTGAGAGTGAGGTTAAAAATTGCAAGATGGGGACTTCAGGAATGGCACACCTGGAAAGCTGACATTCAGAACTCATGGAGTGACTCAGGGAGAGATCAGAATCAGGATAGCAGGGGATTTTATAAAAAAATTACTTGGCCAAGGAATTTGGTAGAGGTTACAACAAACTTGTCATATAAACAGCTGCTGGATGACTCACAAAAGAGATCTTAGCTGGCCAACTTAGATTTTGACATCTCAAGAAGGAAGGAAGGAAGGAAGGAAGGAAGGAAGGAAGGAAGGAAGGAAGGAAGGAAGGAAGGAAGGAAGGAAGGAAGATGATGCTGTGTAAGTATGAGCAGGAATTATTAATAACAATAACAATAATAATGTTAGAAGGGACCTTGGAGGTCATCTAGTCCAACACCCTGCTCAGGCAGGAAACCCTATACCATTTCAGACAAATAGCTGTCCTGTCTCTTCTTAAAAATTTCCAGTGTTGGAACATTCATCGCTTCTGGAGGCAGGTTGTTACACTGGTTAATTATTCTAACTGTCAGGAAGTTTCTCCTTAGTTCTAGGTTGCTTCTCTCCTTGATTAGTTTCCACCCATTGCTTCTTGTCCTGCCTTCAGGCGCTTTGGAGAATAGCTTGACTCCCTCTTCTTTCTGGCAGCCCCTGAGATACTGGAACACTGTTATCATGTCCCCCCTCGTCCTTCTCTTCATTAAACTAGACATACCCAATTCCAGCAACCATTCCTTATATGTTTTAGCCCCCAGTCCCCTAATCATCTTTGTTGCTCTTCTCTGTACTCTTTCTAGAGTCTCAACATCTTTTTACATTGTGGTGAACAAAACTGGATGCAGTATTCCAAGTGTGGTCTTATCAAAGCATTGTAAAGTGGTATTAATACTTCACGTGATCTTGATTCTATCCCTCTGTTAATGCAGCCTAGCTTTTTTGGCAGCTGCAGCACACTGCTGGCTCATATCTAAGTGATTGTCCACTAGGACTCCGAAATCCCTCTTACAGTTACTACTATTGAGCAAGGTACCCCCTGCACTGTACCTGTACATTTGTTTTTTCTTGCCTAAATGTAGAACCTTACTTTTTTCACCATTAAATTTCATTTTGTTAGATAGTGCCCAGAGTTCAAGTCTGTCAAGATCCTCCTGTATTTTAAGCCTATCTTCTGGAGTGTTGGCTATTCCTGCCAGCTTGGTGTCTCTGCAAATTTGATGAATTCCCCACCTATTCCCTCGTCCAAATCATTGATGAAGATGTTGAAGAGCACTGAGCCCAGAACAGAGCCCAGGGGCACTCCATTACATGCTTCCCTCCATGTAGATGCAGTTCCATTGAGGACCACATGCTGACTATGGCTGGTCAGTCAGCTACGAATCCATCTGGTGGTGATGCTGTCTAACCCACATTTTTCTATCTTATCAAGTTGGTTGTGATCTACTTTATCAAATGCCTTACTGAAGTCCAAGTAAATTATATCCACAGCATTCCTCTGGTCCACTAATTTTGTCACTTGGTCAAAGAATGCAATAAGATTTGTCTGGCATGGTCTGTTTTTGATAATTCCAAGTTGGCTTTTAGTAATGACTTTGTTTGCCTCTAGGGGTTCGCTGATTTGTTGTTTGATTATCTTTCCAGAATCTTCCCAAGTATTGAGGTCCGGGTGATAGGTCTGTAGTTTCTTGGATCTATTTTTTCCCCCTTTTTGAAGTTGGGAACTACATCAGTACTTTTTCAGTCCTCCAATAGTTCCCCAGTGCTCCAGGATCTTTGAAATATATAGTTCAGTGGTTCTGAGATCATATCTGCCAGTTCCTTGAGAACCTTGAGGTGTAATTGATCTGGTCCTGGTGATTTGAACTCATCTAGGCTGGACAGGTGCTCACTTACCATTTTTTTTTTTTTTGCCCATCTTGTGTTTTAATCTGTTTTTTATGGTTGGACTGTTTTTTCCCTTTTTGTAAAGACAGATGCAAAAAACAGGTTAAATAGTTCTGCTTTCTCCCTGTTGCTTGTCACCTGCTTGCCACTTTCCCCCACTAATGGACCAATCATTTTCTTAACGTTTTTCTTGTTTTTTACATGTTGAAAGAAGCTTTTTTTGTTATTTTTGACTTTGGTCGCAAGTCTTAGTTCATTTTGAACCTTAGCTTTCCTCACTTCATCTTTGCAGGCTCGGGCTATTTGCTGATATTTTGCCTTAGTTATGTGCCCCTCTTTCCACTTTTTTTGTTGTTGTTGTTAGTTGCGAAGTCAAGTCCGACCCATCGCGACCCCATGGACAATGTTCCTCCAGGCCTTCCTGTCCTCTACCATCTTCTGGGGTCCATTTAAGCTCACGCCTACTGCTTCAGTGACTCCATCCAGCCATCTCATTCTCTGTCGTCCTCTTCTTCTAATGCCCTCAATCTTTCCCAGCATTAGGCTCTTACCCAGTGAGTCCTTCCTTCTCATTAAGTGGCCAAAGTACTTGAGTTTCAACTTCAGGATCTGGCCTTCTAAAGAGCAGTCGGGGTTGATTTCCTCTAGGACTGACCGGTTTGATCGCCTTGCAGTCCTTGGAGTCTTCTCCAGCACCAGAGTTCAAAGGCCTCAATTCTTTGGTGCTCAGCCTTTCTTTTTTTTTTTTTTTTTTATTGAAATTTTTCAAAAGTTTTACAAATAAAAATCCACCCCCCCCTCCCCAACCACCCCACCCCCCCCCCCCGACTTCCCAGAACTGAATATAGGATTATTTAACAAATATTTTAAAAATAACATTTGCAATTTATAAAATAATTAATAATAATAATAAAAATCACAATAATAATATATATAGAAATAATATACATAACATAAACTTTAAAATGAATAATATATACTAAAAAAGAAAAAAAATAAAAAATAAAAAGAGAAGAGAGAGAGAGAAAGAAGAAAGAAGAAAGTAGACGAAAAATAAAGCATATATATATATATAAAAAAAAAAAAAATATATGAATAATAATACATTAAAAATGTATATATATAAAAAAGAAAAAGAAGAAAGAAAGAAAGAAAAAACAATCATTACAAATTATAAAAAGGCTAAATAATATTTTTCCATATCCAAATTATGTTGTATAAATTTTATCCATTTTTCCCATACCGCAAAAAATTTTTCTTGAGATTGCTCCTTTAAGAAAGCCGAAATCTTTGCCATTTCTGCCAAATACGAAACTTTATGAAACCATTCTTGTAAAGTAGGCAAAGATTCCTTCTTCCAATATTGTCCTATTAACAACCTAGCGGCTGTAATCAAATTTAACATCAATATAACCTCCTTAGCATCACAGTCAATAACAATACCTAGTAAAAATAATTGCGGAGTAAATTTTACCCTTCTTTTAAAAATTCTTTGAATATTCCACCATATCTTAATCCAAAAAGCTTTTATATGCTTACACATCCACCAAATATGGTAATAGGTAGCATCCAAATATCCACATCTCCAGCATTTCGGCTGTAGATTAGGGTACATGATGGACATTTTCTTTGGGTCAAGGTGCCATCTATAAAACATCTTATAAAAATTCTCTCTTAAGTTTTGCGCTTGTGTGAATTTAACATTTCTTATCAAAATAAGTTCCCAAGTATCCATTGAAATCGTTTCACCAATATTCTGTGCCCATTTAATCATACAATCTTTAACTAGTTCAAGTTCTGAATCTAATTCCACTAAAACCCCATATACTCTCTTAATATGGGTTGGCCTTTGATCTCTTACTTGTTTTAAAAAAATTCCATCTTCTCTAAGCCAGCCCATTTTACAATCCATCTTCCATATATCCACTATTTGTCTATATTGGAACCATGAATAAGTTAAGTTTTCATGTGTTAATTCTTCCAAAGATTTTAACTGCCAGTCTTGGCCATCCCATCTAAATAACTGTACGTAAGAGACCTTGTCCATATTTACCCCTTTCCTTATACCTTCTATGGCATGCCGAGGTATAGCCCATAATTGTATTTTGAAGTCACTTTTATAATACTTTCTCCACACTCTTAGCAAAGAGTTTCTTATAATATGAGACTTAAAAACCCAATCCACTTTTTTATTAAATATTAAATAGGCATGCCATCCATAAAATAGGTCCCAGCCTTCCAAATGAAGTATTTCTGTATTTGTTAAATTCACCCAGTCGCTAATCAATGTCAATACTACAGCATCATAATACAATTTCATATTTGGTACCTTGAGTCCACCTCTCTCACGAAAATCTTGCATTATTTTAAGTTTCACCCTTGGTTTTTCCCTGCCCAAACAAATTTATTAATACCTTTTTGCCATTCATCTAAATTACGTTCGTTCTTTAAGATAGGTAACATTTGGAACAAAAAAATAAACTTTGGCAGGACATTCATTTTAATAACTGCAATTCTGCCCATAAGGGATAACTGTAAATTATTCCAGTTTTTTAAATCCTTCTGTACCTCCATCCACAGCTTTTCATAATTATTTTTATACAATTTTACATTAGAAGCAGATAATGTAACCCCCAAATATTTTACCTTATCAACAATTTCAAAGTCTGTTAAGTTAACTAGAGCCTGTTTATCACCATTAGTCATGTTTTTAGCTAATATTTTGGTCTTATTATTCTTAATTTTAAAGCCAGAAACACGTCCATATTGTTGAATCAATTGTAATAATTTCACCACCGAAGAAACAGGTTGAGACAAAGTAACAACCAAGTCATCTGCAAAGGCTCTTAATTTATTTTCTTTTTTATTAATTTCTATTCCTTTTATTTCTTGAGACTCCCGAATTTTAATCAACAAAATTTCCAGTGTTAAAACAAACAATAACGGAGACAACGGGCATCCCTGTCTTGTTCCTTTTTCTATTAAAAAAGCCTCTGACAAACCCCCATTTACAATAATTTGAGCAGTCTGTTTTTGATATATATTGGATAATACTTGTAATATATTTTGTCCAAAATTCATCTCCTTGATTAAACACAGCATAAACTGCCAATTCACTTGATCAAAGGCTTTTCCAGCATCCAAAAATATCAGGCCTGCAGAGACTTGGTTATTCTTTTCTAAATACTCTAATAAATTAATAATTTGTCTAACGTTATTCTTCATATACCTTCCAGTTATAAAACCCTATTGATCCCTATGTATAAACTGCTGCAAGATCCCCATAAGCCTGTTAGCTAAAATTTTTGCAAAAATTTTATAATCCACATTTAAAAGAGATATAGGCCTATAATTTTTAGGCAAAGTAAGATCTTGACTATCTTTTGGAATCAATGATATAAATGCATTACGCCAGGATGGAGGGATCTCTAACCCCTGTCATAAATTATTAAACAGTTCACACAACGGTTGGATCATCTCTTCTACTAAAGCTTTATAATAAATAGATGTCAACCCATCCGTACCCGGCGCTTTGCCCAATTTCATTTGTTTAATAGCTGTAACAATTTCTTCCTTAGTAATTAAACCGTTAATCTTTTTTTCCTGATCTTCTGTTAATTTAGGAAAGTTGACTTTGCCTAAATATTTATTTATATCTGTAATTTGAATATTGGTACCCTTATATAATTTTTGATAGTATTCTAAAAAAGATTTCTTAATCAATTCTTTCTGATAAACCAATTTACCATTATAATTTATTTTATCTATATTCCTCTGTTTCTGTTTTTTTCTTAATTGATAAGCCAACCATCTCCCTGGTTTATTAGCATTACAAAATGTATTTTGTTTCATAAATAGCAAATTAGTTGCAGCTTGATCAGCCATCAGCATGTTAAATTGTGTTTTTAACAATTTTAAAGCTCCTTTAATCTTTTCATCTAAGGGATTTGAAATTAAAAGTTTCTCTTTTAATTTAATCTCCTCTTCCAAGTCTTTCCGTTTCTGAATCTGTTTCTGTCTATGCACATTATTCATTTTTATCAAAATACCACGCATAAAAGCTTTACTTGCATCCCAGACCATTGACATTGATGTTCCCTTGTTCATATTTAAAGTAAAATATTCCTTTAAACATTCCTATAATTTATGAACATTTTTTTCTTGTTTAAATAAATTCTCATTCACCCTCCAGGATCTCCTATCTTCCTTCTCTACAAACAGTTCCATCCAAACTGGACTATGATCGGACAATGTCCTAGGAAAATTTTTTACATTCTTCACCCTGTTGTATAAATCTGTTGTGATCAAAAAGAAATCAATTCTTGAGAAAGATTTGTGTCTATCTGAGAAAAACGTAAAATCCTTTTCTTCTTGATTACGTTCACGCCAATAGTCTCTCAATTCCCAATCTTCTTTCATGTCAAAAAAGGCTTTAGGTAATTTAGCCTTTTTAAAAAAGGTAGAAGAGCCTTTTTTGTCCATTTGTATATCTAAGACACCATTCCAGTCTCCCATTAAAATCACGGATCTATAGTCCAACAAAGTTATTTTCTGATGTAGTAACCTATAAAATTGCTCCTGTTGCTGGTTTGGTGCATACAACCCCACAATAAGAATTTTCTTGCCATATAAACCAAGTTCAAGCATAACATATCTTCCATAAGGATCTGATTCTAACAAGGTAGCAGATAAATTCTGTTTAACATAGATTACCACAACCCCTTTCTTCCCAGGGGCGGGAGATACAAAATGAGATCCCAAGCGAGGATTATTTAAATATTTTTGATCTTTAGCTGTAATATGAGTTTCTTGCAAGCAAATAATATCATTGTTGTGTTGTTTCAAATATTGGTAAATTTTTTTTCTCTTTTGAGGAATGTTTAATCCATTAACATTCCAGGACAGGAGCTTTGCCATCTCCCTTGGCCTTCAGCCTGGAGACGATCCGCTCAAATTCTGCTGCTGATGAATATGTAGCAGAGCTTTTGGGTCTTGCTCCTCCCACCGGCACTGAAGCAATTTGCTGAGTAGATTCTTCAATTTCTTTTTCTTTTTCCTTTTTCTGTTGTTCTTTTTCTTTACGTTTATGTGCTGCACGGGTCATTCTCTGTTCTTTAACCTCTGGTTGAGACATCCATACCACCTGTCCAGCAGTCATCATCCCTGTACCTTCAGATTTCTGTTCCATCTCTTTGTCACTCAAGACTTTATGCATCATGGGCAAAGGAGAGCCTGCTCCCAGAACCGTTTTATAAAATTCCTTAGCTGGTGCTCAGCCTTTCTTATCATCCAACTTTCACAGCCATACATTGCAACTGGGAAAACCATGGCCTGGACTATATGCACTTTTGTTGGCAGAGTGATGTCTCTACTTTTTAGTATGCTGTCTAGATTTGCCATAGCTTTCCTTCCCAGGAGCAAGCATCTTTTAATTTCTTGGCTGCAGTCCCCATCTGTGGTGATCTTGGAGCCCAGGAAGATAAAATCTGTCACTACCTCCATTTCTTGCCCATCTATTTGCCAGGAATTGAGAGGGCTAGATACCATGATTTTGGTTTTCTTAATGTTGAGTTTCAAGCCAACTTTTGCACTCTCCTTCTTCACCCGCATCAAGAGGCTCTTTAGTTCCTCTTCACTTTCTGCCATTAGAGTGGTATCATCTGCATATCTTAGGTTGTTGATATTTCTCCCGGCAATCTTAATTCCAACTTTTGATTCATCTAGCCCTGCCTTTCTCATGATGTGCTCTACATATAAGTTAAATTGACAGGGTGACAGAATACAGCCTTGCCAGACTCCTTTCCCAATTTTGAACCAATCAGTAGTTCTGTGTCCAGTTCTCACTGTTGCTTCTTGACCCACATATAGGTTTCTCAAGAGACAAATAAGATGGTCTGGTACTCCCATCTCTTTAAGAACTTGCCACAATTTGTTGTGATCCCCACAATCAAAGGCTTTAGCATAGTCAATGAAGCAGAAGTAGATGTTTTTCTGGAACTCCCTAGCTTTTCCCATGTGTCCTTTTTATCTTTTAATTTATCAGAGAGTTCTTTATGCAGCCATGCTGGTTTCTTTTGAGAGCTGTTATTTTTCTTCTTTGTTGATATTGTGCTAGACTGGTCTTTTATTATCTCACTTTTCCAAATTTTCCAAGCTTCTTGAGTTGTTTTCCCCTTGAGGATTCTCATCCATGGAATACTTCCCAAGCTCTCTCTTAAGTTTATTGAAATTAGTTCTCTTGAAGTCCAAGACTCTAGTTTGACTGTGTTCTAATACTTGTGCTTCCATAAAGTTGAATACCAATATTGCATGATCACTTCCTTCCAAGGTTCCTGTGGCTTCAACACCTTCTATCATTTTATATCTGTTAGTGAGAATTAGATCCAATATGGCTAATCCCCTACTTCCCTTCTCTACTTTTTGGGAGACAAAGTTGTCTGCTAAGTTTGTCAGGAATCTGTTTGATCTTCCACTTGGTGCAGAGTTTGTCTCCCAGTTGATGCCAGGGTAATTAAAGTCCCCCATTACTATTGTGATGTGCTGCCTACATATTTTAGTTAGCTGATTAGAAAAAAGTTCATCTATTTCCTCCGTTTGGTTGGGTGACCTATAGTATACACCAGCGGTTCTCAACCTGTGGGTTGCAACCCCATTTGGGGTCGAACGACCATTTCACAGGGGTCGCCAAACAACGCAGTCTGCCATTCACCCCCCCCCTTTTCCTTAGCTGTGCTACTCCCTTTTATTCTATTGGCTTTTGAAAGCCAATAGAATAGACTCTCTTGAATAGAGTCTAATTCTATTGGCTTTCAAAAGCCAATAGGAATTGTCCAGGCTGTCTCTGCCATGCTGAGCCCGCCAAAAGTCCCATTCTGCAAACGGTGCTGCAAGTTGTCTGCAGCGAAGGCGAGCTGTCTGGAAGTTTTCACCCCTCCCTGCTAAGCAACTACTAAAAATGTAAGTAAAAGAGGGCCAGGGGTGGGAGGTGGGAGGCCAGTGGGCGCAGGGAGGGTTGCTGGCATGCATGGGGCCCGGCGGGTGCCTTACCTCCCTTGGTCTGGGCCAGCTGGTGGCCCAGCCGGTGGTCGGCCTGTTCCGTCTCTGCCGCCTGCCAGCTATGCCTCGGCTGGCGCAGGGGGCGGCACCATGCATGTGCGGCGCTCCTGGGCAGGGAAAGTCCTCGACTTACGACTGGTTGGTAGTCCTCGACTTACGACCGGTTGGGTAGTCCTCGACTTACGACTGGTTGGGTAGTCCTCGACTTACGACCGGTTGGGGTTGTGGCATTAAAAAGGTTGAGAACCACTGGTATACACCTATGGCAATGTCATTTCCCCTCCCCTTTTATATTGACCCAAATGTACTCAAGACAGTTTTCATCATTGTTGTGCTCTATTTCTGTAGAGATGTAATTATTTCTTATATAGAGAGCAACTTCACCTCCTCTTTTATTTGGTCTGTTTCTTTTAAATAATTTAAATCCATCTAGTTGTGTGTTCCATTTGTGGGTTTCATCCCACCATGTTTCCGTAATGGCAACAATATCATATCTGCCCTCTTTAACCTGAATTTCTAGTTCACCCTGTTTGCTGTTCATACTCTGTGCATTGGTGTATAGACATTTGAGTCCTTTATGACTAACCCTGTGTTTACTTTCTACATAAACTATTATTTGTTGTTGTTGTTGTTGTTATTACAAACAATCTTAATAAAATTATATTACAAAATGTTGGGGTTGGTTTCATAGTTTCACATGCCTATCTCATCATCTGCTAATGCAGAATTGATTATTCTAGTCCAGCTGCATTTGTAGGACTTCAGCAGCACAAGTTCGGTCCTTTCATGTGTGCGTGCAATGTCCTGATTAGCATCATGGCAGTGCAATGTTGCTTTTGATATTTGTTCCTCTCTTCTTCCTTGCCTGCAATGACCTTAGTTTTAGCTGTAATCATGGTTAAATACAGTCACTTAAACAGAACTGTGTTTCAGCTTTGCACATGACCATTCTGAGCATAATCTTATCTCAGTTTAAAACAGTTGTAACTACAATGTTACTTTTTCTGCATTGTGTGCATCTATTTATTTTTCTGTTCTATTTTGATTGACTGCAGATGGTTTAGCTCTGGAGGTCTTCGGAAGAAATCCTACTTCTCTTGAAGATCTGTGGGTGCTTATTTTTTTTTTCTTTTTGTCTGTCCTGAACAATGGGTGGGAATAGTAGAGATTCTTTTACAGACGGAAAGCAACTGAAAACCTTGGTTTCATTAATGCTGACCCACTAGATGAGGAAATAGCTAAGACAATAAACACTACTGCCAGATTTAACAGATTAATAATTCTTTTTTTGTTATTTTGTTTGGCATTGGCATTTCTGCTTTGTAGTCTTTAGTCATGTGGTTCTAATTTGTTGTCCAACTGGATTTTATGTTCTTTGCCCCTGGTAGCAAGAGAGGCAGCTCATGAAAGGAAAACACAAGCATGTTTCTGGCTCTGGAAAAGGGCTTCCTAGAAGGTCAGAAGTTGGGGTCTGAGGGAATACCATCCAGAATGTAAAAGTGATTAAAAACTACTGTTCTGGATGTGGTTTCTACTGAAAGAAGTCAGGCAGTGATCCTTTGTTTGAATAGCAAAAGATTTGTCCGGCCGAAGTAGACAGACTACTATGCAGAAGAGGTGAAATTTAGGGTGCATATTGAAGATGAGAGTGGGGAGTGGGGGGAAATCTGACTTTTCAAACCACCCAGATGTCCTGGGGGGCTATTGAGCCATGTATAGGTCCTATACTTTATAAGGGTTTGTGTGGTCTGCCTTGATGTTGACTCAGCAATGGATATTCAATGATTCAACTTTTACAGGTAATCCTTGACGTACGACCACAGTTGAGCTCAAAATTTCTGTCGCTAAGCAAGGCAGCTGTTACGTGAGTTTTACCCCATTTTACAACTTTTCTTGCCACAGTTGTTAAGTGAATCACCGCAGTTGTTAAGTTGGTGACATGGTTGTTAAGTGACTCTGGCTTCCCCATTGAGTTTTTGCTTGTCAGAAGGTCACAAAAGGTGATCACATGATCCCGAGACATTGCAGCCATCATAAATACATGGCAGTTGCCAAATTATGATCACATGACCATGGGGATGCTCCAATGGTGGTAAATCTGAAAAACAGTCAACAGTCATAATCTACCGGATCCCCTGCATGGATTGCCCCTGTGATTATGTAGGACAAACGGGGAGGAAGCAAATTACCAGATTGCAAGAACACAAACGAGTGGTCAGACGAGGAGACCCGAACTCATTGGTAGCCTCACATTGTGATGAACAAGGACACACTTTTAATTTCACAGGAACTAAGATCATTGGCCATACAGGTACAAAGATAGTCAGGGAAATGATTTTTTTTTCAAATTTTATTTATAATACAGTTAAAAAGAAACAAACATTGAATTTAACGTGACATTCCAGTATATACATTCTTATCAGATTATTCCACTTTTTACAATCAATTCTTCATCTCTACGTATACATCTACAGTTTTATATACAATACTTATTCTTAAATAACATATACCATACTTTCCGGCGTATAAGACGACTTTTGAAAGCGTTGAAATCGGCGCCGAAGTCGGGGGTCGTCTTATACGCTGAGTCGTCTTGTACGCCGGAAATAACGGTAGTTTCCGGCGTATAAGATGACTTTCTAGGCATGCGACTCGGCGCCGAAGTCGGGGGTCGTCTTATACGCCGGGTCGCCTTATACGCCGGAAAATACGGTATTTCTATCTTAACATTCATCTTTAATCCCAACCGTCCTCTTCAAATTCCTCCAGTGGTAAAATTTATCCCAGGTTTCATAATAAACTGATCCACATTTGTCTTTTAATATCATTGTGAGCCTGTCCATTTCTGCACATGCTAATATTTTATGTATTAACTCTTCCTCTGTGGTAAGAGGAAGAGTTAATATATAACTTGCTCTTCCATTTTTGCACAAAAGCAAGCCTAGCTGCAGTCAGGATGTGTAGCAGCAGGTAGATTGTTCCCTTGTCGTATTTTTCTGTTGTTATTCCCAACAAGAAGAGTTCAGGTTTTAACTCTAAGTCCAGTGTTAATATATCAGTCAGGGAAATGATTGATGCTTGGGAAACAGGCCTCTTGTCAGTTAACAGGAGTGCTGAATTACCACCAGCTTATCAAATACTTAGGAGCTGAGAGCTTGGCAGCACAAGGAAACGACAGCCAATCGTCAGCCATTTACAAACCAATCAACCAATAGGAATACACCACATGAATACAACTCACAGAACAGCTCAAAGCATGTATTTCAGCAGAGAGAAATTCCCTGAAGATGAGGTTCAGCTTGAGTCCAAATGTTCAGAAGAGTAAATCTCTGATCCCGGTGACCAACCCAAGTTCGATCTCGCATCATTGGGACACATATATTTGCCTTCATTCATGAGTTATAAGTAACTTTTTCAGTGCCATTGTAACTTCAAACAGTCACTAAACAAATGATTGTTGTTATGTCCCGAGCCTTGCAAACGGCTCGGGGTGTTTGCAGGCAGTCCCGGGCAGGTGCAAAGCTGCCCGGGACCAGACAGGCTGTCGCCAGTGCCGTGCGCATGCGCGGGAAAAGTATCGCATTTACCCGGGAAATGCCTATATAAGAAGCTGGGAGGTTTTGGGAGCTGCTGAAGCCATCTACCTGTAAGCTGAACACAGAATAAAGAAAACTGAGAACTACAACTGCTTCTCGTGTCTTACCTTTCCGCGAAGGACTCAACACTGGCGACGAAGGTGGGATGCCTTACATCGCCTGGAAAGGAAGAAGTGTAAGCTTACCCAAGTGAGTCCTGAGTGGCGGAACGGCGTTGACTCGGCAGCTACTCGCCAATCCAGTGTGCATTCGGGGGTAGGCTGGCTGATAGACCTGTCTCCTGAAGATGGCAAAGGTTGGAAGGCTTTCGGAGTTTGACGTCTCACATCCAGAGCGGTGGGAGTCCTACGTAGCCAGGGTGGAGAACTACTTCAAGGCAAACCAAGTGAGGGAAGAGAGCTTGAAGGCTGCCACCCTGCTTTGTGTTTGCGGTCAAGACGCCTTCGAAATCGCAGAAAACCTTGCAGCACCTGTTCCAGTAGAGTCTGTCAGCTACGCAGATCTAAAGAAGCTACTGAAGGAGCACTTCCAGCCCAAGATGTCCGTCATCGCATGGCGCCACACCTTCGAGCAGAGGGATCAACGATCCGGTGAGTCGGCCAAAGAGTACATCGCCGCATTAAGGAAGGCCGCCAAGCACTGCGAGTTCAAGGACCTCGAAGAACGACTGAGGGACCGATTCGTGTGCGGGTTAAGGCATCGAGATCTACAACAGAGGCTTTTCGCTAAAGAAGAATTGTCCTTCCAAGATGCCTTAAGAGAAGTCACCGCAGAAGAAGCAGCAAACGGCGCCGTCAAGAACATGCGGCCGATCAGAAACAGTCCAGAAGTTGCATCCGTGCACCAGGAAGACGTCCAAGGAAACTCCGAGGAGGATCCGGACGAGGAAGTCGACCGTCTCCACCCCACGAAGGAAGGAAATCAGAAGGGAAGCTCTTCAGCTCCACTCAAGTGCATCGGCTGTGGAGGTCGCCACAGGAGAACCTACTGCAAGTTCCGCTCCACTACCTGCCGGGCATGCGGCAAACAAGGACACATTGCAGCTGTGTGTCTGGGCCGACGAAAGGTACAACCTCAGGAAGAACTGCACCTGAAAGGTACCAGGGTCCCCAGCCAGAATAGGGTAGAGTTTTGCGCTTCGCGAAGAAGCATCCTCAGGACAGGCACACACAAGCCCATTAAGAAAAAGCTGTCACTCAAGGTGAAGCTACAAGGGGTTCCATTAACTATGGAACTAGACACAGGGTCTGCCCTTTCAATCATCTCCTTGCATACATTTAGGAAGATTTGTTCCGGTAGTGGAACTCAGGCCAAGTTAAGGCCTTCTGACATTGTGTTAACAGATTTTCAAAATTCAAGAGTGTGTGTTAAGGGGGAGGCCACCCTTAACGTGCAATACAAGAGTTTTGAAGGTCCACTAGACTTATTAGTAGTAGGGGGTGAACGAACGAGTCTCATAGGACTCGATTGGTTTGAGGCCCTGGGGATACACGTCACAGGACTCAACAGCTTACAAACACTCGACCTACAGGAAGTCTGCAAAGAATTTGCAGATGTTTTCAGCCCCCAGCTGGGCACATTCAAAGGACCCCCTGTGTCCTTAAAGCTAGACCCCACTGTCACTCCCATTAGAATTAAAGCAAGAAGGGTCCCTTTTGCTTTAAAGAGTAAAATTGACACTGAGTTAGACAAACTGATCCAACAGGGAATTCTAGAACCTGTTGATTCCAGTCCTTGGGAGACCCCCATTGTCACGCCTCTAAAGGCAAATGGGGACATTCGCATTTGTGCTGATTACAAATGCACTCTTAATAAGGCATTGCAGCAACATGCCTATCCTGTTCCTGTGGTCAGTCATATCCTGGCCTCCCTCAAGGGGGGGCGTGTTTTTGCAAAGCTTGACCTAGCTCAAGCATATCAACAGCTGCCTATTGATGATGATGCTGCTATAGCTCAGACTATTGTGACCCACAGAGGGGCCTTTAAGGTAAAAAGGCTACAGTTTGGAGTGAATGTCGCTCCTGGGATTTTCCAAAGCGTAATGGAAAACACACTACGGGGTATACCAGGGGTTTGCCCCTACTTTGATGATGTCTTGATTGCAGGAGACTCCACACACATTCTAGCTGAAAGGCTAAGGGCTGTTCTGTTAAGATTCAGGAAAACAGGCCTCAAGCTCAAAAAAGACAAATGCAAGATTGGGGTGCCTTCTACTGAATTTCTGGGGTTCAAAATTGATGCTGCTGGGATTCACCCTGCTGAATCCAAACTAACTGCTATTTTAGAAGCACCTAGGCCAAAGTCTAAGGCCGAACTTCAGGCCTTCCTGGGCCTCCTGAATTTCTACAATTCCTTCCTTCCACATAAAGCCAGTGTAGCTGAGCCTCTTCACAGGCTACTAGACAAGCAAGCAGTGTGGCACTGGTCACAAACACATGAGGCTTGTTTTAACAAAGTCAAGGCCTTGCTCACTTCTAACAGTGTACTTGCACATTTCAACGAGCCCCTTCCTGTGTGCATCGCTTGTGATGCGTCCCCTTACGGGGTAGGAGCTGTCCTGAGCCACCTCAGGTCTGATGGAACTCAGGTTCCTGTTGCATATTACTCCAGAACATTGTCTTCTGCTGAGCGCAACTACGCTCAGATAGACAGGGAGGCTCTGGCTGTTGTTGCTGGAATTAAAAAATTCCATGATTTTCTATATGGCAGGCATTTCACGGTCTTCACTGACCATAAGCCTCTGCTGGGACTGTTTACCACACGTAAGCAGACTCCCCAAATCATTTCCCCTAGAATGCTTAGGTGGTCTATTTTTTTGTCTGCATATGATTTTTCTTTACTCCACAAGCCTGGGAAAGAAATGGGCCATGCTGATGGCCTCAGTAGATTGCCCCTGCCAGTAGTAGAAGCTGACCCTGCGCCAGCTGTCAACATTCTATCAATCCAAGCCTTGCCTGAGCTCCCTCTTAGTGCCAGGGATGTTGCCGCTGAAACAGGTACAGATCACACACTTTCACGTGTCCGTTCCTGGGTTTTGTCTGGTTGGCCTGAGCACTGCCCTAGTCCTGAGTTTCAGAGTTTCTGGTCCAAAAGGAACGAGCTGTCCATTTCTCAGGGTTGTCTGCTTTGGGGAAACAGAGTTGTCATTCCCACCTCAATGAGGACTAGGGTCTTAGAATCCCTCCACGAGGGTCATCCTGGCATTGTTCGTATGAAGGCTCTTGCGCGCAGCCACTTGTGGTGGCCTGGTTTAGATAAAGATATTGAGGCTAAGGTGCATGCATGCCACCTGTGCCAACGATCTCGCCCAGAGATGCCCCAAGCTCCCGTGCATAGATGGGAGGAAACACAGTCCCCATGGTCTAGGGTGCACATTGACTACGCTGGGCCCTTTCAGGGCCAGTTCTTCTTGGTCCTTGTTGACAGCCATTCAAAATGGCTTGAGGTTGTACCTGTCTCATCCACCACCACTGCAAAGACTATTCAGGTACTGAGGGGGACCCTTTGGAGCAAAGGGAAGGGCACGAGCTGCTGCCCATCTCCACTGATGGAGCCACTGACGGCCCATTTCAAGCTTCCGCAAGTGCTCCGAACAGGAATTCATGGAGCTTAACCACACAACAGGCACTCACGCCTACTCCAGCCAGGGAGTCACCCCGGGGGCATACTCACTTTCCACACACATCACACAGCACTCCAGTCACGGAGGATACCCGGGAACATCCCAACAAATCATTCCCCGCAAGAGAGCTGGCAAACAATCCCCAGAGTTGGCCTGACCTTACCCCAAATCCTACAGGGGGTCAAACATACAGGGAGATGGTCGAGGAACCAAGTCCCGACCATAACACCTCTAGCCCAAATCAGGAAGTAACTGAATTTTGGGAAGGCACAGAAACCCACACAAGCCCGGACACAGAACGGGGCTTAGGGGGTGGACAGCCTCCTGACAGGTCTTGGACGGACCTAGGAGGTTCTACAGAGACGCCCAGCAGTGGCTATCACTTCAAGGGGCCCGAGGGCCTACAGCTAGGCGGGTCAACCAGGTCACAAAGTGACAGAAGCCCTGGCCTGACGAGCCCGGTGGGCAAGCAAGCAGGCCAGGCATTGGGGCACAGTCCTTGGAAGGCACCAAGGCATGATAAGGAGAACAGGCTCACGTCTCCCCTCAGTCAGGGAACACCTGTCAGAAACCCAGAACTGAGAAGGTCACAGAGAGCAAGGAAATCTCCTAAATACTTAGAAGATTACATAACATTGCTGGCTAAACAAAAGCCAGGTAACGATAGGAGCACTGGGAAGCAGAACACTGCATGAAATAAATGATTATATGTTGGTAGTAGTTTTAGCCCGGGGGAAAGGGGTGTTATGTCCCGAGCCTTGCAAACGGCTCGGGGCGTTTGCAGGCAGTCCCGGGCAGGTGCAAAGCTGCCCGGGACCAGACAGGCTGTCGCCAGCGCCGTGCGCATGCGCGGGTGCTGGCGCGGGAAAAGTATCGCATTGACCCGGGAAATGCCTATATAAGAAGCTGGGAGGTTTTGGGAGCTGCTGAAGCCATCTACTTGTAAGCTGAACACAGAATAAAGAAAACTGAGAACTACAACTGCTTCTCGTGTCTTATCTTTCCGCGAAGGACTCAACAATTGTAAATCGAGGATTACCAGTATTTCATGATTAGTCATCATGCCTCATTTGCACTTAACCATAATGCCATCTTGCCTTGGCTGTTGTTTCCTTCTGTTCATGAGGTCACATGTATGTCAGATTTCTCACCAATTTCTTCTCTGAGTCTCTTCAGGGACTCAGAGGTGATTGTCTTTGGCACTTCTTGCACCTGGTGAGGTGAATCTAGCAAGCTATCTGACCTGCTACCCATTGCCCAATTTGGAGAGATTGCAAGGATATGCAGAAATGGGTTTATGTTAAATAGCATGCTGGGAATGGCTGGGTGATTAAATGTTAAGAAATTTCACTCTGAACAGCTGCCAAGGTCAATAAATTAGAGATCACAGCAAAAGAACTGATGTAAGGATTGAGCAATGAGCTTTTTTGATCCTCACGGGCTTCTGTTAGCATTGCTGAACATTATCCATAAGGCAATCTGATTGATCTGTAGGAGCACTTATTTTTAAGTTCACTCCCTTTCCTTATAACCAGGTTCCCTTCTTTAGGGACTTTTCTGACTGAAAGTGGAAGCAGGTTCTCTTGATCTGGAGCAAACAGCTCACATTTG
Source organism: Crotalus tigris (assembly GCF_016545835.1). Taxonomy (NCBI): domain Eukaryota; kingdom Metazoa; phylum Chordata; class Lepidosauria; order Squamata; family Viperidae; genus Crotalus; species Crotalus tigris. The sequence continues at coordinate 1,802,587 of NW_024100610.1, read as the reverse complement.
GCACAAAGGAAATCTGACTTTGCTCTCTTCCATCTGCTTTTGATATTTTGGGGGGGGGAGGGGACTATCTCATATGGCAATTTTAAATAATCCACCCTTTTCTTAACTTCTCATACAGCTAGTCCTCGACTTATGACCACAATTGGGCTCAGAATTTTGATTGCTAAGCAAGGCAATTTTTAAGTGAATCACACAGTCATTAAGTGAATCCAGCTTCCTGCCCAAATGTAAAACTTTGCTTTTCTCCCCATTAAAATTAATTTTGTTGGATAGGGTCCATTGTTCAAGTCTGTCAAGATTGTTTTGGATGACAGAAGACTTCAAAACTTATTGGAAATCTAGGAGACAATCTAAAGATGCCATCTTGGCACTTCCATCTGACCCTCCAATAATGAATCAAGCCATGGAACAAGGAACAACAGAGGAACAACAGAGCAATTCTGAACAGGCTTTCACACATCGAGACACATATTTTAAAGAGACAGAGATATTATGCTTACAACCCAATGATGAATCTACGCTGGGAGAAAAGGTGGTAACCACTGAGCCAACCAATTCTACACAATGTTACCTACAATGGATGGATAACTTGGATGATCAGACAGGTGTTCTCTTACCATTTTCTTGCTTATTTTAATTTTTATTTCTAGTCTGTCTTTTATACTTATGTTTTTGGTAGGTTGGGCTATAGTTTCTTTTTGCGTGAAGACTGATGCAAAGAATGAGTTAAGCACCTCTGCTTTCTCTCTACTGCCTGTTACTTCATTCTCATCTTTTCTCTTTAGTGGACCGACTGTTTCCTTGACTTTTTCTTGTTATTTATATGTTGAAAGACCTTTTAAAATTATCTTTGACTTTTCTTGCAAGTCTTTGTTCATTCTGAGCCTTTGCTTTCCTGACTTCATCTTTGCAGATTCGGGCTATCTGCTGATATATTGCCTTAGTTATGTGTCCCTCTTTCCAGTTTTCTTTTTGTCTTTCAGTTTATCAGAGAGAGCTTTGTGCAACCATGCTAGTTTCTTCTTGGATTTCTTGTTTTTCTTTTTTAATGGTATTGTGTTGGACTGGGCTCTTATCATATTTTTCAGAGTTTGATAATGGGCTTTTACTAACTCATAATTGTTACCTTCTTATGTTGTAATTGTCAGTTTTTAGCTGTTTGCTTGGCTTGTTCAAGAACAATTTTTCTGAGTTCACACACTTTCTCTTTTTCCCTTTTTCCTCACTGATTACAAAACTGTTAACTTTTTTGATTCATGCTGCCAACAAGTAAGTCATTTCAAGGTAGAAAATAGGGTGTGGTTTGCAGGAGATAGTGCCAGTGGTGGGATTCAGCCTGTTCATACCGGTTCAGGAGAACTGGTAGCTAAATGTTATTGAGTTCGGATAACTGATTGAACCTACATTGCTTCTGGAAGTCTGTTCTAGGCCTGGGAGGCCTGGAGGAGGCCTCCCAAGCCTAGAACGGCCCACAGGAAGTGTGTGGATGTCACTTCCAGAAGTCCATTCTAGGCCTCGGAGGCCCAGGCCTGCACCCACGCAGAGAACCAGTTGTTTGGGTATTTGAATACCACCACTGGATAGTGCCTAGATCTGTAGGTGATGACCAGGCTGAGCCTGAGAGAGGGGTCAAATGCATCATCAGTCTTGAGCCCCCTGGCACCCACAAGAGAGCCAAGTCCAGCCCACCTTGATTTCTGTTGACTCTTACGTTCTACTAATTTGCTTTGACCATTAGTAGTTCATATTCTTGTTGAGAGCTTAAGCTTGCAATAAATCTATATATTCATTTGAACTGCCTGGATCCTGATTTTCTGTGCTTGACAATATGAGTGTTAGCTGTAGGGATAGAGGTCATGTAAAGTTTGTGTGTAGCACACTGCCTCGGCTCAAATACATGATCTCACCCCGTTCATATCACCATGGTGATGTAGGAAACTACCTCAGGCTGGTACATGATTTCACCTGGTTCACATGATCTCATCTCGTTCACACCAACAGGATGTAGCAGAAAACTGCCCCTGTTGGTGCCCCTGGCTGATATATTCTTAAGGATTGACAAGGAGAATCTACCAATAAAAATGCCGTTGCTATGCTGTTGCTATGTTATCTTTTGCTGTTTGGAAAACTGTATAAAGCAATAAACGCTGCAAAAGGCAGTGAGTTATATTGGCATCCTGCTATGACTGGTCTCTGATTCCGACAGCTGGAGGCCCCAGCGAGATCACCCCCCCATGGGTAGCAACAATCAACATATTTACCAGCATCTGGAACAGACCTCTAGGTGAACCTTCGTCCTCTGGGACCCCTCAGTGGTAAGTATGGGTTGCAATCTATCTCAGCACCAGCAGAAACATGTACAGGAACTTCGATTCCTGCTATATAAATCAAGTGTGACAGTACCTGAGGCAGACATAAGGAAGCTGGTGGAGGAGGTAGGGAAACATTGCCCCTGGTATCCTGAGCATGGGACGCTTTGTTTATGAGATTGGGTAAAGATAGGGCATACTTTACATCTTGAACCCCGGGCTCCAGTAAAGATATTACATCAATGGTATCAGTGCCGTCAAGCAGTAGAAAAATTTGG